>NC_056561.1:17977996-18017531 GCF_013358625.1 Macadamia integrifolia | reverse complement strand
TGGGGGGGTGGGGGGGTGGGGGTGGTGTTGCAAGCAACCACCACTCGTTGTGACACTTACAATAGAGGCACACCTAATTTTAACCCTATCAAACCTAAGAGACATATTACCGCGTGGAACATTTTTTGTGGGGAAATGTGGGGTGCCATGCTTGTCAAATCGAACAAGTATTGCCCTAAATGTAAAGTCTCCAATGCGTGTCAATCTTAACTTATCCAATTGAATAGGCCAGAAAATTTACCCGCCTAGCTGCGTTTGGTAATGTTCTAAAAAAAGGTTTCTGGAGTTTTCTCATTCTATAAGAACAAAAAAAAAAAAAAAAGGAATAAGGCGTTTGTGCATTTATGGTGAGTTTTTTTTTTTTTGAACAACGATGGAAAAAAAAAAGAATTTACGGAATGACAAAAGGTAGTTCTCAGTTTCGTTCTAGGAAAAAAAAAAAAAAAGACATTTTGATACTGAAACTGAAATTTCCATTTTTGACACGAAACATCATTTCTGGAATAGAAATGTTATCAAAAGCAGTCATTCAAAATCCCATTTCAATGCATAGAGCTATCTGTGTAACAGACATGCAGAAACCCCCAAATTTAATTAAGGAGCTTATGAATAGGTGTTTGGCTAACCTAACTAGGTTTCTCTATCGCCAAGTGCCTCTCTAATGTCTTTACCCTAGTTTTCTTTGGACCACTGCCTTAAAATGGAAAATTTCATTTTCAAGTGGCTTGGTTGAAACAGAGTTTTTTGTTTTTTTAATTTTATTTTTGAGAATAAATGGAATACCTTGGGTAGTCTTAAGCTTTTAGTAAGCTGCCAAGTTTATTGCGATTTTTTTTCCCCGATAAGAACATTTTCAGTAACATTTTTTCAGTTAAATTGTTTCTGTTTGAAAAAAAAATAAAAAAATTGAAAGTCTAGCTACATTTGAAAATCTTCAGCGGATTTCCAAAGTTTCAAATCCTTGCGCGGAATGGAATGCCCAGAAGGGATATGGTATCGAAAGTCATTCAATGGCCTGCTTTGCTTCTTACAGCCTCTATGAGTTGCAAGTGAATGGGGCTGTTGCGTGGCGAAGAGCTGCTCAAGAAGAAGTTGTAACTGTGGTTGAGCTCGTGCTTTATACCTTACTACGTCTCCAATGATGATGTCATCCCCGAGGAGAACATAAGAATGAAAAATCCTACCGGGGTGTCAAATTTTCTAGATTTTAAAAGACAAGAAATTTTTTGGTTGCAAAAATCTTTGTCTCTTTTACTAAGGAAGGTGATAGGAATATTACGTTTTCTCATACAAAGGCAAACGTAAATCTTAAGAAACGATGTGTGAAGTATGTAGAGATAGTGGGTGATTTTAGACCTACTAAAGTCAAAATATAATTAGTAAATAGTTGTTCGCCAATAGACTTGGGGTGTGTTAGATAAGTTATTTCCCCCTCTTAGGGAGCTCTTGTTAAAGGGTGACAGAATTTCCATAATATCACCACCCGCCATGAGGTTATTTTATTTTATTTTTTTTCTTAGGAGACCTAAATGAGGTTGGACCTTAAGCTTTATATAACTAAGACCTATGATAGGTTTGAGTGGGGGCACCTTAAAACTATTTTTGGGTTTCTAGGGTTTATTAACATTTTTTTTTCCAGTAATGGTTTTATTCTTGGTGTTTAGTTGTGCATACTCTATCAAATTACAAAGTAGTTGTTTTGATTTTTTTGAACCATCTAGGGGTATTCATTAGGGTTGCTCCCCTTAGCCCATACCTTTTATTCTTAGTTGCTATATATATGAAAGGAATTTCACGGTTTCAATCAAGGCTCACTGGAACTGATGCACCTAAGATCTCCCATTTATTCTTTGATGATGATTGACTAATCAAATCAGTGCCAGAATTTGGAAAGAGTTGCAACATGATAGTAAGAGATGGTCTTTGATCTTATGGAATAAGATGTGCCAACCTAAGATTTTGGATGACTTAGGATTTAGCAGTGTTGTTCATAATAATGCTCAATTGACCAAGCTAGTTAGCTGGGCGGTTACTGTCTCAATAGCAGGCATAATGGGATGTAGTCTCGAAGGCATTATAGTTTTTCAAAACATTTATGGGCTGCTGGAACATTAGGGATTCCCACAGAGCTCCTCTAGTCCCACCATTGTTGATTTATTTAAATCTTTAATTAATTATTTTCTCAGGTTTATCTAATCCCAACAATCACCTATTATTATCGAGAGATAAATACTATAGCGGACAAGTTGGAAAAGCATGCGGTTACAACTCGAGGTTCCACTATTTGGGATAATTCCTCTCATTTTATTATCTATGAGCTTGACTGAGAACTCTCATCATAGACCTCAATATCGTTTTGTGTAGCATTTTTTCTTGAGGTTTGGGTCTCTCTTCTACTGGTGTCCATGCCGAAGGTGGATTGGAGACCTAAAGGAAGTTTGTATTCTCTCATTCTTTATTGATTATAATATATTCTTTTGCTGACCTTTAGTAAAAATAAAATTAATATATCGACACCAATTTCAGTCATTGCCATGTATTACATTTGGATCACTTATCATAATTGCCTTTCCAATAATGTAACACCCTCCTCAAATCGAATTTACATGGAGAGAGAATGCTACCTAATAATGCATGTACACACCAATGCCAGCGTCAATAGGAGGATGTGTTTGAGCATATTTAGTGCTGGCAGAGCGATTTTTCGCATCCGCCATGTCTTGGCACAGGTACACGCTATCGGATAACAATGTCTATATATATATATATATATATATATGAGCTTGGTGTTCTCACGTAAAAAACATTAGAGCGGGCAAGAAATGACTGCGCCACCCCCCACCCACCATGCACTGAAAATGCCCCGCATGCCCTCCCATTAACCCATGTGTTTTGAGTAGGCACCCTACCTCATTCTCCTTTTATATATATATATATATATATATATATATATAGGACAGTTAATCGTTAGAATCCGATCCAACAGGGATTCTTAATAAAGTAAAAATAAAGGTTCCTGGGAGATGTAGAAATATGCAAAACTTTCGATCAATATATTTCTATTCTATATCCTTCTTTTTCTTTCCATCCTGATCTACATGTTTTTTCTTAATTTTTTTAATTTTTAATTTTTATTTTTTATAAAGAGAAATTTCAGATTGGGCTTCTATTTTCTTAATTGAATCACAATTCTCACTTGCCTCCATGAGCTATGGCTTTTAAAGAGATTTGCTGCCACAAAAGACCAGTGGAGTCCTACATGGTGTACAGGAGGCAATGACAGTAGGCTATAAAAGAGTAGAGGTGTGGCTTGATGAAGCTGCTGCATTTATCCCGTTGTCGCAGCAAACAAATCAGGCTGAGTGGCGTGTTTCAGCTTTTCCTTAACTGTTAAGAATTTGTGAAGGCTAGCGTGTAATTCGCTTTTGGATAAGTTTAGCATAGAAGATGATTGGAGAAAGCTGGCGGTATTCATCAATCACATGGTTGGACACAGGAGGGCAAGGGATGTTTTTCAAATGAGAGGAGAGAGAATGACACATGTTATGCACCTTGACAAGACCATTTAAGATATCAAAATGGATCTAGAGATTAGATAGGGTCGATATCGATTCATTTTGATCCAAATCAACCCCTATTAACCCCAATCAGACAGATATACCCCTGTTTGTCATTAATTTTTTAATCTTATTACCCTTTGTCCATACCGATCCAATGATACATACTCAGCCAAGAATTAGGTTTGGACAATACTAATACCGATCTGATCTGATTCCTCAAACCATGCCTGGTGGTATGTCCAACATTTTTTCCCTTTAATATGGTTTTAGATAAGGATGTAAATTTATTTTCTTAGTAGTTCATTTTGTTTCCTTCTAATACAAAATCGTCGTCCTTTGAAAAATAGAAAATTAGTTTAAAATTTAAAAAGAGGAGAAAAAAAAGCCTAGAGATCTCTAATTGGTCACATGGCCATTGCACCGGTGCGAAGACTAATTACTAGAGGCACATATACATCTAATTAGGATGCAGGGTGGTCTATACACGAAACTATCACATTGTCCCAAGAAAAAAATAAAATAAAATAAAATAAAATAAAATACAAAGAGGAATAGAAATAGCGATACCCAAAATAGGAATTTCCCATTGTCTTCAGTTCCCGTAGTCGAACTTTTAAGTCTGTACTTTCAAAAACCAAAAGTAACGGTCGAGTAGAAGTTAATTTCATATTTTTGGTATTTTCTTTCTCTTCCAACACTTGTTAAATGAATTGCTTTTTTGCTGTAACCATCAATAGTAAACATTAATTGCTTGCCAAAACCCAACTTAAATTCATTTAGTTTTCTAAATTTTTGGTTAATCCCAACACCTCTCCACCCACACAAGCAAGAGAGAGAGAGAGAGAGAGAGAGAGAGTTGAATGCGAGTCTGCTCCAGAGATGGACAGCAATAGAAAATTAGGGTTACAGTGCTCAGAAAGTGATTCTGATATCAGTTTTTCTGAATCTCTAGGAGAAGAATATGAGATGCAGGTACAAGAGCTACTACTAGGATCAGACTACTTGAAAGCTGAGTCTGAATCTGAATCTGAGTCTGAATTCAGCTTGAAGGATTGGTTAGAAGAAAATAACCAAACAAACATTGAAACTAATCATCAGCAAGATGTGGTTCAATTTGATACTGTAAAGGTATACTTCAGTTTCATCCAACTTCATGCAAAAAAAAAAAAGCATGTTATTTAGGGTTCAATTAATATATTATTAAGTTGTTTAGATCTTCTTTCTCTGCTATTCCTTGTTCTATCTTTTGATTGATTGGCACAACGGAAATAGATCTGCAACTTGAGTAGTTCTTTTAGGTCCTATATTGGTATAGATCATCATGAGAATTTTGAGTTGAACAATCATCCATCTTTTGTTACTTTATAATTCAGTAGTACTCTGTGGGCTTTGTGAACCCTATGTTGGGAACAAAATAAAACTCTATAAGGGTTTGTGAACCCTAGGATGGTGTATGAAGAAATTTTTTCTCTTTTTAATTGCATTTCAAAAGATATTTATTCAGATTTTTTTTTTTAACCCTAACTTAATTTTTGTTTCAGTGGCCATTTCGATCAACGGATCAAAATGAAAATTTCAGATCTAACTTTTTAGTGGGTATATGGATCTATATATATTTATGTACATGTGCAAGTCTTACATGCGGAATTTCAGAAATTTCAGGTGAAATTTGCTGAATCCTGGGAGCGAAAGGCTTTTGCAACCTGTTTCATTTTTGTGTACAGACTAAAACCAACAAAACAAAGCAAAACAAAATTTACAGCTAAGAATACCTTACGTACGATGCCCTTCAAAATTTTATTTATAGTCAAAAAATTTTCATTATGCTTATATGGTAGTGGAATTTTGAGCATAATGTATCTTATGAGACATTAAAAGCTAGCAATGAAATTATGTCGACAAAATATTCCCATTTGTATCTTTATATTCTTGACATTTACTACGATCAAATTATTATTAAATCTTAAATATATATGAAACTATCTTTGCCACCAAAAGTTGAACATTTACATGCAGCAAAATGTCTTTTTTCTAAAGTTCAGCATAGTATATTAATGTAAAATAAAAAGTAATGTACATGGTTTAAGTCTACACATATCCAGACTAATATAAAAAACAGAAATACCCCTCACCCCCACCATTGGCATTGCCATTAATAAACATTCCATACCAATAACAAGGAAGTAGTGTTATGGCTAGCTACATGAACCTATATCTAGATCTTTGCTGAACATCCCAATTGAGTTCAGATGAAACAAAATTAGGAGGGCTTGGCCAGATAGTAGACACTTGTAAAACAACCCCCTTCTTTAGCCAAAATGTCTGCCACATAGTTCACTTATCTGAAACGATGGGTTATTCTCCACGTAATCGTGTTGAAAAAGGGATGTAACACGCTGCCAAAAGTGGAACATTTATAATCTTAAAAATCGGGAACATTCATATTGGCGGATATAGATGCACGTAAGGGTTGTCGGGAGGGTATTGTGGGAAACATATTTAAACCCTACAGGGTTTGTGAACACTAATATGGAGTGATGAATGTTCCAGGCCGGTGGATGAGAACTTTCTCATAATACTTATGACTAATTATAGGAAAAAATGGTTGAGTTAGCTGTCAGCCATATGTCATTTGATTTTTTCAATACAACCCAAATTTGACCCAGTACAAAAAAGCTATAAAGTAGTTTACATATATTGGAATATTTGAATTTGATGAAAAATGAAAGGAAAACTATGGCCTTACGTGATTTTACTTGTAAAGACAATGTTGAGATGGCAAGAGAATTACTATACTAATGCCCTTCAAACTATCACATAAGAAGGCATGCTTGAGTAGGTATTAACAAACATCTTTACATGCTCTATTTGTGCCTGTTTTTACTACATGTTATAAGTAGTCATCTTTGAATTTATATTTGGTACTAACGAAGATGCTTTTGTATTACATGTTAGAAGTTGTTATCTTTGAATTTAGATTCTAGAGTTTATATATATAAAAAACTATACACACACATACAACATACATACAACATGCACATACAAACCATGTTAGTAGTGGATTTTGAGTATAATATTTCTTACAAGATTTAAAAGTTAGTGATGAAATTATTTTGATAAAATATCCCCATATATATATATATATCTTTATATTATTGGCAGTTACTAAGATTAAGTTATTATTAACAGATCATTTGGTGGAGGCACTTGTAGAAATTTCACCTACAATTGTTTCTCGATCTTAGGCTGTCAAAATGATGTGATGAAATCAAAAAGAAGAAATCAAGTCCAAAAATGATTGCTATATATGTTAAATCTTTTATATTCTTAACATTAATTAAGATCGAATTATTACTAATAGTTCACTTGGTGGAGGCACGTGTTGAAATTTCACTTATAGTTGTTTGCTCGATCTTAACCTCCAAACAAAAATGATATAATAGAATCAATATGAAATGAAAGAAAATGTAGTTTATATTGAAACTGGTTTCAAAAAAAAAAAAAATATATATATATATATATATATATATATGTATAACTATTTTCGCCACCAAAAAGTTGAACATTTACAATCTCAAAAATCAACAATACTTTAAGTTATACACTTGACCTCACACTAATGAAACATAATACTTAGGACTAGCTCCTTCAGCCATGGTGAATGAGAATCCATTCATGAATGTGATGGGCCTAGATGTGCATGGGAGCTATCGGGATAGTATTTTTTGGAACATACTTAAATCCTATAAGGTTTGTGAACCTTAATAGGGAGTGATGAATGTTCCAGCTTAGTGGAGGAAAACTTTCTCCTAATCTTTATCATTAATTATGGGGGGAAATGGTTGAGTTAGCAGTTAGCCATATGTCAATTTATATTTTCAATACAACCCCAATTTGACACAGTACAAAAAAGTTATAAAGTAGTTTACACATATTATATTATTTTGAATTTGCTTAAAAATGCAAGGAAACCTATGATCTTAAATGCCTTTACCAGTAGAGACATCGTTGCAACAACAAGATAATTACTATCATAATGCACCTCAACACTAAGCATTCAAGCATATGCCTGTTTCGTACTAACAAGCATCTTTTATATGCTTTATTTGTGCTTGTTTTGTATTACATGTTAGAAGTTGTCATCTTTGAGTTTAGACATGGTACTAACAAACATCTGCACATAGTTTTGTATTACATGTTAGAAGTTGTAATTTTTGAATTTAGATCCTAGAGTTAATAAATATAAAACTACACACACACACAAAAACTCTATTAGTAGTGGAATTTTGAGTATAATGTTTCTTACTAGACTTTAAAGTTTTGTAGTGATGAAATTATGTGGACAAAATATTCCCATATGTATCTTATATTTTTGACATTTACTCAAATCAAATTATTATTAACAGATCAATTTGGTGCAGGCACTTGTTGTTGAACATTTACATGCCACCAAATGTTGAACGTTTGCAATCTTAAAACTCTACAAGGCTTTAAGTCATACACTTGACCATTAAAGAAGCACAATACGTAGGACCGAGTTTTCCTTCAGCCATTCCCATCAAAAGCGGTGGGTTAAGATGTGCATGGGGGCTATCAAGAGATATTCTGGGGGACATACTATAAAACCCTATAGGGGTTTGTGTACTTTAAGATGGAGTGGTGAATGTTCCAGCCCAATGGAGGAAAAATTTCTTCTGTTACTTATGATTAATAATGGGGATAAGTTTAAGTTAGCTGTTGGCCATACGCCAATTGATTTCTTTAACACAACCAAAATTTGACATAAAATAGAAAAGCAATAAAGTAGTTTACATATATTAGATTATTTTAAATTTTCTGAAAAAAATGGAAGGAAAAATATGGTCTTAAGTGATTTTTTTTGTAAAGACATTGCTGAGAAAGCAAGAGAATTACCATAATAGCACTTCAAACCTAAGAATCCAAGTATATGGGCTATCTTATTAGAAGGCATGCTTGATTAGGTACTAACAAACATCTGTACATGCTTTATTTGTGACTATTTTGTGTTACATGTTAGAAGTGGAAAAAATTTCGCTGCTGCCCAGGTTGTAGCCTAGTAGTTGCAACCCCTTAGTAACAGCCAAGGAAATGGAATCCCAATGGTAGATTTGAAAATACTCACCTAAGATGTACTTTTTTACCCATATCCTAGAAATTCCATTCCCTTGGTTGATACCAAGGGTTGTAGGTACTTGGCTGCGACTCAGGAGGTAACCAAGTTTGGTTCATTAGAAGTTGTCATCTTTGAATATAGATTCTAGAGTTGATAAATATAACACACACAAAAGACTGAAATGAGACAAGTTAACTAGTAAGTTGGAAAGGAAACCATCAGGGATGTAAACATCCCTTCCTCAACTTTAGGAATGTTAGAGTCTCTCCCCCATGTCTAACAACCTACCGACAACCACTACCATCGGTTCCTCCCATGCCCTTTCTCTATCCTCCCCGTCTAACCCCCCACGACCCCTTCCACCGTTCCCCCAACCCTAAATTATAGAATTCTCCATCTCTCTCTCTCTTTCTTCCTTTCACCCTTGTTCAAGGCCTTTTAATGCATCCCATATTTATTAAATGTTCTCCTTTCCACACCTCTCCTCTTACTTCATCCAAGGTCCCCAGCACTTCTTTGATCTCTCCTACCCCTTCTACTACAATCCCAAACAACCAGCCTTGGCCCATCCCTCTCCCTTGCCCCATCTTATCCTAATACATTGCCAACTGATAACCTATTCTTACTTCAACCACCCAACTCATGAACCTCCATCTCCAACTCAGTGTTTGACTCGAGATCTACTGCAGGCAGATCCTCTTTAGTCCATCTTGTTGCCCCCCAGTTCCCCTTTGTGTTCATCTCTAGTGTGACTAGGGATGGTTGTGGTTGCTACTGGTTAGTGCATGCTACTAATGCCATAGCTACTAGTGTGATGCAGGAGATGGTGGCCCCACACTTGTATGTTGATCCTAACCCTTGCCCTTATGATCTTTCCCTCGTTGAGGCTTGTCCTTCTCTGGTTCTATGGTCCTCCAATTTGACAATCTCATTGACAATACCATTTACATGATAGATTTCAATCCAGAGTTGCGCATATGGACCGGGAGAGTCCTCCCATTGCTTATAAGAGCTGTCACCGGATTTGGTAATTCCCTCCAAAAAATCAAAGTGGGAAGCAAGCCAAATTAGTTCCACCCAGTCCTCACCCTCCTCAAACGGCCAAAGTTACTACGAGTAGAAACAAGTGATTGCTTGTTTTGAGCGGCTTTTCTTTCTTGTTGATGAAGTAGAAGTGGCATCGGGTTGGTAGCGGTGTGGCCCCTTCGTTCTTTTCACTTTAAGGCTAGGTTCTCTTGTGTTGGCATGGTGTTTGGTTGTTTTGTCAAGGTAGGCTATTATTTTTTTTTTCTTTTGCCGTAGGGACTTTATATTTCTGTCCCCTTCTTTGGGTAATGAATTTTTTAATCATCCAAAAATAACACATAGACACAATGTTTGACACAATTCTCTTTTGAATCTCTAATATTTTAATTTTTCTAATAAAGGAGAAAAGATGTCTATACTGTATTAAAACTGATAGTCCTATAGAATTAGGATGTACATGATACGCATAAAATTTAAATTAGTCGAATAAGCATGTATATAAAATGTGACTTGTGCTTCGATATTATATTTTGCATGAAGGATATGTTACACTCATACATGCATGAGGCTATAATGATGAAACATCTTTATGCATCTACAACAACAATAACTCAACCTTATCCCAACTAAATGGGTCGACTAATCTTTTTAGTTGTTATTACATGAGTCAGTTTTTTGTAGTAGAAGATGAGAAATCTTCGCTACTATTTCTCTTCTGCTAGATTTAACTTATTCTACTTGACAATGGATCTTGGAGGACTAGGCACTGAATTGACTTACATCTTAGTTCAAGGTGATATATTTCTCCTTTAGATTCTTATCTATTAATCATCTTTGGTAAATATTTGATGCTCTTTATCTCTTTCTTTGCATAGTTTCTCACTTCTTATAATCTGTAAGTTGCTTTGATGGTATCAAGATCTTAACCATTGTATTATGTTGTCTACAAAGATTGTAGAATGCTTTGTCGGGGTACCTGTATAAACCCTGATGATACCCAAAAACATTAATGCACACAAGGATTCTCATTTTTTCAAGTGACCTAAACTCAGTCTTCTTCAAATGCATGTTTTTAAATAGACCTAGATGATGTGATTATGGAAACATTTTTAAATAGCCATGGATACCACATGCAAGGTTCAGAAGTGAATCCACAGCAGCATTAATTTCTACAAAACTATGAGACAACAATGTAAACTTGAGATCTATTATAGAAAGTTCTCAGCATCCATTTCTTTGCCAGCCAAGGCAAAGTACACTTGCCTTGGATAAAAGAGAACCCTAGTTTGGCTGCAAATGTTACAAGGTCAGGTAGTCCTTCAACACAAAATTGGTGCAGTATAACTATGAATTTTGCACAGGCAAAATAAATGTTGTTTATCCATCTGAGAATCAGCACTCTTTGAATGCTTAATGAATTTACATTCTCATGTTTTTTTCCTACCAGTTATGAGTGAATATTATAATTTAGCAACTGTTCTCAAAATTGTGCTTTTTATTATTCTGAACAAAGTAGAAGCAGTCTTCTAATTCTACACCACATATTGTGAGCAGGGTGACCATATTGTTTTTTCCTTTTACAAAAGAAGTTTGGCTAGTTTAAATATGTTGGTACCCAGTACATGACTTCTATTTCTACTCAGTTTAGATATTCTCTTCTAAAGTGTGGTTTTCACTAAATTTTTCGACTCTTATTTACTCATGGGAATCTCGTGGTCTAAGCCTATTTTCCTCATTTCAAATGTCTGTACTAAGGCGGAGGACATCGGCAAGGAGAAACGATTTGGAAGAAGATCAGCTAATGATTTGAGCATCAATCTAGTTAAGTATCTTTTCTTCTCTCTCTCTCTCTCTCTCTTTTGATTGAATTTCATTGTTTTTTATAATTGTGTGTATATTTTCTTCTCTTGTGATTGAAATTCAGTATTGATTATAATTGTGTGTTGGTCCAGAGAACTTTTCTTGTCTTGCAAAAGAAATTTAGTGTGTTGATTATAACTTTTGCTTTCAATGTTATAGCTGATTGACAATGAGTGCTGTCTAAGTAAAATCTGGAATCAAGGATTAAAGTATCGGTATCGGTCGTCGTATCGGTCGGCCAAAATTAAGATACGTATCGGATAGTATCGTATCGTATCGGAGATACACTAAGATACGCTAAAGATACACACATAAATTGATAGGAAACATTTTTTTAAACACTTTTGCATAAAGAATTTGTTAAAAAAAACTATTGATAACATGTATTATGCATAAACACTAAATTGAGGGTATCCTACTAAGAATTCAAGGTTTGTAGTTGTCCCATAAATGTAAAATCCTTGTTCCCAACCTTGATTTTCACTTTAGTTAGAGAGAAATATGGCTGACAGCAACTTTGGAACAAAAACCCTTCAAAAAATCGTGTTTTTTCTGAAAAATTACCCATCTTGGCCATTATATGACCATAGCGCACTGTATCGGTACATATCGATACTCACCAATACGTATTGATACTCACCGATACATACCGATATATATCGATACTCACCGATACGTACCGATATATATCGATACTCATCGATACGTGCCAATATATACCGATACGTACCAACACATACCGAACGTACATTTTACCTCAATTTTATAATTTTCATAGTCGTATCGAGGCATATCGTATCGTATCAATGTGTATTGGTGGTATATTGATGCATATCGATATGTATTGTAGGATATATATCGATACGAAAGGATTTTAAAAATTTCATGTATCGTATCGATGTGTATCGTATCGATCGGCTAAATTTAAGATACGTATCGGAGGGTATCGTATTGGTATCGGAGATACTTAAAACCATGTCTGGAATGATAAATTCACTCTCTTGACTGTTGATAGAGAAGTGAAGAAATGAATTGATGAGGAACTCTTGTTTAAGTATTGTGTTTCTTCTTCTTTTTGTTCTTTATTTTCTATTTTTCACTCCATTTATTCAATTGGTTGCATAAATGTGGCTCCTTATATTTTATATGATCTTTTATGGGACGTTCAGGAAAGGCCTGGTATAGATTAGATTGATTTTTGTAGGTTCTTTTTCTTTATGGTGTGTTTTCTTTCTCTCGGCTGATGAAATGTCGAATTTGGAGGTAGGAAGCAACCAGTTGAGTCTTTTTTGTAGTGGTTTCCTTGGATGTTAATCCTATGAAAGAGCAACCTAATGTACGAGGCTCCTGCTATTGTAGGGTTTAGGAGGGGCAAATGTACGTAGCCTTTCCCCTTGCTTTGCAGGAGAGATTGTTTCCAAGATCTGAACCTGTGACCAACATGTTGCAATAATGCAATTTAACCATTGTGCAATATTGAACTTAAAATTTTGGTTTAGCATTTTGGATCCTACAAATATAATTCAATTCAATTTGACCTGATTGCTACCACATTAACATAATCATATCTATGTTTTGAACTTATTTTGGTATTTTTTTAATGCATTTAGGGTTCGGAAGTGGACGACGAAAATGAACTTGGAATGAAACCTAGTAAAAGGATTAAGTTTGACAAAGCTAGTACTAGTACTATTGATTCAACCGATGAGCTTCCAAAATTCTCCTTTTATGGAGAAGAAACAGCAGTTGCAGAAGTCAATAAGGACAATTCCAAGGAGAAAAACAACAATGAAGAATGAACTTGTAAGTGTCTCTTCCTTCTACAATTGCAATTTCTATACTGATCCAATTCAAATTTGCATTTGAAGATAGATGGAACTCTTCTTTTTTGTTAAATGTTGACTTTGAAGACTATAACTTAAATCTTAGTAATTATAGTTAGGGCAAGAGAAGAGAATATATACTACCTTGCTGGTGCAGGTAAGTGCCAGAGAGCAGGCCAATGGGAGAAGCATCTTCAGTGGGGGGCAGCAAAGTCTTTCTACATCCACTGTGTCTAGGCGTGTACCTGTGCCAGTGGGTAGTGTTCTTTCCTTATAATTATATTTAAAAGCAAAATCCATTGTAACATACTGAGGGAAAGGAGGTCAGCGGGGTCATCTAATCCTAAATATTGAAATCAAAGAACAATCTCAATTGAACCTTAAAATGATCCATAATAAATGAATTTAATTCGAAAATCACTTCTAGTAGTCCAATCAAAGTGAATAAAATTATTTAACAGTAATTTTTTTTTTTTTTTTTTTTTTTTTTTTTAATTATGGATCTAGTTTCTTGAAATTATATAGAACCATTAATATTTCTTAGATAAGATTTGGGAAGGAGATTTCTGCACAAAAGTTCTTGAATTTGTAGACCCCACCTCTTCTCCCTTTCCAACAAAAAAACAGAAAGGGAGAAAAGAACCTGTCTGGTAGCCCAAACACAGGCCCTATTAAATGACTGGCTCATCCCTAAGAAAAATGAAAATTCCATTGATGTCGATGTTTTCATGGGCACTCTTATTTATCCTCGTGTCTATGCTAGAGCCACGCTATTTGGTCTTTGGAACATGGACTTATTTTCTCCCATTGTTGCTTTCTCTTTTTAACTATTTGTGCAGGTGAAATGAAGGCCTTGGATCTTGACTGAAAAAAAAAACATTGAAGGCCTTGGAGATAGACAATTTAAATCTCATATATTAATTTGTCTTTGTTTTCTGGGTATGTTTTAATCAGAGACAACTCCCTCTTTATGTCTATAAATAATATTTGTAAGACAAACTCCATTGAGAAACACAAAACATTATAATACAGGCATTTGAATTTTCTATCAATAAGCCAAATCTACATAAGTGTTCTTCTCAAGATAACTTATATGGGTTCTCGAATGGGACATCAGAGTTGCTCTGGTGGTTCGTGACTCTCCTGTTGAAGATTGGCCTTGGGCTGTGGTCTCGAGTTAAAAAACTACCCTGCCCCGCCCCAGATCTGCAGTCTTTGGTGGTGCTGCGCTCTTGATCTCTTGTCTCTTAATAAGTGGTCTTTTATGAGCCCCTCCTGACCCCTATGTGCCCCTATGTGGGCTGTTTTCTTGGCCATCTCGTGGGTTTCTCTCTGACTCCATTGTGAGTCTTTGTGGCCTCTCAGTGGGCTACCTTCCCTTTTTCTTGCACCCAAAAAATAAAGTCAAGAATCAGAATCTTTACGGTTTAGAACTGTTGCTAGCCCTTGGATTGGAACTTGATGATTCATATCAAATGTATGTGCAGGTATGAGCCTTTTGTACATCTAATTGATAGTTGATAGCATGTTTTCTATGGTGTGAAGTCTGAACTATGAAGTGGTTATAGTTCTTAATTATTATAACTTGAATGGCTGCCCATCTATAGGTGTAGTTCGTTAGTTAAATGGAAAAGGCTAGGCACACGGGATGGGGTGCCCTGCCAGTGTTAGTCTCTCCCTTTCTTTTGGAACCGACCAATCCTCCCATTTGTTGAGTCATTAGCTTTGAAAAGCCAGCGGTATACCTATTCAATCGAATATTTATAAATGGAACCACGCCTAGTGTATGATGGTCGATTACTTAACTAGGCTAGTCCCAATCAGGGGTCCTAAAGCGGGAAAACCCGATTAGGTCCCACTGAATTAGCCCGGCCTGACTGATTGATACCCCTAGCCCCTAACTAGAACTCATCCAATATCATAGTAGTGAGAAAAATTCTTATAGGTTGGAGGAGGAAGGAGATAAAGTTGAGGGGTGAATCCGATCTGGCATATTGGATAGTTGGGATTGCTGTAATGGTGAGTCATCTTTTTCAGGTATGTTCACAATATAGTTTCTTTTACTTGTCAACAGGTCCAACCCATATGACACAAATTGATCGATTATTTGTAAGGTTGTTCATTTGGTTAGTAGTTTGGAATTGGAAAATTTCTAGTGTCTCCCAAAATAAGGTTTCTAAAATATAATGTAGAAACCTCCACCAAATCACCAAGTATTGAGTTTAGTGAAAGTCCTGTAGGATGATGCCATCATATTTTGAGAGGCATCAACGTGGTAACCTTAAAATCGGTTTTAAACTTGGACCAAAACGAGAACCAAGTTGATTAGAAGCCAAAATAAGTTTAAATTAATTTTTTTTTTTTATTTGTATAAATTTTTATGGCAAATCAACCCAAATCAGGATAAAATCGAAACCAATCCAATTACAAACCGATACAAGAAATTGAAATCAAACTCAAATTGACCAAAATTTCTTTATTGGTTTAGTTTCTATTTCACCATTCATACATGAAAATTGACTCAATTCAAACTAAAACTAAATGAAAGCAGGCTGATCAATTGACACCCCTAGTGAGGAGTGAGAATATGGGTAAAGAGACCCTTTTTTTTTTTCTTGCTAACGAGCAACCCTAGAACCTACCTAGGTTTACGATTCAGACCTAAGATAAACCCCGCTTACGCGAAGCATATCCCATTAAAAGAAGATATTGTTAGAGTTTAAGAACTCGATTTCTAATATCACAGAGGTGATGAGGGGCATGGAATTTATGTTGGTCAACTGATTTTCATTGAGAAGAATGGATGGAACTTTTTTTTTCAAATCAAAGTAGTCAGATAAAGTAGGAAAATTAGGAGAAAAAAACTTATACATGAAGATAATGGTTGATGTAGGACGTTATGGGGGAGGTTCCAAAGGGAATGAAACGACATGGAAGATAGGAAGAACAAGAAGCTTAGAATAAGACCCAGTCCTTGGGCTTGCATTCTACAAGGAAGCGCAACCATAAGGCTAAGCCTGTGTTGATATACTTTCCTGCCTTCTTGAGGGAGATGAGAAGCATTAAAAAGATGGTTAGGGCGAATTGGGAATTGTGTGGATAGGCGCACGGTCTTAGGTTTGATTCTTTATCCGTGCATCTGCAATTTAAGTGGAGATCGTGGTGATGGTTTCTATGCTAGTCTCCCTGAGGATTTGTCAAGGTGCATGTAAGCCGGCCCAGAAACCTGTTTAACAAAAAAAGAAAAGAAAAAAGAGAAGCATTAAAAATAAGTAGTCCCAAATAGACTCAGCCAGTTTTTCAATATCGAATTGCTCAATAATCTAACTTCACCCAAAAAATATTGACCAATCTAATTAATAAAGGAGTTAAATTGAAGTTTGTTGCCCATCTATTGCCTTCATTGTTATTCCAACATGAGGAAAGAGTAGACATGACTAGGTAATTAAGACATGACTCTTGAGATTTGTTGCAGCTGAACATTATCCCACACACTAATACACTATTTTTTTCCTAGAAGATCCCAAACTTTATTTTAAAAAATAAAAAAATAATAAAAAAATAAATAAGAATATGAGCACTACAGAACTTCAACAAAGGAGAAAAAAACATAGCAGATTCAAGGACCCCACCTTCGGCATTGCCATCAGCAGGGATTCTCAACCTGCCCTCCAAAAAATCTAAAACAGGTCTTTTCGGAACTAAGGTAAGGCTGCACTACAATCCAGTCTTGCATTGCATGCCATGGAATCACACTGTCTTGAGCTGCTATTACCACCGTTGCTGAGTCCGATTCTATTCAAGTGAATCCACACCAATATCCATTGCCAAATAAATACCCTCTATAAGACCTCGAAACTCCATTATATAATTAGATTGGATTCCAAGAAAGCACTTGAAAGAACCAACAATATTTCATGTGCCATTCCTCAAGATACCACCGGCACCAGCTCTTCCAGGATTACCTAAAGAGTACCCGTCAACATTAAAGCACCGTTTGATAACGTATCTAAAAACAACAAAAACGATTTTTCACGTTTCTGAGAATAGAAACGAATTTTCTGTTGTTTGATAACAGTCGTTTTTTAAAATGTTTCTTGCAAACATTGCTAAAAATATTAATTACAACATTGGGTTTAATTTAAAAGGAAGTCATTATATCAGCTTGAATTTACAAAGGAATGGCTTGATTGAAACTTATCTGTACCATGCCCACTATGGAATGCAAAGAGTAGCTGGATTGTTTGAGAGGTCTTTAATCAAACATATAATGTGTAAATTTCAAACACCATTTTTTCTCTTAATTCTGACTCTGTTTTCAATGTGTTCTAGTCACTATTGATACAAGGGGAAAATACAATTTCTGTCTTCTCTCTTCTTCAAGCTTAGAGGCTGGCTGGTCTCAAGTTGATCCCAAGTTTGGCCAGAGTTGACTGCTGCCAAGGACTGCATTCTTGCCATCAGTCACCTAATTTCTGCTTTCCAAATGCCTGCTCTCATTGTCTGGGATCTACTGAATCTATTTCAGACTTGCAATTCATTGTCATATCTCCTTCTTTCTCCAGAAACTTTAGACTTGGAAAGATCACAGATTAACTAGGAAGGAAAGAAATTTGGTCCTTATTCCAAGCCATAGTAAGTTGGAATTTGTGGCTTGAACGGAAAAAACTGAAGCCAACAAACCAAATATAAAACAATCATAGCACTGTGATAGAAACAATGAATCTTTCACAGATAAGATTATATGAAATCAAGAAACTCTTTGAAACAAATAGAGCTGCAAGGGTTTGTAAAATCCAAATTGAAGCCCTAATGTGTGATTGGAAGTAATTTCTTTACTAGGGGTTTCAGTAAGGGCAACGAGAATATGGTTAGAAGCTTTGGATGAGGGAGACAAACTCTGGAATTAGTTCACTGCATCGAAGGAGCTCACTTCAATCGCCTTGTTTGCAGAGAACACGCAGCACTGCGATGGAGAGTTGAAGTAGCTGGACTTCCGTTTGAGTTTCCTGCACCCTCAACTGGAGACGAAGATGGAGAAGGGAGGTAGCATCATCTTCGGTGGTGATTACGTGCATATCTTTGGAGTTTTTAGGAGAGAATATCGCGCAGTTGTGGAGGTCGAGCTCTGCTTCTGCGTTGGTTTGGGTTTTGCCTCTTATGAGGTTTTAGAAGTTTTGGGTTATTTTTATCGGGATAGGGCTATTTTTTCTACTCTCATTTGTTTCCATGACAGATCTCAGAAAATTCCTCATTCGGGTCGCCACCAAAATATGTTGGATCGGGTCAATCTTCAAAACGGGTCAAGAATTCGAGACAAACTTAACAAATCTCCACCTTGGCCTGAATTCTCCTCCAACAGATAAACAAATAGCTAATATCTTCATCTTCTCCAATAGCCCTCCAAAGGGCTAAACTTAAACACAACAAACACCAAGTAAGTTCAAGCAATGCTCGAACTTACCAATACATAAAAGCTTAGTCAACATATCAGCTGGATTGTCTTCAGTACCAATCTTCAACACTTGAATATTACCTTGAGCAATTATCTCTTTTATGAAATGATACCGAACATCAATGTGCTTTGTCCTCTCATGATACATTGGATCTTTAGTCAAGTGAATAGCACTATGACTATCACAATGGACAACAGTCACCCCATGATCCATACTGAGTTCTCCCAACAAACCTCTAAGCCAAATAGCTTCTTTAGTTGCCTCAATCACTGCCATATACTCTGTTTCAGTAGTAGATAATGCAACTGTAGCCTGTAAAGTAGCTTTCCAACTAACCGTACTTCCTCAAAGAGTAAATACATAGCCTATGAGTGACCTTCTCTTGTCAAGATCACCTGCATAATCTGAATCAACATAACCAGATAAACTATCACCATTCCTCCCAAACTCCAAACAAACACCAGAGGTACCTTTCAAGTACCTAAGTATCCACTTCACTGCTTCTCAATGAGTTTTACCTGGACATGACAAATATCTGCTCACCACACTGACAGCTTATGAAATGTTAGGACGAGTGCAAACCATAGCATACATAACGGAGCCAACTGCACTAGAGTATGGAACACGTGACATGTACTCCACCTCTTCATCTGTCTTAGGTGATAGAGCAGTTGAAAGTCTAAAATGAGATGCAAGAGGAGTAGTTACAGGTTTGGCATCTTTCATGCCAAAACGATTCAATACCTTCTCAGTGTACTTTTGTTGAGATAGCCACAGCTTCCCTGCTTTTCTATCCCTCTTGATCTCCATACCAAGGATCTTCCTTGCTGCCTCCTTGCTGCCCCCAAATCTTTCATCTCAAATTCAGAACTTAATTGTTCCTTCAACCTATTGACCTCATTCCTATCTTTTGCTGCAATCAACATATCANAGTGTACTTTTGTTGAGATAGCCACAGCTTCCCTGCTTTTCTATCCCTCTTGATCTCCATACCAAGGATCTTCCTTGCTGCCCCCAAATCTTTCATCTCAAATTCAGAATTTAATTGTTCCTTCAACCTATTGATCTCATTCCTATCTTTTGCTGCAATCAACATATCATCAACATAAAGCAACAAATATATGAATGACCCATCAGAGAGCTTTCTGAAATAAACACAACAATCATATTGACACATGGAGTATCCAAGACTAGCCATAACTGAATCAAACCTTTTATACCACTGTCTAGGAGACTGTTTTAAACCATATAGGGACTTCTTCAACAAGCATACATGGTCCTCCTTATCTTCAATAACAAACCCTTCAGGTTGGTGCATATAAATTTGTTCTTCTAGTTCACCATGCAAGAATGCTGTTTTCACATCAAGTTGCTCCAACTCCAAATCATGCATAGTAACTAAAGCAAGTAGGACACGAATAGAACTATGCTTAACAACAGGTGAGAAAACATCATTAAAATCAATTCCTTGTACCTGACTGTAGCCCTTTGCAACCAAACGTGCCTTGTACCTAGCATCTTCAACACCTGAGGCAGATTCCTTCTTCTTGAAGACCCATTTGCAACCAACAATTTTCTTCCCTGTTCTCGGCTTCACAAGCTCCCAAGTCTGATTTTTATGAAGAGATTCGATCTCCTCATTCATGGCAATCAACCATTTTGTAGAATCAATTGAAGCAACGGCTTCAGAATATGTTGCAGGCTCACTATTTTCAATTGTATCTGCAACAGACAATGCATAAGCAACAAATTCAGCATGCCCATACTTTTGTGATTGTCTAATATTCCTCCTTGGTCTATCCTTCGCAATGCTGTACCGCTCTTCTTCTTGATTCTCTTGAGCATCATCTCCTTCAGTAAAAGTAGGCAGCTGGACTAAAGTAGATTGTGCTTTGTTTGAAGATGAACCATCAATTTCAAACTCCACCTTCTCTCTAGATTTTTCTTGACCTTCATCACAATGAATAGGAACTTCTTTTCTAGGATGCAACATAGCAGATTCATCAAAAGTAACATCTCTGCTAATAAGAAATTTTGGAGACTTTGGATCAGAACACCACAACCTGTATCATTTCACTCCAGATCCATACCCAAGAAAAATGCATTTCTTAGCCCTAGGTTCCAACTTCCCTTCATTTACATGTGCATAAGCAGGACATCCAAATACTTTTAAATTTAAGTAGTCTGCAGGTTTACCTGACCAAACTTCTTCTGGAGTCTTGCACTCAATAGCTGTGCAAGGAGATCGATTCACCAACAAGGTTGCTGTGTTAATTGCTTCTGCCCAGAACTCCTTGCCTAATCCTGCATTTGATAACATACACCTTGCCTTTTCTAACAAGGTTCTATTCATACGCTCTGCCACTCCATTCTGCTGGGGTGTTTTAACAACTGTATGGTGTCTTGCAATACCTTCATTTTTGCAGAACTCATTAAAGTCACCTTCACAAAACTCTAGGCCATTATCGGTTCTCAACCTTTTAATTTGTTTCCCGATCTGCTTCTCAAGCAAATTCTTCCACTGTTTGAAAGTGACAAATACTTCATTTTTGTGCTTCAAGAAATAGACCCAAACCTTCCTAGAGAAATCGTCAATGAAAGTAAGCAAGTATCTTGCACCAGCCCCCTTTGAAGCAACCCTGGAGGGCCTCCATAGGTCTGAATGAATGTAGTCTAAAGTTCCCTTGGTCCTGTGAATAGCAGTACTGAAACTAACTCTTTTCTGCTTCCCAAACACACAATGCTCACAGAACTCCATTGCTCCTGTACTCTGACCACACAGCAAGCCCCTTTTACTTAATGATGCCATCCCTCTTTCACTCATATGGCCTAACCTCATGTGCCATAAATTTGTGACATCTGATTCAGACATAGATGATGAAGCTGTTGCAACAGACCTAGTGATTGTAGTACCCTGCAGCACATACAAACTGCCAACCTTGATTCCTTTCATCAATAAGAGAACACCCTTGCTGACCTTCATGACTCCACCTTCAGCTGTATACTTGCACCCATTTGAATCAAGAGTGCTTAAACTAATGAGATTCTTCTTCAAATTAGGGACATGTCTGACATTGGATAAGGTTCTGACAATGCCATCATACATCTTGATATTGATCGTTCCCATTCCAATAGTCTTACAAGAAGCGTTATTTCCCATCAATACAACTCCACCTCAAACTGATTCGTATGTGGAGAACCATTCACGATTGGGACACATATGGTAGGAACAACCAGAGTCAAGAATCCATTCATCCTGTGATCTAACTTTATCATCAGTCACCAAAAGCATATCAGACTCACTCTCATCTTCAGCAACACTAGCTTCTGCAGAATCATCTCTTTTCTGTTGATTTTGAGCACCACCACTTGCCTTCTGCTTATTTAAAAGCTTATAGCATTCAGATTTAATATGCCCCTTCTTCTTACAGTAATTGCAGGTTAAATTCTTGTACTTAGATTTTGATCTAGCCTTCTTTTTGTCACCATATGAACCCCTTTCATTCGTTCTCCCTCTAGCTACCAAACCAACACCATCAGATTTATTGGTAGTTGTCAACTCATCATCAATCTTCTGCTTGCTTTGCAGATTCGTTTTGACATCCTCAATAGAGATTGTCTCTCTACCATAAATCATGGTATCCCTAAAGTGCTTATAAGATGGAGGCAGAGAACATAACAATAATAGGGCCAAATCTTCATCGTCTATTTTAACATCTATCCTTTTCAAATCAGTAACAATAGAATTGAACTCAGATATATGGGATTTAATAGAAGTACCTTCACCCATATGAAGGGTATACAGTTGTTGCTTCAATCTCAACCTATTGGTGAGGGATTTGGTGAGGTAGAGGTTCTCTAACTTCACCCATAACTCTGCAGCCGTTTTCTCTGAGAGAACTTCCTGTAGAACATCATTCGAAAGACACAACTGAATAGCTGAAAGGGCTTTATCATCCAAATCGCTCCAATCATCATCGGACATAGTTGCAGGTTTCTTCGCCTTCCCAAATAGGGTTTTCTTCAAACCCTGTTGCGTGAGAACAACCATCATTCGAACCTGCCATAAACTAAAACTGATGTTGCCGTCAAACCTATCAATATCGTATTTCGTTGAAGCCATGGATCGAAGTAACCAAGAGCTTTGATACCAGTTTGTTAGATCAAACACCAAGAAACACGAATAAAGAGAGACAATAGATCCGTACGACACAGAGATTTAACGAGGTTCACACACCAGGGTGGTGTGCTACGTCCTCGGGCGAAGAAGAAGATGATTCACTATGCAGAAGAGAGATTACACCCTAGCAGCGACGAGGAAGAACTCGCCTTGAAACCCTAGCTTCGTGAAAAACCCTAGAATACAATGACTCTCAACAAGCAACAGTATATTATATATATATACTCCACATAGCGGTTCAACCCATCGGGTCACGTCGATCCAGTCAAACCATACCGCGGGGGCCGGTCGACCCTCTGCTTCCATCACAGATCTCAGAAAATTTCTTATTCGGGTCGCCACCAAAATATGTCGGATCGGGTCAATCTTCAAAACGGGTCAAGAATTCGAGACAAACTTAACATGTGGCAATGTCTTTTTCACAAGTACATAAGAGTTAAGAGAAAAGCAATTGCTTTTATTGAGGCAGTCAGGAAGATCAAAACAGGATGCTGCCTAGGGGCCATTGTAAAATGGAATCCGGGAAGTGTAGTGCATTTGACAACTCAGTCACTACCAATTCAACCTCATGTATTTGAAAGGTTATTTGTAAGCTTTAATTCTATGAAAAGGGATTCATAGAAGGGTGCATGTCAACTTTTCTTTGGCCTTGATGGTACTCATCTTGAGACAACAAATGTGGTGGGGTTCTATTAAGTGTCATTGCTTTAGATGCAAATCAAGGTATATTCCCTGTTGGTTTGGCAGTTGTAGAGTTTGAGGATCAACATTTATGGGGTTGGTTTCTACAGCTCGCAGAATAAATCATTGAACTTCATTTCAGAACGATAGAAGGTATGTCTGCTAATAATTTTGGATGTTAATAATAGGGGCTGCTAAATGCATTTGATCGTGTAATGCCTGGAGTTAAGCACAGATTTTGTGCGAGACAATTATACGAGATTTTCAAGGCCAAGTATCCTGGCCATCTACAAAAGAATGCATTTTGGAGTGCATCAAATGCATTTAATGAAGTTGAGTTTAAGAAGAACATGGAGGAATTAAGGAAATCAAATTATGAATCATTCAATTGGCTTTCAGCAATTCAAGATAGGGTTTGGAGTCGATATGCCTTTGCAAGGCATACAAAGGCACAAGAGAATGTCAACAACTTGTGTATATCATTTAACAACTGGATTAGAGTAGAAAGGGATACATCCATCATTACTTTGATGGAATCCATTAGAAACAAATGGTGAATGGGACTTGACTGGCTTACCATGTAAACATGCCATGAAAGCCATTATCCACCAACGGGTCAATCCTAAAGATTATTGTGATGACTTTTACACTAAGGAGGTATTTTTGAGATCATATGGGCACATCATTCATCCCATGCCTAATGAGAAATATTGGCCACCATCTAATAGACAGGTTGAGCCCCCTCCATGGCCCAAAAAGATTGGTCGACCCAGAAAAGCAGGCAAGAAATACCCGGATGAACATGCTACAAATAAGAAGACCCAAGGAAAGAAGTCATCAAGAAGAACTCAATTTTGCAAGATATGTCTTAAGCCTAACCATAATAGAAGTAAATGTCCATTGAGGTCACAAAATGAAGAAGGAAAGTCACCAGCTTACTCTACCAAAACAGGAAAAAGAAAAGGGTCAATCAAATGTAAATGGTATGCAAGGCCATGGAAGACAACAAAAGAGACACAGCCGGCCAAAAACTGTTAGCCAACTGCATTCTCCACAACATGCCAAACAACCTATTCAGCAGCCAAGTTTGCAGTCTATTTAGTAGCCTGCTCAATAAGATCATTTTTTACTATTTGGATTGTTTTGGGATAGATATTTTACTTGTTTTCCTTTTTTGGCTGCATGTGATATAAAGGATGGTCATAGTATTAGTATTTTGTCTAGGCAATAGATGGATGTAATGATGGACAAATTACCAAGTATGATTTTCTGAATTTTGGATGTGAATTGTAATGGTAAGCCATACTATTTTATATGTAAAGAAAAGTAATACATGATCACTGAACATGCTTGTAGTCCCTTCAATTTTTTCGTGAACTGGATTTGTTCAGGTGAAAGAGTTCATGAATATTAGTAGAAAATATGTTTCAAAACTTCCAATCTTCAACAACACAGGTCATGTTTGTTTGGTTTTTAGGTATACTTTTTTTCTTGTGTGCTGCAGTTGCTGCAATAACCATTCTATTTGTGGCAAAGTTTGCACCAGAAACCAAGGAAAGAACTTTGGAAAAAATTCAAGCATCCATTTACTTGTAACTGGGGGAAAATCAACGGATAACCGCAGACAACAACTTTTCCACCTCTTCATTGATTATTATCTGCCTCTCTGGTGCAAAGTTTCTGCGCCTTTGCTGAAACAACTTCAAGCTCGGGCTGACATTCAGACTATGTTCGGCTATCTCCATTTGGATCCCTAGCATCTCAAATGCTTTCCATGCGAAGACGTCAAGGTTTTCTTGGAGGACACCCAGGATTTCTTCTCGGCTTTCGTGGCTTAGCAAAGCTCCAATCTGTACTATTTTGGTTGGCTCCGATTGCTTAACGGCATTATCAACAGTTCTTCGACTGATTCGGCCCTTTGCATTAGTCTCTCATCCCGAGTGTCTACAATCTCTGTGGCGCATGCCATACCCAAACAGGGGTCTTTGGTGGCTTTAACAAAGTTCGTGTAGCATTCTCTAGATTCTTCTTGGCTTGACCTGCATTCATCAATTTTGTTTTGTGTCGGGAACTTGACCTTCATATGCTTAGTGAAAACAATGGCTCCCAAGTTGTTCAGGCTAAGACGGCAGAGAATTGCATTGTATGCGGACACTACTTTTACCACCATGAAATTCACCATTATCGTGGACATTTTTGGGTGTTGTCCGATGGTTACAGGCAGCTCTATAGTTCCTTCTATTTCTGAGGGTGCTCCAGAAATCCGTAAAGGGGCCACTTGCAGGCTTCAATGCCTCTGCTCCGAAACTGAGTTTTTGGAAGGCATCATATGACATGAGGTCGACAGAGGCGCTAGGATCTATAATACCATGTGGAACGGGCAGTTAGCAACTACTAGTTGGACAATGACTACGTCATTGTGGGGCCAATTCAGTCCTTCCAGGTCGATCTGAGAAGGAGATCATTGGATCGGTTCGAAGCACCTTCATGGGTTGTTCTGTGATGCACAAGAAATGGGCATGGGCCTTTGCCTTCCTTATGGACTCCGCTGCGGGGCCTCTTAGGATGGTTAGGATGGCATGGCCCGTCGGTTGATTGACTTGGGGGTCATTAAAGTTCTCGTTCCCCTGTTCAGGTTTCCTTTGGCTTCATCCTGATTCTGGCGTCCTTCACCAAATTTCTACTTTAAGTATGTATTCAGATATCCTGCTTTGATGAGCTTGTCGATTTCCCTCTTTAGGGCTTTACAATCTTTTGTATCATGCCTGTGATCTCTATGGTATCTGTAGTATTTGTTAGGATTTCTTTCTTCAGGCTTCGCGATCATTGGCCTGGGCCAATGTAGAAACTTTTGATCCTGGATTTCCAGCGGAAGATTCATCCGAGTTTTGTCTAACTCAAACTTGTCTGGATTGTCACTTCTGTCAGTAGGACGTTCTGATCTAGTCTTCTTATACTCCTAGTCATCTTCTCTTGGCCGTTTAGGCCTCTTCTTATCCTTCTCCTGCAGCTTAGGCTTGTCAATCATCCCCTTTGCTGCCAAAACTTCATCCATATTAGCATACTGATTGCACCTTCATAGCAAGTCTGGCATTATTTTTGGCAGATGCATGGCCATGGACTGCACCATCTTTGGGTGGCTAATTCCATTGCATAGCAAGCTATAAGCCACTCTATCAGGCAATGTTTTTTTACTTCCAAGGTGGCTTTTGTGAATCGTGCAAGGAGGTCCCATATGGGCTCTCCAGGCCTTTGTCTCATATTCATTATGTTTCCTGGTGTCAGTCGTTGCCTCATGCTGGATTGGAACCTCACCGAGAATGCCTTGGTCAACTCATTGTAACTTTGAAAAGATCGAGGCTTCAATCTTGACATCCATAAGAGCACTGCATCTTTTAGTGATGTGGTGAAGGCTCGACAAAGAGTGGCATCTGACTTTCGGTAGACCGCCATTGCCAAGCTGTAGTAAAATAGGTGATCGGATGGACCCGTCGTTTCATTGTACATCTTGAAGATTGGTACACTGAAGTTCGTGGGCAGCTCTGCATCCATTAGCTCGTTAGACAAAGCTTTGTGAGCAGGAACGATTGCCAGGTTTGACGTTGGTTTATGAAGGCCTTCAACCTTCTCAGTTAGCTATTGGAGACGTTGTTAGGATTTAAAATGAAACCGCAAGCGTACGGATCAGTGTAGTACGGGTCAAACACAGGAAGAATGACCACTTTAGTTTTGGCTTCTTTTAATAATGTGAAAGTGAACCGATTAATGGTTGTGATCTAATTCTAACTACCATCCTAAACATATGTATCTAAAATAATGTCCTAACCATTCGTCATCTAAGAATTTAAATACACAACCATGCAATTAAAATTAAATAAATAAATAACTGAAAAAAAACAACCCACGCAATTAAAAAGCAATGAAGGAAAAAAATGTTGAAATAAAACTTAAGTAAAAGAAAGGGGATAAAGCTAGAGAGAGGCTCACAAGTAGGTTTCTCTACTTAGACTGAGGGATGCATCATTATATGAGCTTCCCTACTTGACCAGAGAGTCACTCTTACAAGGGTTACTCTACTTGGCTTTAGGAAAAGGAAGACAATTAAAATAAAAACAATAAAATGATGGTTTTATGGCTAGGAGGCGCAAAGCCAACACATACACTAGCCATGAACCTTAGGGGAAAGGGAAAGCAATAATGTAATGACTAAAATTAAAATCCTAAATTAAGAAAGAAAGGCTAGTCAGAAGAGAGAATGAGAGGGGGGAGAGAAGACTATTGAAGAAGCCTACCTACCTGAATCAATGCTTGAACTTGAAAGCTTGGCTGATTTGAGATACTGCCAACCCTAAAAATCAGATATGGAATGAACCAAATCTGAAATTTTTAGGCTTGGAGAAAACAAATCTTGAAAAAAAAAACTGAACTTAAAAAAAAGAGATGCTCCACGGCTCGTGATCTTGTACCTAGATCGAAACCTAGAACTATAACTTTAAAAATTACAACTCAATTGCATAAATCATAAACATAAAAAGGCTGAATAAAAACAAAAGAGTGCTTATATTAATTGAAATAAAAAGCTATTACAAAAGTGATTAAAGTAAAAATAAAGAAGAACTAAAACTAAAGAGAGTGAGAGAGGGAGACAGAGAGAAGAGAACTAAGCATAAAATAGAAAATAAACTAAGGGGGAATTATCCTTCTAGGAGGGGAGAGGAAGTGGCTTTTATAGGGCTTTGGTCTTACCTCCTTCCTTCTACAAGTCTTCTTTAAGAAAAGAAAGAAAATTAAATTAAATTAAATCTTAGTAAAAATCCCCATTCTTTGAGATATTGTGTGAAAAAAGAGAGAATCTGCTTCCAAAATTAACAAATTCTATTCCTTCCCTGCAATATTAACCAATATCTTGCAGTCTTGACTAAATCAGAAAGGAGTCTCTGTATAGCATCTTCAAGATCTGGTGAGAAGGTAAGGAGAGAGAATAATCTTCAGGATTTTGTAGCAGAGAGGATGTAGTACTAATGAGTGGGTCCCACCTTTGGACAAGTTAGTTCAAGCTTAAACTGGTTCTTAATTCACTTTAAGCACTTTCTCTTGTAGACTTGGAAACTAAAAAAAAAACAAGAAAAACAGAATTAGTACTATCCAAAGTGGAGCAAAATGTACACTTATATCCCTAAGATTTCACACATTATTGTGCTCATCAGACGTCTTTCCAGATCTTGCCTCTCCCATTTAGATTATATTTGTAGCCTTTAGTTGGTTCGGTGGGTCGCCTTTGCTGGCTAAGCTGAGATCCTCTAGCGTGATATTCGTCCACGTTTGGCTCGGTGCCCGTGGGTTTCATCCCTTGAGCCTAGGACTTGGCTACCCCCATGCTCATGACGTTCTTCAGTATGAGTACGCATTCAGCCTGATCGCTCATTGTTCACTTCATCCTGCGGAAGGGAAACCTCTGTTTCATGAGCCAAGCATCTTTGTGGTAGCCTAGATATTTCGGGAGGAGCCACGTTGTTGCCGTGTGACCTCTTTTGAGCATTGACATAGTTGTTCTCATCAAGTCAGGTACTACGGCATGGTTCTCATGTTGCCTTGCACCTACGGGGACTAGTCAACCTAGTGTGACTTTGCCTAGGGGCTAGAGGAGCCATTCTGCCGTTTGCAAATGGGACAGGCACGTTTGGCAGTGCCGAGCCAAACTACCTGATGAACGTCCTGACCAAATTGTTGGTCTCCAGCATCAGCATCTGCATCTGCAAGTCCTGCATATGTACACTAACTTTGGCGGCTTCAGGAGTTGGTGCTAGAGGTCTACTTGCGGGACCTATAGGTGATGCTGTTGTAGGTAATACCGGGGCTGGAAGAGGGCCAGCGCTTGTAACCACAATCAGAGGAGGTCCAGATCCTTCTATTGGTACGGGCAGTGCCTGTCTTACCATGAGGTGCTCCTGAATGTTTCCTTGGCATCGAGCTCAGTGAGAGGATCTTGCTTCAGGGGTGGATGGTGAGACAACTCGATCACTTCGTAACTGCATTGGAAAAATAGGCTTTTGTATCTAGTTCCCACAGATGGTGCCAATCTTATGCAACAAATTTTGACTAGTGGGAGTTCATGGTTGCTCTGGATTTTCCAAAGAACTTGCAAGAAAAAAGGTGAGTAGAGCACCGAGTTGGGCCGGTGCTGAAAACCCTCCGATGCTTAAGTCAAAAAGGTAGCAGCAGGTAATTCTAAGATGAATTCTTTCAGTAAAAAATTTCCATCCCCCTTTTACATGTTTTTACCTTGTATTTATAAGTGTCTAGACGTGGCTGCTTGAGGAGTTAACTCACCAGTGGGCAGAGTCCTACGAGGTGGTGACTTTGAGATCCTTGTGAATATTTTGATTCCTGAGAAGTATCTGTGGAATATTCCAGCATCCATGGTAGTCCTGGGAATATTCCCTTTCATCGTGGGTGTTTAGGGTCCTTTATGTGTGGGTTGTTCTGAGTTTTGGGGCCGTGGAACTCTTTGTGCACTGGGAGCAAGAGACATGTGCCCTTCAATGTAGGAACCAAATGCTGACCTGTTCACGAGCGAGTTGTGTGCGAGCTTAGTGGGTCCACGACCGAGTCGAATTCTTGGCGAAGATATGGTCTGTGGCCGAGGCTAAGGCTCGATGAAGATATGGCCGAGCCAACTACTTGGCTTGGTCTGTGGCCAAGGCTAAAGCTTCACGAAGATATGGCCGGCCCAACTCTTAGCTTGGCTTGTGGCCGAGGCTAATGCTCGACAAAGATATGGCCGAGCAGTTGGCTCAGCCTGGGACATGCTGGGTCGTGGTCATATTAAGGCTCATCAAATACGAAACAACCATGTGTATATACTACAATCATCTACTAACAAGACATATACTAGCTATATTTGTCAAATGAAACTACAGGGGCAGATCCCCAAACATCACAGTGGATTAAGTCCAAAGGAGCTATACTAATTGATGGTGATGGAGGAAGATACAATCGATGAATTTTTTTTATCTTTGACAAGCCTCACAGACAGATGTATGGGTATTTGAAATAGGGGATCAAACTCTTGTAACAAATGATGAACTACTTTAGAGGACGGGTGACCAAAACAATTGTGCCAGGTAGCCACTGGTGAACGAATCCCAACCATTGCAAATGAAGGTGTGGAGAAAGAAAGTGGCATATGATAGAGGCCATTTTCACTCTGGCCTTGGTATAGCATCGATGCAGTTCGTCGATCCTTTATCAAGAAACAAGTAGGATGAAACTCAATAAAAACATCATTATCCTTAGTGAATTTGTTAGCAGAAAGAAGATTCCGATAATTGGAGGGTACACAAAGAATGTTAGACAGATTAAAAGAATAGTCAGATGAAGTAAAAGAAAAAGAACCAAAGTAAGTAATTGCCAAACCTTGGCCATTTCCCACAATAATTTGATCGACACCAGAATATGGAGTGCTTAATGCAAGGTTTGTCATCTCTGCAGTCAAATGGTAATTAGAACCAGAGTCAAGTATCCAAGATTGAGAATAGGACAAAGGATGAGAAGTTTGAATACCAAGGAATGCTTGGTTGAAGTGTTAAGGATAGTTTGATGCAATATGTCCACTGAGATTGTAAATTTAATAGCAATGCTATGTGATGAAGCCGTATTTTATACATCCATGACCATTTTAATTGAGCATTTTAATTCTAAATCGATGATAAAAGTGACTACATAGTGTGATTTTCTCACATTTATAGGTTATAAGATCATGTGCATACAATATGCTAAATGGGAGGATCCAATGCAATCTAGAAACCGGTTTACCCATGGATCGATTCACATGTGATCAAGGGTAGGATGGGAAGAAGTTTCACTAAAGCAATCAAAGGGAAATGAGGAATTTCACCTTAATTTAGAAGTTTGACCAAGAGATTGAGCAACAAAGAAGAATCAGACACGGTAGTTTTAAAAAATGAGGAGTTTACTGGAACATATTAGATATTGGTCTCGTTGTGTTCGTAATTTAAAATGATGTATCTTTAATTCTCAGTTCAAGTCAATCCGGAGTCGAGATGGAGAGATATAGCCTAACAATCGTTTTGGGCTAAGTTAGAATTTAAGTTACATTTTAAAAATTTTAATAATTAATTATATATTCTCTCTCCTCTCTCGTCTCTCCTATACATAACTCTCTCTTTCCAATTCCTATTTCTACTTGGTTTCCTTTTTTCTTTCCCGTTTTTTTTTCTTTTACAAGTATCTTTCTCTTTCCTATTTCCTATTTCCTATTTGGTTTCTAACTCTCCTATTCCTTATCTTGCAAGTATCTTTCCCATTCCTAAACTACTTCTAACATACTCTCCTTAGCCTATATATAGGGACCTAATTCACAACTTGAGAACTACAAAATTTTTAGAGAGCTTTTTCTCATTAGTTTTTTTCTTTTCTCTTGAGTTGTAAGTAAAGATTGAAGTTGAAGTTTGAAGTTCTTAAGCTTGGATTTCTACAGTTCATATTCAGTGAAGTATTTCTTTTTATTCTCTATTGGGGAAATTACGTCCCCCTCCACTGTAGTTTGCTGAAATTACATGTGGATCCAAGGGTTTGGAGGAATTATGCACCCTCCCCTACGTCTGACGGTGTTACCCTGATGTTAATTTCAAAAGTCAAAGGACCACTTTACCCTTTAACCTAAAGACTAAAAGTTGAAAAACTATTTTAACTGTTTGTTATTCTTCTAACTAAATATCCCAAAACCCTGAATCTTGGCATGGACGATGGAGCTACTGAAGTCCTATGGGGGAGCGCGGGTGGCATTCCTCCTGCCATGGTCGTCAGGGTTTCAACCCTAGCCACATCCCTCTCCAAACTCAACTCAAAGAGGGCTTCAACCGTTTGTTCTTCTTCTAACTAAATACCCCAAAACCCTGAATTTTGGCACAAATGATGGAGCTACTGAAGTCCTGTGGGGGAGCACGTGGCATTTCTGCTGCCATGGTCGTCAGGGTTTCAACCCTAGCCATATCCCTCTCCAACCTCAGCTCAAAGAGGGCTTCAACCGTTTGTTCTTCTTCTAACTAAATACCCCAAAACCCTGAATCTTGGCACGAACAATGGAGCTACTAAAGTCCTGTGGGGGAGCGCGGGTGGCATTTCTACTGCCATGGTCATCAGGAACCCTAGCCACATCCCTCTCCAACCTTAGCTCAAAGAGGGCTTCAGGTGTTGCATTGAAGGCTAGAACGTCTCTATGTTTTAAGCGTATAGTTAGGGTGGCTTCAATGGTTGTTTCGGCAGTTTCAAATTCGGATAAGGTTGAAGATTCGCTCCATAAGAGATCATTGTTGTGGGTAGTATGCCTTGGAAGAGTCCCCAATACCAGGTTTTGGTACTCAAGTGGTTTTGTAGAACCTCGATTCAGGTTTTGGTTTTGCAGGCCTCGGAAGAGCCCCCTTCTTTATCTCTAATGGGTTTTGTTCAGCTTCTCTTTTCGGAGTATGATTTTCAGAATTAGAAACTATGTTGGGTGGAATGTACAAATTCATATTTTGGGTTTTTAGTCGAAGACCCTTCTTTGATTGAGTGTGGGATTTTGCTTCTTTGCTTTTGATTTGGTGGGAAATTGAATTTTTTGAAACTGAAGTTTGCATTTCGAGATCGTTAATTTTTTTCAATTATGAGATTGATTGTGGTGTTCTGTTCTGTTCTTTCTGGGTGCAGCACCATTCTTGCAATAATCCACTCCGGAAGAATGGCTACTATACCGGTCCCTTTGAATATCATCTCGAAGAAAAAAATTGCAGAGAGGATATATTCAATCAATGTTGTAAATGATAAACAATCAAACAATTAAAAACTTTAAATGCTCAACGAAGAGTTTAATCCATTCTAGTTAAAGATCCCAAGCAATTCATAACCTTCATTGATGAGTTTCTCAAGCTCAACCATGTCTCCACCCTTCTTGAAATCGGAATTGCTCCCGAACACATTCATCATCACGTTTTTGAAGAGAGCACCAAAGCTTCTCCCATGGCTCCACCTTGCTTCGAAGCTCGGAGCCTGAGAGAGAGAGAGAGAGAGAGATCTCGCAGCCGACCCCGAGCTTGAGAGAGAGATCTCTCACGTTTTTGAAGAGAGCACCGAAGCTTCCCCCATGGCTCCACCCTGCTCCGAAGCTCGGAGCCTGAGAGAGAGATCTCGTAGTCGACCCCAAGTTCGTCTCCCCCTCCCCTTTTAATCAAAAGGGTATAGAGGTAATCTCACCATAGTAAGGGAATTTTGGGCATTATATGTTTTTTTATTAGGTGACATCATCAAATAATAGTCACAATTTAATAGGGACTAACGGATTGGACCTAATTGTAAGAATCTTAGAAAATCTAGGGGAAGAGGACGTAATTCGTTCAAACTCTTGAATCCACGTATAATTTTAGCAAACTATAGGGGAGGGGGCGTAATTTTCCCTAATTATAAGTAAGAGTAAAAGGGGACATAATCTGCCTTACCTCAATCCAATGAAATAATTCGCACACCCTCACCATGTAAAAGAAGCCCTAAAAGAACTAAGAAATTACATACCAAAAGTAGGACAATCAGCTTTATCTTCTTGAATGATATGAATAAGAGCACTTAGGAGAATCTGACTTTTAAGAAATGTGGAATATTCTAAGGCCTCACAAGCTAGATTAGCCAAAAATTTTGCTGCACAATTGCTTTCTTTAAACAAAAAGGAGAGAGATATAGCTTGTGAAACCAATATCAACGGCTTCACAGTTGACATGATCTTTAAGAAATAAAATTAACAATCAACTAGTTAGAATTAATATAGAAGTCTGTGAAGCCCATATCTGCACACAATTGAAGTCCGTCTCGAAGCACCTTCATCCCAGCCATAGAATTGGAGCACACCCATAGAAGTTTGAAAAGGCTGCAAGACCCTAACCATTTCTATTCTTCATCCAACACAACGTCACACCTTAACATTTCCTCCCCAGCAAACTTGTAACTACCAACCTACCTCCGCGTGACGTCTGTTAGTCTGTTATTATATATGTATTGAGTCATCTTTTAATTAATCTAACAAAAGAATTACTCTTACATGGTATCCAGAGCTATCTTTCTTTAACGAGTTCGACCTCAGACCTATTTTAGCTTCCTCTAATGGTGTCGTTGCCCATGGAGAATACTAGTTCTCTCTCTGAAACTGGTTCTTCGTCTTCCATCGTCGCTCTTCATGTAGCTCCGCAACTACCACTAATACTTCTTCAAATTACATCATCTGGTGAGCTCAGTTCCTCCCACTGCTGAGAAGTTACAATTTACTCAGCTATGTAGATGGCTCGTTTCCTCGACCATCAGCCACATTTTGAATGTCTGCAACTCCAACGGTTTCTCCAGCAGATCTATGGGACCGTCAAGACCAACTCATCTTGAGTTGGATCATATCCTCCTTGCCCGAGTTCGCGTCGGGAAATAGATACGTTGGTACCTCCTCCCCGCAAGGCGATGGGAAAAGCATTGTTTAGCATTTTCGGAGGGGGGGTTTAGAGAACTATATCATTTGAACGGCATCGTTGTCCCATCCGATAAAGGCAGTTTCTCATATCGTTAGCATCGCTACTGCACATGAAGCATGGGATATTCTTTCTCGCATTTTCGCTCCATCCTCACGGACTTGTGTAATTGATCTCAAGGATCACTTATCATGCATCCAGAAAGGTACTGATTCTATTGCTAAATATCTTCTCTCCATAAGATCGATTGTTGCTACACTAGCCACAATTGATTAACCGTTGAGGCGTTGAGTGATGAGGACTTAAGACTTAGTTCTTGCTGTCCTCCGAGGCCTTGGTGCCGATTGCTTTGATTTTGCAACCTTAGTCTGTCTCCATGATGAACTAGTCTCCTTTGTTGTGATCACTGGTTTGCTTCTAAGCCATGAGTGCTTTCTCTTATCAACTTCAAGTGATGTTCCTGCTGTCATTGCTACTGTAAATGTTGCCACAGTTGGTTCGGATGTCAATCGATGTTCTGAAAATAGGAATTATAAATCTAGTAATTATTGAAGTCATTCCAATAGATCTCGGAATTATCGGACTGGCAACTATGGAGGCTGTGGTAATTTTCAGAACCAAAATCAGAACCCCTCTGATCATTAAGGATATTTTCTTCAAAGTCAATCTACTGGTCAAGGATATTTTCCAGCTATTTTCTTCAAAGTCAATCTACTGGTCAAGGATATTTTCCAGCTACTGGCTTTCAGCATACTGGTTCATCATCTTCAGGTGATACCTCTTCATCTCCGTCATTTTTAAACCATCCTCAATGATTGAGAAATAAAGTAATACCACAAGCACATGGGTCGTGTGTAGCTACGGGTCGATCATAGGGAGGTGAGTTCTATGAAAAATTCAGTTCTAACCTAGGCAGAATGTACTAACAAATGTGGTGTCACAAATTAAAGTAAACTAAAATAAACTAACAATTGTAAAAGACAAGATTTAATTATGGAGTTAAATTGAACATGCAATAATAAAGTGAACCTAAGATTAAGGAAAGAATGAAAAATGAATCTAAAATCATGCAAGCACTAAAGAGGTGTGAAATTATTAAGAATTAGAATCCACCATAGATTTAAGAACAATCTACAAACAATCTAGCCCTATATTGCATGCTTGAATAGGTCAATATTAAATATGGATTTTTAAATCTAATATGTCCCATGAGTTATTCAATACATACATAGCATTAGATTATAAGCAAGACCGTATTGAAAGTTGGCAATGAAGCATACGAAAGGTAATCAATGGTATATATAATTTTGACTTTGCAATAGGGTTTTGGTTACATGGAATTAAGAAAACGGGCATCAATTGCTTACAAGTTGCTCTTCATTTCATGATTTCATTCAATCCCCAAGACCTAAGTTGTAGGGTTTAGTTAACCATGGCGATGAAGAAAGATGAAAAATAAGTAAAAGATGGATAAGAAATGATATGGAATTAAATCTGAAATTAAAAAGAGAAGGGAAAATTACGCCCCCCCCCTATAGTTTGCTAAAATTACATGTGGATCCAAGGGTTTGAACGAATTACGTCCCCTTCCCTTAGATTTTCTAAGATTCTTACAATTAGGTCCAATCCGTTAGTCCTTATTAAATTGGGACTGTTAGTTGATGATGTCACCTAATAATAAAACATATAATGCCCAAAATGCCCTTACTATGGTGAGATTACCTCCATACCCTTTTGATTAAAAGGGGAGGGGGAGACGAACTTGGGGTTGATTGCGGGATCTCTCTCTCAAGCTCCGAGCGAAGCAGGGTGGAGCCATGGGGGAAGCTTCGGTGCTCTCTTCAAAAACGTGAGAGATCTCTCTCTCAAGCTCGGGGTCGGCTGCGAGATCTCTCTCTCTCTCTCTCTCAGGCTCTGAGCTTCAAAGCAAGGTGGAGCCATGGGAGAAGCTTTGGTGCTCGCTTCAAAAACGTGATGATGGATGTGTTCGGGAGTAGTTACAATTTCAAGAAGGGCGGAGACGTGGTTGAGCTTGAGAAACTCATCAATGAAGGTTATGAATTGCTTGGGATCTTTAACTGGAATGGATTAAACCCTTTGTTGAGCATTTAAGGTTTTTAATTGTTTGATTGTTTATTATTTACAACATTAATTGAATATATCCTCTCTGCAATTTTTTTCTTTGAGATAATGTACAGAGGGACCGGTACTGTAGCCATTCTTCTGGAGTAGATTATTGCAAGAATGGTGCTGCAGCCAGAAAGAACATAACAGAACACCGCAATTGCAATCAATCTCATAATTGAAAAAAATTAACGATCTCAAAATACAAACTTTAGTTTCAAAAAATTCAATTTCCCACCAAATCAAAAGCAAATAAGCAAAATCCCACACACAACTTCTAATTCTGAAAATCATACTCCGAAAAGAGAAGCTGAACAAAATCCATTAGAGATAAAGAAGGGGGCTCTTTCGAGGCCTGCAAAACCAAAACCTGAATCGAGGTTTTGCAAAACCGCTTGAGTACCGAAACTTGGTATTGGGGACTCTTCTGAGGCCTGCTACCCACAACAATGATCTCTTATGGAGCAAACCTTCAACCTTATCCGAACTTGAAACTACCGAAACAAGCGTTGAAGCCACCCTAACTATACGCTTAGAACATAGAAAAGTTCTAGCCTTCAATGCAACACCTGAAGCTCTCTTTGAGCTGAGGTTGGAGAGGGATGTGGCTAGGGTTGAAACCCTAACGACCATGGCAGCAGAAATGCCACCCGCGCTCCCCCACAGGACTTCAGTAGCTCCATCGTCCGTGCCAAGATTCAGGGTTTTGGGGTATTTAGTTAGAAGAAGAACAAACGGTTAAAATAGTCTTTCAACTTTTAGTCTTTAGGTTAAAGGGTAAAGTGGTCCTTTGACTTTTAAAATTAACATCAGGCTAACATCGTCAGATGTAGAGGGGGGCGTAATTCCTTCAAACCCTTGGATCCACGTGTAACTTTGACAAACCACAGGGGAGGGGGACGTAATTTTCCCTTATAATTATGATTTTGTCAATAAAAATTTAGGGGCTTCACCCGGTCTCAGAAAATATTTGGGTTAAAAAAACAGGCTATTAAGCTCTGGTAATGAGAAATATGCCAAATACCACCTTTGAAGATTTTTTTAAGCCATCCATTTGAGATTTCATATTATTTTTATTTGAGCAAAAGAAGAGAACATTCAGACACTCCTGCTCATTACCGTTTTCTCCCCAAGCCGTGACAAATATGTTGGGGTGTAAACATAAATTGGACAGATGCAAAATGGAAACTAAATCACATTAGACTGCCCTGTCAGTTCAGTATCCATATATAGTAAGAAATGCAAACACAGGCCAATCATGATGGCCCCGCCCATGTTTTTCTGTGAATATAATAAAATAATCATAACTGCTTTTCCCTACCATCTTTGGTAGTTAAACTACAACAGCAGAGTAGCCACCAGTTTAAGAAGCCACTAAGATTTGCAAAACTCCAGTCTGTATCTGCCAAGTAATTAAATTTTTGATCAGTAGGTCAGGCCTTTGTGGAGTCGCAGTCCAACCAGATGATCCAAAACATAGTTTCTGACCACTATGAAATTTCAGAAAGCAACACCCATTATCCAATGACAGTCTGCAAGGCACAGAATAAGGGACAATGTTTTGAGGACTAGCCATATGATGGGTATTGACAGGAAATTGTAAATGTACCAAATGAGGGCATAAATAGGAAGAACAAGCATGGCCTCAAAATTTCAAAAGAGAGGATACCAGTTATATTGAGAGAAAAAATAGAGCTAGAAAGATTAGGAATGCAAGTTGAAGTAGCCAATCAGAATGCGCAACTGCTGATTCAACAGTTTTCCCTCTTTTGATCATCCGAAGCTTTGTAGTCAAGAAACCCCAAATACAATTTTTTTTGTTTTTTTGGGTAGAAACTCCAAATACAATTGAAACAAAAGCAAAGGATAAAAAATATGAAAAAATTCCACTCGTGACAGCAGGGGCTCAAAGATTGCTATAGGTTGTTCTCTGAAGGCAGCATAGTATGTACCATGAACTCAATAACTATCATACTATCCGCTCCAGTTCTCTGGCATAACTGAGTGTTTGATTGATAAGCTGCAGCGATGGTATTTCCTTGCAAGGGGCAGAATCTTTTGCCTTCTGGAAAAACACAAACCCATTCTTTATCTCCCATTCAGGGTGCTCCTGCACACAAGATAATGTGAATTGTGTGATCAGATAGTCAACCTCATCTGTGGAGTTCCATTTTACTGCAATCTTAT
>NC_056561.1:17950963-17977976 GCF_013358625.1 Macadamia integrifolia | reverse complement strand
GGGGGTGGGGGTGGTAGAACATTGTAATGAAGATTTCTCAACAAAAGTAATGCATATTGGAGGCTACAAATATCAAACCATTGTTGTTGGGCTGCCTGGTTGATCAAGCTGTTTCTGTCACCTAACCAAACTATAAAAAGGCAGAGAAAAATGTTCCATTCTTAAACTCTTCATGAAACAAACATGGAGATTATGTGCAATGCTAATGGATAAGATATAAAAAATCACATAACATCTGTTCAACAAGAGATCTAGTGATAAAGTGTGAAATAATGGTGGAAATGAAGAGAAACTTTAACGTAGAAGTGCCAGCAGAATAACAAATAAAGTGTGAAATAATGGCGGAAGTGAAGAGAAACTTTGACGTAGAAGTGTCAGCAGAACAACAAATGCAACAGAAACCTAGAGTAAATCTGTGGCGACAATGAGAAAATATAAATCAATTTCAAGCAGAATATGATGGAACAAAATTTTGCACTTAAAGGATATCAAGTTGGCTATCTTATTTTCTCTTAAGGCCTATCTCCTGGCAGCATGTTTTATGGGATGTCGGGACAGTGCCTGCAATGGCAATTGGGACACCCTAAATGCCAAACATCTTGCCCCTCTTGATGCAGATTCATCAGCAAAATGGGTTTGTTTTATTAGAAATAAGTTTTAGGGTGGGTTATATATGTGTTGGACCTTTAGTTCTAAGGGGCCACTTTAACAGGCCTTTAATATGAGTATAGGCTAGGCATATAGGATTAGTTAAGTGACTTTGCTTCTTTCATTTAATTGTTATTAAGTGTCTAAGTTTTGGTTGGATTAGGATTCTATAAGTCCAGCCTCGATTTGAGTCAGTTTCCCTTTTTTTTTTTCCTAGTTAGTTTAGGGTACCCCAAAATAACCCAAAACAAAAGATTACATATCTTCACCAAATAAAATAAAAATTCTAAATATCCTACAGAACATCTACCAAACTTGGATCTGGTTCTTGGTCTAGGACCCCAAACAGGTTCGGGTCGATCCATCGAAGCACTTCTGCATGACCTTATTAGGTAAGGATTGGGTTAGGCTTATATATATATATATATATATATATAGGTTGTAAGCGGGACCATCATTGTACACGCAAATTGAATAATGAAAAATTTTTGCTACTCTCTTCCATTCAAGAAACCTCGTGTTTGATCAAGGAGCCCCTTGTGTTTGATCAAGGTCTAAGTTGGTGTTTGATCCAATCAAATCACCTTGTGCTGTGAAGCCTGGGTGTTATTTTCTTTTATTCTTATTGTTCCATCATCTTCTTCATCCATTAACAAGTACTCTTCTTCAAGTTCTCCCTTAATTGTTCAAGTCTTCTAAAAGGTTGGATACAAGGGCGTTTTTTCGAATTAAGCAATTCAGCCATCCGATCGTCTTGAAATATTGATCATATGTTCATCATCCTCAATCTGGAACTCAATTCAAATTTGAGTCAATTCCAACGGTCGGATCTGGAGATATTTTTATATTTCCAATTCTGCCCTGCCCTTCAAGAACCTGAACCGATTCCCTGTTTCTGTTTTAATCACATACTGTTTCACCTCAGTTTTGTGAATCAATTCAACTTCTGAAATCAGAAATCGATTGGGCCTATTTGACCTAATTTCTGAACCCTAATTTAGGGCTGGAAATTAGTGTTTTATCCCTATTCCTATTGCTATTAGGAATCACCCAATTAGGGATCACCCAATTCTCCCTAATCTGAACTATTCTTTGAGTATAGATCCTTGTCAACTGGCTACTATTTTGATTCTTTCAAATATGATATTACATTACCTCTCTTCCCAGAATGATTGGAGGGCCGAGAAGAAAAAAGTTAGAGAAACAATCAAGATGGCATTTGGCATTCCTATTTTTTCTATATTTTTTTTTTTAAATAATTATTAATTGTATCATAATTCCTGACACGCCCAGAATACCATTTGAAACATTGGAAGGCTGAACAGTACCCCAAACCAATTCAGGCAATAATCATAACAGCCAGAGCAACACTGTAAGGTAATTGAATTTTAGGAGTAAAAGGAGTAGAGAGATTCATGCCCTCTCTCCTGAACAGATTGATTCAAGATGGTGAAATAAGCAATAATGGACCAATGGTAGTATCTTTGCAAGTGCATAACCCATGGGCGAAGAGGAGTCTATCCAACCTACGGCTTCCAAATGGTCAAATCCTCCTAGCTCCATCTATTATTTAAGAATAACAAAAAGTAACAAATATCAGAGAATCAAATACTGTAAACTTGTGAATATTAAACAAAAATAAAGTTTTCAGACCTCATAAAGGGCAATTTTTTCTCAATTCAAACAAAGATGAGATGGACTTCTATAGCCAACTGCACTACTAGCCCTAACAGCAAATACCCTAACAAGCTTATAATATTATTGCTAAATAATAACTTATATGCAAGCTAAAGTACAACAACTGCTGCTGGCCAAAAGGCCAAACCTCATAGGAGGATCCATATCCCACAACAGGATAAAAGCGCAAGTACACAGATTGCCTATGAACAACAGCCCCTAGCAAGCTTGTCTACCAAAAAAATTAGCAGACCTGTTCTGCCAAAAAAAAGAACAAAAGATGAAGGGACAAAAACCTTATCTTTTGGAAAATGAAGATGAAGGGAAACCCCAAAATACAAACCTTCGCATTATCAAGCATTTGTTGGTGATTTTACTCAAAATTTAAGTTTATAATGATGAAAGCATAGAAAAATGGACAACTAAAATTACAACTGCTGCCGAAAGACATCATTATGAATGTGGAGAAATACTACAAGGAGCTGATAGGAAGGGACAGAATGCATCTAGAAATTCAAAATAGATAAGATAGTTGACCAAGTTCTGACAAGACATTGACTTGTACACTCTAAATGAAAGAATTATAACCAAAGTTTGGTCTACTACTTCATGTACTAAAATCATTGAGAAGAGTTCATTTTAGTCAAATAGATTACACATATATTGGGCTTCTAGTACGATGGGTTCCCATTGTAGTGGGCTTCTTTTATGGCCTAGTTTCTGACTCCTTTTAGTTTATATTTTCTGTTTTAGGGTCCTATTTGACTTAGGTGTTGAGTCTAGGTTTGAAATTTCTACTTTTTAGCTGTATTGGATATTATATATATATATAGTACCTCTGTCCTTGGAGGCAATTTTTTTTTAATGAATATAGCTCTGGTTTTTTGACATGTGTGTATTCACAGTGGTTCTGCATGACGATGAAATTCCTCTAATCTATGGACACACCTAGAATGGAATCCCTGCCTTATCTTCTGTTCTATTATTATGTTCACCCCAGCTCTCTGTGAGTTTCAGCATCTGTTCATTAACATGTCAGATTAAGAATCATTACCTGCAATTCAGTTCTATGGTTCTGCTTTAGTTTACATCAATCTATATTACTGAAATTCTGATATACTGTTTATCGTCTAAAACTAATAGTTTATCTTTCTGTTACAAATCCCCTTCTCTTCTTGGAGATCTTAATCTTCATTACCTTCACTTTTGGTCACTGCTTCTCACACTGGCTGTGCTATTATATCTGATCTTTTTCTTTGAGATTTTAATTTCCTTTTAGAAGCACAATTAAATCCAAATCAGCTTATGTTATCTCTATTTTTGTACCTCTTCCACCCACTTAATCTGTTCATAAAACTAGCAGAGCCCATCACCTTGAATCAAATCAGAATAGGGGTTCTGATTTTTGCATGAACATGTGGGAGCCGATTAAGAAAGAGGGTAAGGTTCCACAAAGGCTGACATTGTAAATACATAACAAGTTGAATTTGAATCTCTAACGAACCCGAATTATTATGACCCATGATCAGTTCAATCAATGACCAATAAACTATTCCCAGATGTGCTTTTATTGTAGATCAAAGCAAGAGAAGAAGCAGACCAACAGAATTTGGGAAGGTTTCTGTTCACGTAGACCTAGTGTGTGCCCATGGAGCCAGCTAGCATTGAAGGATTTGGGACTGCAAATATCTTTTAGTAGTCTCTACTTCATTTAGTTTCTAATTTCAGTTCATTGCTACTTTTTTTTTTTTTTTTTTTCTTTCTCCAAAATAGGAGTTTCTATTTTTGATGTATGGCAACTAGATTTTATAGGAAGTTCCTCTTTTGGTTGTAAGCTACTTAGCAGCAAACACTTTCTATTTTGTAACCCATACTCTATTGTAAATAAAGGGAAGGGGCATCCTAGTCCACGATTTGAGTTCTTAAAAAAAAAAACTTTGCTTTCGCTGTGTGATTCAGCTGTGGTGAGATGCCAACAGTGAGATAGCAAAGTCTGTGAGAGACACACCAAGGGCATAGGTAAGAGGCCCTGGTCATATCCCTTTTCCCTCTTCTCTTCTTCTCCCAATCGATTTCTTCAGTTTCTATTTTATTGTTCTTCGGTTTAACCTACACCCAAGACCGAGAGTCATTCGAAGCTGTTGAATACTGTTGGAGTTGCTGTTTATACCTTTAAAGGTCAACCCATCGAGTTCCAGTTGAGACAACACTTTAAGTTCACGCTCTCATCCCTGTGGCTCCCTGAAGCCCTGGAGCCGGAGATTTCTGCAGAGAATTTTGTGGACCTGTAACTCTGATCTAGCCAATCATTCCAGTCCAGGTTTTGACAGTGGAATACCCATCTAGGGCCCTTCGATAGTAACTGCAGCCTCATCTGTTGGCTAAATAATCTGGTTCTGTGAGTTACTAATTTTGATTCCTTTTGATATCTGTTAATCCAGACTTCTGCCTTGGCTGAATTTTTAGACGGTTATTCAAACCTCTGAGAGACCTCCCTTCGATTGGTCCACTACCCACCCTGAGATTGCCAGAACTTAGTGCTGTTGTGTCTCTTATGGTTCTGTTTCTATCCACAATATTTGATTAAGTTTTCAAGAGTTTAGGAGATAGTACACCTTGCTACTAAGGTGTACCGCCAGTTTCTGTTGCTGGTGTTCACGTTGTAACCTACTGAGTACTGATATTGACATATGGTGATCCTACCATGAGATTAATTCCTAGCTGACTAATTGATAACTGGTCTTACATTAGCTTCAGATGAGGAAGGATACCAACTTGAACTTAAAGTCATTTCTGCACTAATTATATCTTTCTTTGCAACTGACAAGATCTATGACGAACTATATTATTCAAGTCATGACACCAAACCCATCAATGTACATTAAAAAAGGAGAAAGATTTTGAGTACTCAGCAAACAGCATCACTTCTAGTACGTCCAAGGATTTTATAGGTCGCTATTGAAGGTTGAACCCCCAACCAATACCATCAGGATCACACAACCAGTGAACAAGGCCTAATAGTACTACTGGATCGGCTATTCCACTATGCATAATAGACTGGACTGATCATATCCTGATGTCAATTGGATGATTTGGCTGATTCAATGCTGATATATAAAACCATGGTAGGCACCTCAAGTAAAGTTCAGTTGTAATTTGCATGATCAACATAACAGAAGCAAAGGAAGTACAAGGAACACAATGTGTGAGTCAAAATGCTAGTAGATCTACCTCTTTGACATATTCAAGCAACTCATGCTCAGATGAGAACATCAACATTTGCTTGGCATCACTAATTGAGAGATAATCATACGCCTTCTCACTACAACCACCTATTTCATCTCTGCAGGAGACAAAAAAGGTTTAAAGACACGAAAGAAAGCATTCAATAAAACCTCCAAATCCAGATTTCGAACTTCTAGTGAACTTCTATGAAGAGATCAAGGTACCTAGAAATAGTGCACATGATAAGTTTAGAAATAACATTCCTGCTAGTAGAATTGCCCACAAAGTTAAATGGGATCCTACATTGACGAGTCCATAGATCATATCCAACATCAGGCTCGCACTCTGCACATTCAGAGCACAAGCCTTGATTAGCGAGGCCAAATTTTGACTGACCTGTCCTACCAATCATGTCCAACCCCATTAAAACTGGGTCCAGATAAGAATCTGTTGCCCAAACTCCTGGAACAAACAAGGAGTCAGGGATAGCTCTTCTGAATTAGAAACCAGGTCATGGTCTGGATTTCACAATTTGGACAAGGTGAAATGGTTTCTCCTTTTTTTTCATAAATAGACTTGAATATCATAACAAAACTCCCATTGCAATGTAAACATGTTATTGGTTGCTGCTTAAATTTCCTCAAGTTCTGATAGCAACCATCACTGAATCACATTTCAACATATTATTACCTGACTGTCTTGGCAAGGAGATCCATAAAATAAACATAAGTCTCATGTGGAACGGTCTGCCTGGCACTCAGTACACGGTTGTAAGCACCTTCCATGAAGGATTGTTCCAATTCCACAGCATGTTTAATACAAGGATTTTCCAGAGCAACGGGCGAAAGCAGTTCTAGTTCTGTATGAAATTCTCCTATTCTATTCTGCACAAGGAGCCTAAGAAGGTTAAGGCCCAAGATTGGGTATTCCTGAGGCGATGGTGGAAGGCGGCCACTGTTCCAGCAAATTACAAAGATATGTATAAGGAAAACTTTCAAAATATAGAGTATTTGGTTACAATAACAATAAACTTCTCAAACATCCATTTGCAAATTTAGTTTGCAATAAAAACTAAAATTATATATGATAACTTTCATTGCTGTTTCCTCAGGTCACTAGAAAGTTACCCAGTATCTGTATAGTAAGGCTTAAGCTGAAAGAAGTCCCTCTCAAAAGCATCTTGGTCTTCTGTCCTCACACTAAGAACGACAGCATGTTCATATATATCTCCTGAATATTATCACAGCCAAAGCAACTAATTGAGAGAATGGATTAGTAATTAACTGCAATTCAAAAAAATATGGTGATTGCTAGAGATGGGCCAACAGAAAACTAAAAGTCACAGCACAAATAAAAGTAGCCACCTGGTAGGCCAACCACAATCAACTGAATCCAGCCTAGCCAACCACCCCAACTTCAGAAAGATGAGTGCACTCAGCCACACATGGGACACATCTCTTGGGAACACCAATAGAGCCATAACCCAGTGCAAGTCCCGCAAGTGTAGGGTCTCAGGAGGGGTGGATTGGGGTTGGTCCTAACATTAGGCCTTTTTTGCATAAAGTGATCACCCAGATCTGAGTCCATGTCTTCACATTGGAAGCCCGAGCATTTACAATCGCACCAAGCAACATTCTCTCTCTTTTTTTTTTTTTTTTTTTTTTTTTTAATGGACCATCTATAGAAGGGGGGAAAAAGTGGGACCAGGATTCACCCATAGCAATCCTTAAATAGACTGCATCGTTATATTGAAATAAAAAACCGAGATGAAGGAGGGAAAAGGAATAGTATCGGATTTTACAGAACGAATGCTCAAGTAGAAGAAGTTGAGTGTGTACCCCCTCACCCCATGTACACTTCCCCAGTGGAGGAGAAAGAAACAGAGACGCCAGGGGGGTATCCGCTTTATTCTTCAAGAAGACATTAAAACACACTTTTTCTGCAACAACTAGCATGATATGTTCATAATGTAGGACCTTCCCTCAAACAGCCAGCTAATTGTGAAACCTGAGTTTACTTATGAAGAGCAATGTAAGGGAGAGTCAGGTTTCAACTCAATATCCAAAAGTGAGGTTTGACACGGGAAAGGAAAGAAGATAAGAATTTGTGAAGAAAACAGTTGTAGCTTATGTGACTTAGGTTTTAGCAAGAAAGAAAATTGGGACATCTAGGTTACGGGTTTAAATTGGACTACGGTGCTTCTACAGGGAGTAAAAGTTAAACAAACTGGAATAATGTTGAGGCTTGATCAGAGAAGAAAGGGAAAGAAGTATCAGACAATTGCTGTCGATAAGGCAGTCCAGCAGCCCTCCTCAGACCCCACAGTGGTGGGAGCCTCGTGCACTGGGTATGCCCCTTTAAGGAAGTACAGTAGCCCCATATTGATAGGACATTGTGCTACAATTTGTTACTCAGTGTTCTGTTCAGTTATGACTTATGACAGTTTAGTATTCTATCCCATTTCAATACTTCAGCGTTTTAAGCTGTTACGGCACTCCAAGCCAGGCCAGAAGATGGGATTGAGTAGGAGACAGAAGTTCTTTTCTATTTCTCTTTTGTTATTAATGTATCTTATCTTTGGATAGATTAGGTCTGACATTGGAAATCTAGCTTATCTCATCTCTAGAGTCTGTCTTTTAGTGAAACAGGGCTTTGTCAATAGCTGGTCGTTGGGTTACCTTTTCCCCATTAAACCGTAATTTTTTTGTTACCTATTTTGGATAAGCTTCTCTGTGATCCAGTCATGATACTATCCCATTTGGGGTTGGCTCACATTATAAATAGACGTAAAGGCCACAGGTCTCCCCTATTGATTTGAGCAATACATTTAGTTCAGTTTTCTGAATTAAATGTGAATTCAGTGATTGCTTTGTGGACTACAAAGAGGCTTTGGTGGATTCTTATTTCTTAGCATGGACCTAAGTGGATTTCTGGTCACTTATCTAGTTTATTTTATTTTCTATTCATTCCCAAACAACAGGTCACATCTACTTACTTCCCTGTTGCCTGCAACAGTTCTGTTTATCCATTCTGGACAACTCACACCCTTAGTAGCTCTAGGACCATACTAGATCTCACTATTCTGTTATCAGATTTGGCTCTAATTCTGCAGGCTGAATTTGTTAATAGAGCCATCGATTAGAGTTTGGTTCTGTTCTGTTTGAGTTTTCAGATCTCTCCTTATTCTGATTTAATTCCTTACCTTATGATTCTGCCACATTAGCCCCACATAAAGCAGATATTCGCTCAGTTTTCTGAGATAAGATACAGACTTGCCCACAGATTCTAACCAGCACTTGACCATATTCTTGTGCTTTCTATTATTACTCAATCAGCTGCTGATGCAGAAGCCGAGTACCAAAGGAAGAAGAAGAAAAGGCCAGAATATAGTCAAGTAAGCAATTCTTGTGGGTCAGTCTTTTACTGGCCCATCTCTCAAAAATTGACCCAAATCTGTTCGGGATCCCAGACCATGAACTGGGTCCGAATTTCCCGAAACAGTTCCTAAATTTCAGATCTGAATTGTAAACAAATTTTATTTGGTTCAGTTTGGAGTCCGGTTTTGGTTTTCAGTTCAGTTATGCTTCTCCATCCGTCGCTGAACCTTTTAGTTAGATCTCTATAGAAAGAGGGAAAGAAATAGGATATGATGGATCGAATCCTGCCATTCCAAAGGCTACTTGAAAGCTCGGAATAAGGGAGGAATCCGATCTGCCGCTTCTCTTGTTTAGTATGATTAAAAAGGATATTATAGCAAGCTGTACAAATACCCCTTTTGGTTGAGGAAAGCACTTTCACTTATAAAAATGAAGGGGCAGGATTTTCAATAACACCTTTTGCCAAGTTCCGGTTCCAATTTGACATCCTATTATGGGGAGGGGATTCTATGAGGGCTGAGCTCTTAATTTTGAGAATGTATTTGGATTTTGCCACCTGAGAAGGTTCCAAGAACATTCTAATAGATGGTAATTCAGCCACAGTTCTTGCGTGGATCACATCTTCTGAGGGCAGATCATGGAGTCAGTAGTTAGGAAAATAAAGCACCTGGTTCTCAAGTGAATCGTTTGTTCTGATGGAAGCCCTAGGTCAGCTAGTGGCATTGCAGATCTCATGGCCAAGCCAAGGGGTCATTAGAACCAAAAATGGTGTAGAAGGCTTTTTATCCGTTGCAAAAGTTCATGCATGGTATTCTTAAAGATCATCTATTAAAGCTTCGGTTTGTCAAGGGGTTACTGCTTGGATCTAAATACTTAAGTTTAATCAATAAGGTTGTTATTCATGCACCAAAAAAATCAGAGAAGTGAACACTATGCAGAAAATTCAGATATTACCAAGAACAAAATAGAAACCTAGGAAATAGGGAAATCTCTATTGCTGGATGACCAGCAGCAATTCCTAATTGCAAATTAAGTAATTTGCTTTATCAAATACCCAAGCAATGACCCCAGGGGGTTAGTTGGCAAAGACCAACTCCTCATAACAATGAGATCAAGAGTTCAACTCTCCTTTGGGCCTACCTATCAAAAAAATAAAAATAAAAAAATCAAAGGCTCGATAAAAAGAAGAAAAAAAAAATCTATGATCAGTCCAGCATAACTAGAATGGAAGTTAAATACTTATATGAAAACCATTTCACAACAGGACCCAAACCAAGGACCCAATTCTGTTTAATTGCATGGCTATCACAGAATAAGAAAACTAGAACTCCAATACAAATTTTGGTGGGACTGACTGCAAACTATTTAAATCTTGCAGGGAGATTAATGTGAAATAGCAAGAGAAAGAAGCAAATAGTATGCATCTGAAAGCTATGTGACTTTTTGATGATTTTAGATTGTCATAAGAAAGAGTGCTCTGTTAACTGATGCATTAGGAAAGAGAATTGCTTTATTTACTTATTTTTTAATTGTTGGCTGTATCTAAGATATAGATTTTTCTTTCCAAACTTATTTTAGTAGAAGGATCAAAATAAGAGCACACTAGGGGTTTCTTAACCAATTCTTTTTTCTTTCAATCACAGTCTACTACATAATAATGTAAATTTCCAAGATACAAACAGCATGGAAGGGTTATACTTATAACATTGCTTTCTCCATAGCCATTAAGAAATTGTAATGAAACAAACACCAAGAAAGGCAAGGTCGAGTTACTGCTCAAGTTAAGAATGTTACTTGCTGTTGTCAACTCATGAATGGCGTTCGGTGAATCTTCAAACAACGGTGGGAGGCTCTTAAATCCTGTCAACAAGACCTGAAAGAGAGAATTTTTAGTAAAGACCAGATAGAGAAAGCAAAATTCTTTAAGAGGAATTTCTGAACACCAAAATTGGGAGAAGAAAACAACATAAACTTGCGAAAATAATAACCTACAAAAGGAAGAAGGTGCAAAAATAAAATTTTCCCTCTTTGAAAAGATTGCGGGCATGCATGTTATACTTGGCTAAGTCATTAAAGGCCCAAGCTACACCAATGAATATCTGTTTTAATCAAGAATTAATACAGCTGAAGGAGATGGCTTAACTAAGTTATGTTAGGACTTTCTTTCTATTTCTCAATGTATCTTCTCTTATTCACTAAAAAAAATCGTGATTTTCTCCCATAAATAGTTTAATCACCATCATGCATGCATGAGTTTATACTTCCTATTAGCCTTGGTTCCCAATTTTCTGCAGGCCTAAGTGCAATTTTTCTTCCTTTTCTTGCTTAAAATGTGATTGTTTCATTCCATGATGTACCGACGCTCAACGACAAACCACATTAACTGCATATTAATTTACCAATGCAAGACCAATGGAAAGTGAGATGACAGTATTGTCTCTAATTTTCATTTGTCCATCTCTTCAAGACTAAATTCTCTCCACTCACACCATCAGTAAGCAAGGTAACAAATTTCACTTTGTAGTCCATGCACATGCAAACTACACAGAATGTGCCAATCTTACCAATATCTGGAAAATAATTCTAGTCAAAATACTCACACCATCATTAGATCTATATTGTCACATGCTTCATTCATTTTTCTGCCTTCATTTCATATTTACTTCATGGTGACTTTGTTGGGAAACCAGGTATTGACTCGAGCGAATCATCTGAGTAGGGTAAAAAATATGGGACTCCTGGTCATGAGTCGTGAAGACTCGACCCTATGTAAAAAATCGTGATTTTCTTCCATAAATAGTTTAATCACCATCATGCATGCATGAGTTTATACTTCCTATTAGCCTTGGTTCCCAATTTTCTGCAGGCCTAAGTGCAATTTTTCTTCCTCTTCTTGCTTAAAATGTGATTGTTTCATTCCATGATGTACCGACACTCAACGACAAACCACGTTAACTGCATATTAATTTACCAATGCAAGACCAATGGAAAGTGAGATGACAGTATTGCCTCTAATTTTCATTTATCCATCTCTTCAAGACTAAATTCTCTCCACTCCCACCATCAGTAAGCAAGGTAACAAATTTCACTTTGTAGTCCATGCACATGCAAACTACACAGAATGTGCCAATCTTACCAATATCTGGAAAATAATTCTAGTCAAAATACTCACACCATCATTAGATCTATATTGTCAGATGCTTCATTCATTTTGCTGCCTTCATTTCATATTTACTTCATAGTGACTTTGTTGGGAAACCAGGTTTTGACTCTGGCGAATCATCCGAATAGGGTAAAAAATATGGGACTCCTGGTCATGAGTCGTGAAGACTCGGCCCTGTGTAAAAAATAGACAAGACTCGGAATGAGTCATACCAAGTCACCATGGAATCGTAGGTTTTGACCTAGTCGAGAGAAAACCACCGATTCCAGTCAAAAGACTCAAAAGTAAAAAAATCTTCCTCGGTTTTGAAACTCAAGCATGTCTCTTTGTATTCCCTTCAAGTCTCTAACTCTTTATATTCCCTTCCCTAACCAATAACTGTCAAGATACAAGAGTGGCTGGAAATGAAATGAACATGAAGTGTTGGACATGGGTACGACTTGTAAGTTGAAGATAGTGTATAACCTCGACATGATGGCATCAGCAAGAATCACCCAAAGTCTTCTACCCCATTTGCTTCTTTTGCAATGATCCAAGAAAATCATCTCTGTCCATACCTCATAAGCAATTATGCAATGACTAATGGTGTGGAATAGATTGAACAATCCCCCAATCAAAGAGAACAACAGCTTGGAATGATTATATACTGAATAGGTTTGCATTGGAAAAAATATATAAATAATTGATGTGATTTCCTCTTTTTTCTGAATTTTTCATATTTTTCTGTATTTTTATGGCATTTTTATTATTTTATGTATATAAACGTGCAAAAAAGACGACTCTCCCTGACCAGGTTTGACCAGGCCGAGTCACTAGTTTTTCACAGGGTCAGTCTAGTCAGAAAACCCGGTTTCCAACAATTTTGGTCATCTAACATCCTCCCTTAGTCAAAAGCATTCCACTAGTCAAAGGAACTCTATCAGGCTAAGCCCTTGATGTACATAAAACTTGACTGGAGTGTTTTATCCTTGGTCCAACCATACATTCTTCCCTTTGCTAGAAAATATTATCTAAGTAGGGAAAAAATAAAACATGCCACAGCTCAATTGTTCTTGGAGAAAATCACTCTTGAAGTAAAGTGAGTTTTTCCACTCGGACATTTACTGTTAAATTGCCCACTCATTGTTAACCTCAGCAACACATTGGCTTATTTCATCAATAAATTTGAAATCCGGGAAGGCAAATTCGATAATATATGCATTCTAGAGACTTGAATATAAAACAAATGTGGTTCAACAAGTAGACAGCATTTCTTCCATTTCACCTACTTCTCCTCCAACATGGAAATAGGAGGTTCCCCAAGTTCTTTAGTGGAATGATGTGGCAGATGATATAGGATAAAAGAGACAAGTTGGGAGGCTTGGATATTTGTGCACATTATTGGAGAAGTTCAAACCATAGCATCTCTTTCCAGCTCATGAAGAAGGAAGATGATGTTGCAGAGTATCTAGTTAAGGCAGTGACAACTTGTAGAGTTGTACTAAGAATCTGAGTCTGAATGATTTTTTTCTTCATGGAAATTTTCTGTCATTTCAATCTCTCTTTTGCAGCCTTGCGTAAATTTCCCCCGAACTTTTTCTCATCATGGTTAATTTTCTTTCCTTTCTTTTTTTTTTTTTTTTTTGGTGGTTGTGGGGGGGAGGGAGGAAGGGGGAAGGCACTGTTGTCCTCTTGCCTTTTCCCCCCTTTAAAACCTACCTACTTATCAATATAAAATTAAGTACACTTACATATCTAGAATGGTGATCTAAACTTGCAACAGCCCTAGTGATATGATTATCAGTACAGTAACAAATCCAGCATGGTGATTTAACAATTAGGCAGAGACCCCCACCGGGGGAGGGGGGAGGGAGACTACTTCATATCTTGATTGTGGCGGATTACAGAAAGCTTTCAACAAGATTGTCAAAGGCTGTCAAGATAAAATTACCATTTTGTCTTAAAAAAGGTTGGTTCTGACTCATTACTGCAACAAATTGTTGTGTATTCTCGGCATTATTTCACATTATCCTTTCCTCCATGTTTTACATTTCCCAACCCGTAGTTATAAGCTCCAACTTCCAAATTCCTCAGCTCCTTCAATTACAAAGTTATAGATTACCAATATCTTCTAAACCAAGATATATTAAAAGCAAATTTAGCTTCGATTCTAAACAATTACCCCAGTCACTGCTCCAATTCCCTAGAAAACCAAACGGGAACTAATAAAATATCCAAAAAAAATTATCTAAAATTCATTCTCCACTGAAGTTGATCCTCGATCTTAGGCTTCGTCTTTCAGAATATTTACTTACTGAAAACCCAAAAGAACAAATGCATTCTATAAGTTTCTAAAATCTAAGTATCTTCCATTGAACAAGTTTGACCAAGCCGAAGGCCAACAAGATCAATCATGAAACATATTGCAAGTGTGCCAAAAATTAGGGTTTCTGAGAAACTAAAAGCACTTAACACATGAAGATAAGTTTATTCTCCCGCCAGAGAAAGAGGGGAGCATTACCTTGAGCTGGGACAGAAGATTTGTGCAGGTATCGAGATCGTTTCTCACAAAAGCAGCCTTGAATCGCTCGAACAACTGAGACACCTCAGTGAGCTTCGGATCCATGTTCCTTCTCTCTTCTTTCTTTCGACCGTTCTGTAACTATCAATGGGTTTGCAAGAGAGAGAGAAAGAGGAATTCACTTTTCAGTTCACCCCCTTACTTGCGAGGCAAGAGAAGGAATTTTGTTTCAGCGGAATAATGTTTTAGCCTTTAATTAGGTGTATCTAAGGTAGTCAAACCGTCGGTTTGGACCGTTTCGACCGGGGATTTTTTTTTCAATATACCAATTCAGATCGAAGTCGAACCGATAGGTATTCGATCTCTAAAATATTCAACCCACAACTGACTATGACAGGTATATAGTAGTCGACTTCCGAGTTCCGACTGCATGACTCCTCAAAAAACAAAAACCGACGGTACAGGTTTTAATTTTTAAACGGTAAAAAAATACTAAATAATAAGGTAAAAAATAGAAACGGATGGTACAGGTTATCAACTTGTAGATTAAAAAAATAATAATAATAATAATAATAATATACTCATCTAAATCAAGGAATTATATATATATATATATATATATGCATCTAATGTTCAAAGTAGGTATAACATCCAACATTAATACATATATATTCTATGATTCATTATAATTAAATTGGGCAGGGTTGAGTATACTAGCGGATTACCCAAGAATATTGAATGTTAGCATTTGTAGACCATCGAATGTTATCAATTTTATTTAAATCATTGGATTCATATTTATTATTTTAATTCTTTATACATTAGGAGAGAGAAATACTCAACAAATGCAGTACGATTTCCCTCTCCCCTCCCCCTTGAACCTATGCAACCAGTCGTCCCTCTTTCACTTTGTCGGCTCCACCCTCTGCATCTCACGCACATCCCCTTAACCCTCCCTTGCCACCCCACCCCACCCCACCCCACCCCACCTTACCTTCGCCCCCATCAGAATTGTCCATTGTGATTTCCCGCCAAGAAATCCCCAAATCTGCTCTCCACCTTCGAATTGCTCCACTTTACCTCCTATTTTGCGATCTCTTGCCTCTACTCCCACATGTTTGATCATTGACTTCCATCAAGAGGGCAATAAAGGTCACTCTCATCAATGCTACCCAGTTCTGGTTCTCCATTCAAAGCAAACCCAGAAATCAAAGTATTCCATGAGATCACTCCCTAGATTCTATTGGAATTCCTTCAAGCATTACACTATATTCACTACTCCAAATTTAGAATATAGAATACATATATGTACAAGAGATTTTTCCAATCAAATGTTCAACTTAAACCCATATTTATTTAGATGCAAGTGCATGTACAACTCAACCATGGTGTAAGTAACTCAAATCATGAGTGAGAGTGCAAAACGATGTAAGGGCAAATTTGCAAGAATGCACATTGAGTGCAGTGGCGGTGGATACAGAGATATAGCATCGTTTGATAGCGGCCTTATTTTCAAGAGTAAGGTGAAGAAGAGGGAGGAGGCATTAATGTAGAGTGTGGCTGGACCTCTTCGAGCAACCGTTGAGTTGCAGCCATAATGAGAGATTCTATAATGTCATCGGGGTTACAGCCATCGATTCTAGCTATGGTTGAGGAAGTGCAGTCGCCCTGGTTTCCATTTGAATTGAATCGCCAAGAATTCATCGAGATCCATGGAACCCATTGTATGTAAAAGGATGTAATCGGCTGTGAAGAAGAAGAAGACGGCCAGCCACTAGTAGATTTAATTAAAATATATATATATATATATATATTATGTGCAGTAGATGTCAAGTATTTGGTATACAAATGTAATAATTCATCAATGGGATAGATTTAAATTATATGATCTAACAGTCAAAAAAATGCTAATATGCCTTATGCCTAGGTAACCAGCTAGCATACTGATGAGCACATTTATGTGTGAAATCTAAGTAGTAAAGCATGCATTTTTACATATTTAGGATGGAGCTACCTTGGGTTTTACTCTCTTTTTGCATGTTTTATATTTTCAAGACCTCAAGGACTATCAAACGTTATATCTCTAATGTTACACATAAAGAGGTCATGTTTCTTTTCATAGTTGCGAAGATGATGAAATTCTTAGCAAAATGGACATATTCAATTAAAAGCATACATTCGTTTGGTTAACCATACAAGTGATTATTCTTTTCAGATCAAAAAAAGAATAATGAATCAGAACTGAACCGAGATACAGAACCAGCTCGTTTGCAGTTGTCCCAGAGGTACAATAAATATTTCAAATGCCAACAAGGATCGATGAACCACACCCTTAAGTGATTGAAGATTCATTTTTTGTAACAACAACTACCTAGCATAGTTAGTGAGTTGTGGTGTGCAAAATCCCTTCCTTATTAGGAGGTCTCAAGTTCAAACCTCTTGGTTGCTACTTTTTTGTGGAGGTTTTTTTTAGAATATTTTTTCTCTCCTATTCATTACTCAAAGGAGATCGGCCAAAGGGTTTCCTACACGAGAGGAGAGAGAAATAAGGAAATAAAAGAGAAAAATAGAAAAAAAAATGAAGAAAAAATGGGTTTCTTAGGCAAGAGGAGAGAGAAATAAGGAAATAAAATAGAAAAATAGAAAAAAATGGAGAAAAAATAGGAAAGGAAAAAAAAAAGGAAAAAAAATAAAAGAAAAATCATCCAAGAGGCCACCCACTTTTGAAGAAGAGAGAGAGAGAAAAAAAAATAAAAAATAAATAAAAAGAGAAGGAAAAAGGAAGCAAAATCTTTGAATATTCCCTACTTCCTATGATTCTCTCTCTTCTTTCTCCTCCACCTCACTACAAAATCGTCCAAGGGGATCCACGCTTGGACGTCTTCCTCTCTTTCCTATTCCCTATAAAAGGGAGTCCACAAAACCCTAAAGGGTGGTCCCTCTCTTCCTCTCTTCTTAGTTTTTTTTTTCTTTTTAGTTGATCTTTCTCTCTTTCTCTAGCTCTAGTTCTAGGTTTATATTTTAAACACTTTTGTAAATTCATTTTATTCAATTAATGCAAGCATTTTGTTTTTTATTCAGTCTCTTATTTTTATTGTTTAAGCAATTGAAGTTGTAATTTTCTATTTCTAGTTCTAGGCTTAGTTCTAGGTGACAAGAACAAGCTATGGAGCATGTTTTTCAAGTTCAATTTTTTTCTTCAGATTTGTTTTCTCTAGTACTAGAAATTTCAGGTTTGATTTATTCCAGATCTGGTTTTTAATACTGGTAGCATCTCAAATCGATCAAGTTTTCAGTTCAAGGGTTGATAGTTTAAGTAAATAGGCTCCTTCACTAGTCTTCTCACCCCCATCTCATTCCCTCTTCTGACTACCCTTTCTTTCTTAATTTAGGATTTTAATTTCAGTCATTACATTATTGCTTTCCCTTTCCCCCAAGGTTTATGGCTAGTGTATGTGTTGGTTTTGCCCCTCCTAACCAAAGAACCATCATTTTATTATTTTTATTTTAATTATCTCGCTTTCCTTAAAGCCAAAAGTAACCCTTCTAAGAGTGACTCTCTGATCAAGTAGGGAAATTCATATTATGATGCATCCCTCGGACTAAGTAGAGAAACCTACTTGTGAGCCTCTCTCTAGCTTTATCCCCTTTTTTTTTTACTTTTTTTTTAGTATTTTTTTCTTTATTACTTTTTAATTGTGTGGGGTGTTATTTTCAGTTATTTATTTATTTAATTTTAATTGTGTGGCTTGCATATTTAAATTCTTAGATGACGAATGGTTAGGACATTATTTTAGATACATATGTTTAGGACGATAGTTAGAATTAGATCACAACCATTAATTGGTTCACTTTCGCATTATTAAAAGAAGTAAAAAAATAAAGTGGTTGTTCTTCCTATGTTCGACCCGTAGCTACACTGATTCGTACGCATATTTTAAATCCTATCACATGCCCACCCTTTTCCCAATTAAATTCTAAGACATAACATTGAATATCATCCAACATCAATTCCATATTCATACACTATACAAAAATATTTTTATGATCTGATTGAATAATGGGGTTTGTCTATGATGTTGTTCATTGTTGTCAACATAATCAACATTCTCCCAGAGTGATGTGTGTTCAGTTGGAGTTAGAAGTCATCCTTTAGAAACACTTTTCAGCATATACATCAGTTTGTAGTTCAACTTTGGGGTCCTTGCACTGAATTTTAGTTAAAAATGATATCATGAGAAATGTAAACCTTTGAGTTAACTTCATGTTGGCGAAAGAAATCAAGTTGATTGGTGTTCGGGAGATAGAGAGATATAGTCAGTTAAGTAGCTATTATATTCAGCAAGTCTTAAGTTTAAAAGGGGGGGGGGATGTGTTTAAAACGGGAATGCTTGTCGATTGCCATTTTTTCCCATATCTTTGGGAAGCATACGACAAAACACAATTTAAACAATAAAAAATGGGAAACACATTTTTGTTGACTTCGCTCCAAACTGGTAGCAGCATGGCCTTAGAGAGAGAGAATTATTTCTTTTAAGGGTAGAAAGTTGTTTTAGTTTATTTGGGAGAGAGCATACCTCTCTTTTTGTTCCCTTTTTTTTTTTTTTTAGATTTTATGTTTCTTAATTTAGTGGGCAAGTGTTTTCTATCCAAGAGCGGCTCTTGTATCTATATAATTTAGAACGAGACCTTCACTTCCGCTTGTTTTTCCAATAGCACCAAGCATGTCCATTGGTTTTCTCTAGACAAAAGGGTGTGCGACCTCAGCAGGGCACGGTAGTCATTGAGCACCCCTTGTGTCTATGGCGTATTGGTCCCTCTAGGACAAAAAACTTTGTCCCTAATTTATAATATCTGGATTTTGGATCATTGATTTGATTAGTTTTAATTTATTTAAAATTTCTTTCCTCCGAATAGCAATTAATGATTCTGTTTGAATAATTTTCCATTACATCTATGATGAGTATGGATCCTCTTGAAGGTGTTGTAACCCGACAGTAATAGAGGGGGGAGAATGAATCAGTGAGTCTAATTCCGATCCCTTAAATCTACTCGAATACTGACTTGGCAAACCCTGTAGTACTTGTCCCTATTCACACACAGTCGTATGCACACTCAGCCTCTCGTAGGAACTTCCAGGTGTGCATACTCATTTGACATTCCACACATTTCAATAGTATACAATGCAAACAAGAAAGGCACCCACAACTCAGGGATTTTTACAAGGTTCAGCAACATGCCTAGGTCCATGAGTAGTGTATGTAAAGGCTACGTACCTACTCAATACACTACTTTTAGCTGTACCTTACAGTTGGAAGCACCCACACCCAGTTTCTCAACCCACAACTGAGATGGCACATGCAATGTCAGTGCAGATTACAACACCCATGCAAGGGAGCACCCACTCCCAATGCTTAGAACCCACTAAGCACCCAGTACATGATATAAATAAATTTAGGGCTTATACACAATGCCCTAAAGCCAGCCTTAGGCTAGCATGCATTCTCAATCATACACAACTACGGCTAGCATGCATACATTTACCACAGACAAGATGTAAATCAAAGCTATGGTTAAGGAATCTCATAACTAGTTGTATAGTGTTCTCAGAGTTGTCTCAATCCACAGCTAAGATGGCACATGCAGTGCCAGTACAAATTGCAGCACCCATGTAAGGGAGCACCTACTCCCAATGCTTAGAACCCACTAAGCACCCGATACATGATATAAATAAATTTGGGGCTTATACACAATGCCCTACAACCAGACTTAGGCTAGCATGCATTCTCAATCATACACAATTACGGCTAGCATGCATACATTATCAAAGACAATATGTAAACCAAAGCTAGGGTTAGGGAATCTCACAACTAGTTGTATGGTGTTCTTAGAGTTGTCTCAGAGCATAGTAGTTGCACAATGGAATCTTCAACTCCTCTTTAGAGTAGGTGACTTGAACCTTCAAGTGATCATTCATAGGTTAGTAGCTCACAATGACCTCTCCATGTATTATTGCACTTCAATGTACCATACAACCACCCTTAACCTGTCTGTTTTCTCATATCATCTTCTTTCATTCGCTTGGAATCAAAGTTCCATTAATAGAGCTCAACCACCTCTTCTACCTCTCTTCAATGGAGTAAAGACAACTCACATAAAGCTTTAAAGCTAATTCAATGGCCAACAAAGGAGGGGGGAGCTTGTTTTCAAAAATTTATAGCCTTCCTCTCCTATAAACTTTTTTTTTTTTTTTTTTTTGCTTCCAATGGATAGTGAACGAAATTTATGAGAGAATGCAACTTGAATGGACCAAAATGGCCTTGTGGTTTGGAAGTTATAACAATTCAAAAATTGACCTCCTAGAAAGCACAACATGGAATCTTCATAAGGGCGGTGTGGGCTGCACAAGTGGTGGGGGTACATTGACAAGATCTAAGCCATTGATCTGGTTAAAAATGCACCTGAAATCCTGGCCATTGGGTTGAGATAACGAGCATTTAAATATAGTTGTAGATCAAGAATCTGCTGACACAGACTTGATACACGGCTCTCAATGCTTACGTCAACAATCATACCACTATTGATCTCCTATTGGCTGCATAAGCATAAAACCCAGAACCTATCTCTTGCTTTTTAAAAAGGTGAACCAGGCCGTTAGATCGGCTTCAAGATTATCAGATATGAGATCTGATATAAGGGAATCTCCTCTACAAGCATGGTGCACATGTGAAGCATGAGAGCCTCTGTGATTCCATATATCGCCATACCATCAGCTTTAATACACCAGACCAATGAGATATCTCACGCCAGCATCTTCAGCGCCAAACACAGCACAAACTCTCGTGTGCCTCAGAATCTAGCCTATGTGATTGCATCTTAGTCCTCCATCTCAAGAACTAATGTTTAAACAAATTACATATAGCCCCTCCTTTAATTTACTATGTTGAAACTCCCCAGCAGCCCAACTCTTGAATATCGCACAAAACCCCCTCATCACAAACAATAAAAGCCAAAAATGCGCACCATCACCGAAAGCTTCTAGCACTTTTCGGAGTTGGATTTTCAGATTGACTTCACGGAAACACGTATAACTCCTTTATACGAATTCAGATCAAAATAAAACGAAAATCACTGCGACCACGACTCGATACTCTACAACTTTTCAGAAGGCCTAATTTTTTCTCCAATTTTTATTTGGTTGAGAAAATCTTCTCTTTCCTTTTCTTCCCTAACTCTTCCCTTGCCCACGATCTAAATTTTTGTGGTAAATTTTTTGTTAGATTTGGTAAATAATCCATGATAGAGAATAGGGGTGTGTGATAGTTTTTCTTTACTTGGTAAATTCATATTTGTTCTACCAAAAAAAAAACTCATATTCTACCAAAAAAGTACCGTGTGTCCTTCATCTTTTTTTTTTTTTTTTTTTTTTTTAATCTAAAATAACCTAATGTGTTGTAGCCTCCATCGAACATCCTTGTAACTTCTCCATCTCTCTCTCTCTCTCTCTCTCTCTCTCTCTCTCTCTCTCTCTCTCTCTCTCTCTCTCTCTCTCTCCAAGTAGTTTTGGACCGCCATTAATAATGGTTGTGCTTATTTACAAGTTTTGTGCTCCTCTATCATCATCAAAGAATTCGCGGTAATCTTTCCTGCCAAACAGCTTTGATTTATCATTAATGACTGTTGTCTTCTTTATAGGTATGGGGTTGTGTGTTCCTCTAACGCTCTCTCTCTTCTTCTATCATACTCTCTATTTTTTCCCCTTTCCATAACACTTTTTTCTCCCTTATTACTCTCACAGTAAAATACAATCCACTGAGGAGGAGGTGGTAGCCGAGTTGGTTAAAAATGTGTTTAGTAATGTGGAAACTCTCTCTCTCTCTCTCTCTCTCTCTCTCTCTCTCTCTCTCTCTCTCTCTCTCTCTACCCTCTACAACTCCCACACCATGCAAGGGCTGGTGTAATACCACACTCCAACTTGATTTTTAATCAAAGAAAAGCTAAACTGGTCACAGTCAGAATCCAATTCTTTTCTGCAGCAAAGCTCCATTTGGTATGTTCTTTCTTTTTTGTCTCTGTTATCTAGTCTGTTCTTCTCTACTAATTGTAGATGATCCCAAATGTTACATTCGTGCCCTAACCCGGTCGAATTTGGACTTATGTGATAGATCTCGGACCTGAGATACAAAGCACCAACAAGTTTTGGCTCACAGCAGCTCATTGCAAAAAGGTTGTGCAATTCATGACAGTCCAACTGGAATGGATTCAAACTTTCTAACCCCAAGCGGTAAGTGATCCGACACCTCCCCACCCGAGTCCCGACACGTACTAAAATTTTTAGAAGTACATGACCATAACCTAGGGCAACCCCTGGGGAATGACCAAGTGGGGACAGTAGGCAGTCAAGGCACAACACTGCCTTGACCACCGGAAACAAGGCCACCGAAAACACCTAGGCTGAATCCAGTGACCCTGAATCCGTTGGCCTAGTGTGTTGTTGGATGGGTTCCGATGCCCATGGGCCCCACCACCCACGTCGTGCCCATCCTCGGATAACCTCACATACTCTCTCACACCTCCCCCATGACTTGTACACCCTATGAGTCTAAGGAGGTGGACCCGTGTGTCCCGAATGGTGGATTAACCTACTTGAACCAGATAAGGGCCAACCGAACAGACCCCAAGTGCTTCACTTACTATAAATAGGAGAAGTGAGTTCATTTTTCACTTCTCACTTGTCCAAAATGTGAGAGGGAGAGAAAAGCGGAGAGAAATAAAGAGAAGGAAGGAGCTCAACCAAGCTCCCAGCTTTGCACCTTGTTGCTGAAATCTTGCCAGAGGTAGGTACTAACCTCCCCTACCACCTCTTCTCTTCCATTTCTAGTTGGCTTTTGAGTAAAGTAGGAATCACCAAGTTGGAGGGGTAGGCCTCAACCCCGACACCTCTCGGAGGCTGAGTGAGTGTGCATCTCACTCTCTCGTGTGATTGTTGAGCTCAAACCAAGCAGGGTGAGCTCCGACAACACTTGTGATCAAAAGTGTAGTTAGGGTTTCAACAGTTCGGGTGTTGTATCTCCTAAACATCTTAGTGGAATCGGAACTTCTTCTTCTTAAAATGAAGGTAGGAAGACCCCCTACAAACTCCACAGAATAAATCCTGGCAATCAAGCCCGAACCAGAGAACCCCCATTTGTGTAGGCACCTTACTGTGTTTCCACTGGAAACACCTGGGCTAGATCTAGTGGTATATTTTTGGTGAAGCTCTGGCCCTTAGGAGCTCTCTTCCAAGGCCACCATAACCAAGACTGATATTTCTGGTGGAAATGGTCTATTTTCGGTGGCATATTTCTGGTGACCTTCCCAGTGTTGTCAAAATTGATTGTGCATGTACTGTTTGGGGGAGCTCTCGTGGGTCCCCCTCCGGTGTTTTCGACACCCGTTAACAACCAGTTACCTTTGTACATAGGACAGAGACACGCACGTACAATAAAACCACAAGTGAGCTGGTATCTAGTTGACACACTTGGAATTTCTTCTATCCAAGTACAACCAAGGTAAGGGATGGTTGATTTTATTTTGTGTGTTTGATATTTTAGAACTGCTCATATGTGTTAGAAATTTATGAATGCTTATTTAATTGCTATATATATATATATGTGTGTGTGTGTGTGTGTGTGTGTGTGAATCCCATAACATGTGCTATATATTGAAATGTGTTATATTTGTGGAATTAGATTATGCATATGTGATGTGTATTGTGAGGCGGGATCCGGTGTGGCCGAGGTGGTTCAGGTACCGTGATCGTCGTGTGGATGTTGCATTCATGCATTGTATATGTGCATTAGTTTAGATACAGTCGTTGATTACACTTTGTGACCAATTGTGATTTCAGTGTCGTACACTCTGGGACTATACTTGGAAATGGGTACGCTTTGTAGCCGATGGTAATTCCGATATGTAGCCTATACTCAACTGTTTGCTAGATAGGCTTGAAAATGGATGCGATGTGGTCGATGGTTGATTCTGGTATCGTATTCCATATTAACCGTATCATTATGCAAGACATGTAGCATATTATGGTTAGTTGACATTCCATATGCTATGTCCCCTTGCCAACAAGGGGTAAGTTGTTGGATAACCCAACTATGGTATGTTCGATGAACCTTTTCGGAATGCCACTCCCTCGATACGATGTGATTGTTATTGGATGAAGGAAATAGTTTGATATAGCCAATGGTTATTCTGGTGCCATGACTATCAGGAGGGGGTTATCAGGGTTTACTGGTGAATGATGTTCGCATTCTGGGACTGGCAGGCTCCTAATCACGACTAGGGCTTGTATTGTTGGGTGATCGATGTGCGAGTTCCAGGACCAAGGATACAACTTAATGCATTGTAGTAGCATGAACTCGATTTAGTTGTTTATTAGGTGGTTTAATAATCAAATGGATTGCATCATTCGCATTATGGACTATATGTTTATTTATGTACTCATGACATCATGATATATGTGTGTGTGTGTGTGTGTGTGTGTGTGTGCATGAACCCCACCCCTCATTGAGCTACTTGGAGCTCACTCCATGTATATGTTGCTTTTTAGATAAAGATGCAGGTACTATAGTGCCGTTAGGCTATGACTATACTTCCTTTAGACACGAGTGCGGAGTAAGTGACTGGTGGATGCTAGAGGCTGAGGAGCACAACCCGGATTGTGCTTGCGACACCTGTGCCTACTCAGCACCTTGACAGATTTCATAATATTTTTTGATAATTTGATACCAAATTATAGAACGGTATACTTTTGGGCTTATTATATGTAAGTCATTCAACAAATGTAATTAAATAACATGGTTATGATTATATGTTTCACTAGATGTTACCCCATTTAAGATATGTTCCACTATATTATCACTAAATGTTACCCCATTATAGAACGGTATACTTAAGGTACTATTATCAGAGATCCTCGTAGAGGTGAAAGACGGGTAAGCGTCTTACTCACACCACTGGTATTCCTAGTACGGGGAGCAGGGTGTGACACCAAATTCAAACCACTACCACCTACTGCATTCAACCTCTTTTTACTCTTGTTTTCCTATTCAGGACTACTATGAGAAAACCTCCATCCTATTCATTTTCTTCTTCCCTTGCCCCAAATCTGACTTCTTGTTCTCTGAGAGAGAGACTTCCTTTTCCCCACCTCTTTAGCATATTCAGTCTTTCCGTTCTGAATCTAACCCCTAGACTACTCAACATAGAGGCTTTGAAGATTCAATGACCTCAGATTCTTTGAAATTCTAGAGGGATCAAGTTTTTGTAAGCTATTATTCATCTACATACACTCATTCGACAAAAATTAAAACTGATACCCCAAATTTTCATCTTCCATCATACATGTTTCTTTGTTTCTCTATGAATATAATCTTTGCTTTTGAAAATTGTTGAGAAAGCAAGTTTCTTTTCTCATCCATATAGTTGAAATTCTTGATGGAATTTAATGACTTTATGTTTTCCATTCTGTTAAATTCTCAATGATAGCTTTGAGTCTAGATAATCCATATGGTAATCACCTCTATGTTAGTGGTTCTATAACTGCTTGAGATGGTGCCCTTTTTTTTCAATTTTTTTTTTTTTTTTTTTTTTTTTTTTTTGTTTATGAAGTATTTAAGGTATTATGAAAATTAGCTTTTCCAAATGCTGGGGAGGCAGCCAAATGTTCCTAGGTTCAAAAGGAGTACAAAAAGTTGCTACTTAAGATCTTGCTATGCGCAACCCCAGGGAGGCCTATTTTTGCAGGCTGCGCAGCATCTTCATTAGTAAGCTTGCTTCCTACCCTTCATTATTTATTTATTTTAAGTTCTTTGTTCTGTTCTACTATTTCTTCAGTGTTTCTGATTACACAAACTGTTACTAATTGCTGCTGATGACTATTCTTTCTGCTCTTGTTGGTTGGGCAGCTCCAAGCTTGGTAAAATCAGTTTTGATACGAAAAATTCATTCCTGAATAGATAATAGATCTTTATGTTTTGCTCAATTAGTAGGTTACAGATTTGAATAAAATTAAAATCTATCAAAAAAAAATTTTTATTTTGAACAAATGAAAACTGAAATTTTTGCAAATCTGGATAAAAGAGAAACTGAAACCAACCCCAAGACTCCCTACCCCATTATTGGGACCTTCGAGCAGTACAATCTTGGTATGGATTCTGCTCCTCATACATATTTTTCGTGTTTCTTAATTTTTATGTTAATGGATATGATACATTGATATTTTACATGTAATCCTATATCAATGTTTTGAATGCATTTAATGGATACTCTAACAGTTGCTTTTAATGTAATATACCCTATCTCAATCGTCATCCATGCATTGACAATATTTTTTTATTTTATAGTTCTTTTTTTTTTTTTCTTTTGGACTTCTTT
>NC_056561.1:17950822-17950937 GCF_013358625.1 Macadamia integrifolia | reverse complement strand
TTTTTTTTTTTTTTCGTTTACTTGTGCATGTAGAATAAAAATTTTAAAACTATTGGAATTGTTGCAGGTCCTTATCACTGATTGAGAGTCCGAGGAGTTGATGGTTTCAATTACA
>NC_056561.1:17946569-17950802 GCF_013358625.1 Macadamia integrifolia | reverse complement strand
TTTTTTTTTTTTTTTTTTAATCTTATGCAATGTAAGTGATATCATGTGGTTTACCTAAGTTTTTCCAAGGAATTACTCTTTTATGAGTATCTAAATCTGAATCAGTTAAAAGTATGAATTATTTCTTTCATGTTGCCTTTATTGCGGATAAATCTGAATCCCTTTGCCATTGTTGCAAATAAATAGAGATTTTTCTAATTCTCTTTCTTTCTCTTAGAGTTCTCTTCCCAGTTCACTTTACTCCCCCACTTCCTACTCTTTTGGTTTACATTTGCTAATTATGGACAATATTGTTGCCTTTATTTTGTTTCATCATTATCATCATTGTGATCACTAATGATTTAAATCTCAGGATCCAAGATCAGTTCATACTCCACCAATCCCAAGTTAACTTAGCTATCTTGGTCAATCATGGCTGAATTTGGGATTAGACTCGACATGCTCTCTCTCTCTCTCTCTCTCTCTCTCTCTCTCTACCTGAAATTTAACCATTGATTTCTAAAATTGTAATTGTGTATCCTTACAAGGGAAATTATTAACATAACAAAGGTCTGTTAATTATCCAAACATAACAAGACACATATTACCCGATTAAAATAACATTAAATAATGAGGTGGAAATAAATTTAAAGGTTAATTGAGTAAAATCACACTAGTTGTCCAAATTTAAAAAAAAAAAAAAAAAAAAGGCAAAATCAATTGAAATTTAATAATAAAGGGTTAAATGTTAATTGAACACAACCCATCTTCCCCCGAATCACCTACTTAGCCTCTCTTGTCTGCAGCAGTTGTTGAAGATCCTAAAGGTAACATCTCCTTCGTCTCTCTCTCCAAATTTTTAATTTCTTCCCATTTTGCAGGTTTTATATTTCATCCTTGCGGTTCTTGAATTTCTGAACTACATTTGTTTCCAGTTTCTTGTTTCCATTTTGCCAAACTTTTATTACATCAGGGGCCAGCATTATGATTCATATTTGTTTGTATACCATGTAAATGGCAGTCGATCTTCTTGCTTCCCACTGGAAGTGTAATATCTTTCATTGATAAAGGCTGCATAAGATCTTTTCTACTGGGGAAAATGGGTTGTGAAAGTAATCACTTTGAGCTGACTTGCTGTAGAAATATGACAGTGAATTCAACTATCTTGGACCCATTTTACTTGGAAATATTAGTAAATTCAATGAATCATCTCTAAAATTATTTATGTTGCTATTTACCATCACCTTATTAATTAAATCAGACCATGAATATCCAAGTCATTGTTGTCCATTACCTTAATCATTTCATATTTCTTTCTTAGTCACTTATCCAGGAGTTTAAATGTTCCTCATTATGGTTTTAGTTGAAGTAGTTGAGACTATCGACATAGCCTGTCGCTTTGTGTGTGCTTGCAAATTCTTCGGGGTTTTTTTTTTTTTTTTTGCAGAGAGATTGTTACCACTGTAGCAACATATGTGAGGATCCTTTTCAAGTCTCCGGCTGCAAGGCAGTGGAAGAATGAAGAAAAAAAGTTTCCAAGATGGCCCAAATGTAGAAAAAGCAGTGGCCTTCTAACTTCCTAAAACAAAGGAATACTCATAACAAAGAATGCTGGTTGTCAATGTGTCTAATATCGAAATCCACTTTGCTGCTTCTACTCAAAAGATCATAAATCAAGTGTTTTAACCCTTCTTCCTTCTTCAGTCCCAACCTCTCCTTCTCTTCTTCTTCTTCATTCCCAACCTCAGTGAAAAAAAAACCCAACTTGATTTCGTTCCCAAGCTCTCCTTCACTTCTGCCATCTTCTCCTTTTCTTTTGTGGTAAATCCCTAGCTTGAAGATCGATTACAAAAGATTGAGAAAGGTAGGTTTAAGAAATAAGATGAAATGACAAAAATGCCTTTACAATTTCAATTGTGAGTATATTTTGTGATTTTAATTTATAAAAAGTGAAATGTCTAGTTTACCCTCTACTTAATTCATTCTTCAATAAAATTGCTCATGATAATTTGATCATTTTACCCTTTTGTTATTTTTCCAAACATAACCAACCCTTGTTACGCTAATAATATATTATGTGAAAATAGGGGAAATGTTTCTTGTGAGGAAGTATGGTTCCTGTGCATGCATGAGAACAAATGGGGGCACATAAGGAAGGGTGTCATTTTTCATTTCATGAAGGGGTCATTTCACCCTATGTATTTGGCTGCAAAGACCACACTCACTTCAATAGAAACCAATTTCCCTTGAAAATACTAGCATTGCTACAGCGATGGGGCCCAGCTGCCACCATTTGTGTATTGCACACGCCCCCACCACCTTTGGGACTAACAGCATTCATAAGTTATTGATCGTATGAGTTCTTAATCTAAGAACACCATAACCCATAATCAAGATTAAGGAGAGGTCCAAGTTACTCCAAGTCTCTGAACATATAACCAATGGGGATTACTAATTATTTATTTGGAAAGGATTATGTATCAACACCAATATAGGAAGGAATCTGCATGCCTCAACAATGTATCATCTTCAAGTGATCACTATGGAAAGTTTGAGACAAAAAATAAATGTCATATGCAATCCCATATAATAGCCAGCTCTATATGGCACGTGTATTGCATGTGCAATCTATATATCCTCTTTCTCACCACAATACCTAAGATCATATCTTGTATTCAAGGAAAGTTTCCTCGTAAAACTATTATCTTTCTATAGCAAGCAAGCTTAACACTCATGTTCCTTTACCAAAAAAATCTTGACACTTGTGTGTGTGTGTGTGTGTGTGTGTGTGTATGTATATATATATATACACTAGTAAATATATGCACATGCAAATGCATGTGCGGTCTTATGTTTGGAAAAGAGAGAGAGAGAGAGAGAGAACTAATGACTATTGATAGTTCAAATAAAATTTGCTATAACAAAGGCCAATTGATAACTATTATAGTGTACTTCTTGCATTGTATTAATTGTTGCATTATCGAGGGTAGTTCTAGGTATAACCTGCATTAGAACCTAAACCACATACTCTCTTTTTGCAGTTATTATTATGCTACATTACACAATAAGGTGGGTCTGTTTTCCTTAATTTTTTTCCAAAATGAAGAACACTCAGTAGTTCAAAGTTATACATTTTTTAAAAATTAATTTCGCTCTGATTTTCATGATGCGAAGACTCTACAAAATAACTAATAACAAGTTCCATCAGTGAAAATTTCTTAATAAAATGTTCCAATAATTTAAATATTATAATATTTTTTATGAAATTGAAGAATTTCATTATTGAAACCACCATTTCCAGTGGGATATATTTCCCTATCTATTTCAAGTACCTATCAATGAATAATAATTATTAGTTTCGTATATTATTAACAAAATTTGTTGTCTATTAAGGAAATGGAGTAGAATTCTTTGGAGGTGGGGTTTCCGTGAATTTGCACTTTGTAGGGAGGGTGGACGGGTAAGCACGGTAGTTCACTGCCGTCTGTAGAGAAAGATGAGAGAGGAAGAAGAGGAAGGTGGGTCCCACCTATTAATTAAAATAATGATAAAATATATAAAGTGATAAGAAGGAAAATCTCTTTTTTTGTGCAAATAAGAATAAAAGTCATTTTTTTTTAAGACAACCTTTAAACTATATGGAAAATGAACAGTAGAACTAAAGAGACCAAGGTCGAACTTTCATTCAATAGTAATCCTTCTGCTAAATTTTTTGTATTTCTATTTGGAAAATTTTGTTAAAATACAAGATCAAAGAGATGCTATGATTTCCATTTACCGTGTTGGACAATGGAAGTTTGGAGAGGTTAATGATCTTTGTCTGAAATTTCTCACATACAGTAACAACCATTTATCTACGAAAAATCATAAAAGTAAAGCTAACAATATCTCTTCGTATCCTGTACACAAAAGTATATCTAACGATTCTCTTATTTCACAGTACGAATCCAAAGCATGCCAATATCTAGCAAAACCAAGGGTTACATAAGAATTACAGCCAGATTCCATGACCACAATTGGAACTATCACTCCCAAGAAGACCCTATCCGCAACAATTCCAAGCTGGAATCACATGCCCAAGTTCCAACATATGATTCAACCCAAAAAATCAATTAGGGTTTTATTTCATGATAAGGCAAACCTTGAGCAGACGAGAAACCATAAGAAGATAACATACAGGTTTGGAAGGAGAATTATTTGAAGTAAATTTTCAACAACCTTAATTTATATGGTAAATTCAATGGAAGGAAAAAA
>NC_056561.1:17938725-17946549 GCF_013358625.1 Macadamia integrifolia | reverse complement strand
AAAAACCACACAAAAAAAAAAGACAAAAAACAAAAAACAAAAGAAAACAAAGATCTATCATCGTAAAAAATCCCAAAATATTTGAAATCCATAACCAAAAAAAATAAAAAGAAGAAAAAAAAAAGGAGAAATTTAAAAATCAAACTCATTCCCCAAACTAAATTTTGAATAAGGTGAATGAAAATTTTAAGATAAGAAAAAATGTGAATTACCAACCAAACACTGTGATGAGAAGTCGGCCCCAGAGCGGCAAAAACTACCATACAAACACACATCGTACTATTATATTATATAATAGCAAACTTGCACGTGCAAATCCACGTGTATTCATTAAGTGGCAGACAAAAAGTACTTTTAATCCACAAGTTTTTAATATTTCTACTCTTAAAAAGTACTATTATGTTTTAACACATAAATATTTTTTCCTTAATTTTACACATAGAGAATAATTAGAGCGAGTACATTGGTGGTTGATAACCTAGGAAAAAAAGAAGAAGAAGAAGATGTAAGGAAGAAACTTTAACAGAATTACTCCCAACACTCTCATATATTTACTAAAATGCAATTTTTGCTTAAATATTTACAAAAATACAAGTTCTTCAACAAAATTTCAATGAATTTCTAATATTTACAAAAATGCAAGTTCTTTTGTTCGTGTCAAACAAAAGAGCTCAAAAACTTTGTTGGTACTCAACCCTATGCCAAAATTTTAAAGAATAAAAACAATAAATAATAATAATAAAAAAAAAAGATAATAGGAGCTAAAACAGAAAAATAAAGTCTTTATCCATACTGGAAAAATATCTAATTTGCTCGTAGTGGCTTAATGCATCTCTTGCTCGACTCCTTATGATGTAATTCCTTACATGGCTGAAATCAGCCAATACTTTCCTTCCATCCTTTATCTTGACTCGAGAGAAAAAAAATATATTATCAAAAGCCACATAAGCAAGTTTGGTGCATCAAAATCGGTCAATAGCACTATGTCTGACATCAGCCAATACTTTCCACCCATCATTTGCCTTAACTGGAAAAATAATTAAAAATAAAAAATAAAAAACCTCAAAAGCTACATAAGCCAGTTTGTGCATCAAAATCCATTACTAACACCATGTCTCACCAAAACTATCAGATTTGGACTTACTGTTTTTTTCGAACCATCTGCAGTACCCTATAGATGAAATGAAAAGGAAGAAGCGTGAAGAAAAGCATGATTAAAATAACTCAAATAATTGGAGTTCTAAGGGGGGAACATAAACATATTAAAACGTGACTATTAAATTCAATTTAACCTTCTGATGATTCAAATCATTCTTATTGACACCTTCTGTCAGAGAATGATTTCCTGCAGCCAAACAAAGCAGAAAATAAGGAAGTTCAAAACAGTTCAAGAAAATAACTTGAACTATCTTAGATGTACTTCACATACCCCTAGATGCAATCATATAGACATATGAGGAAAGTTAATGCAGTATGTATATTTATAAAGCCTAGATCAAGTGACCATATTTCACCTGAAAAAAGCTTCTAATCCACTGATATGGGATTGAACTAATGTCATCAAGAGTATGTTAACGTAATAGGTATTCCTTACCAATGGGGTTGGTAGCCTAGTGGTGAAAATGCCCTCAACCCATTACCGTTCGAATCGGTTGGTTGTGGATTCGAGTCTTGGCATGCCCCACTATTGCCCATTGGTCCTGTGGATGCACTGCTTGCCGTACGGGGGCTATGATCACTACCACGGAGCACCCTTTTTTTCATTACCAAAAAAAAGAAGTAATAGGTATTCCTTTGATCAAGATTCAACCTACTCAAGGAATCACTCCTTACAAATTCAAAATTCTTTAGTTTATACATAATCAAAAAATGAATCCATGACTCTGGATTTCGAAAACTGCCACATGAAAGTGTGAAAGGTCGAAATATGATATTGAATTGAAAACCTTCAAATGAAGGGCATATGAATAAAGAGAAACTAATAGGCACATTAGTAATACAGAAAAAAATAAAAAATAAAAAAAAAAGGCCCTTACCATTTTTAAGAAACCTACTAAATTGTTGATCTTTAATACTTGGAGGTAACAGTTCAATGTGTTTCATTAATCTCCACAACAGTATGATAGCAATGAAGTACCTAAAAATAAAAAATTTACTTGAAAAAATCATCATAATAACAATATTATCTACCCATCCAAAAAATAATAATATGATTTATTTTGAATGGCAACCACATATGACTTACTGAGAAATGACATGGGCAAGTGCTGCATTATTGACTCCCAAACAGAAAACGAACATCTACAGGGTCTAAAATTATACTTTTTAGATCCCTTGCTACATAATCAAATAAGAATAAAAAATATGCATTAGATGTAGTGTATATGTATCCAGTGTAATAATGGTGAAAGTTTGGGGGCAAGTATACATACACATGCATACTGAAAACAAAAAATTCCATTTACCAGTAGCAAATAAAGGAGTTTTTGTGTCTTTAAATCCTCAAAAGATCCCTTGCATGGCCAAAGAAAGAACAGCAGGATAACCAAGTGACCTCAATGTCAAGTACCTTAGAGCTGGGTTCATCATAGGGGAGCCCTATTTATAAATAATAATCAAAATAAGTTAATGATTGTTCGTACCATAGAAAGGTCAAATAATTATTAGAACAAAGCTATAGGAATTGATGACCCTCAATATTCCTTGTGAGAATGCTTAATTATGGAATTTTTTTTGGCTTTCCAACATTATTTGAAGATGGCTCAGCTCTCTATCGATGGAGAGCATAACTTGCCAGAGCTGAATCGAGTGTGGAGCCTAAGCCTGCTCCTGCTCCTGCTCCTGCTCCTACTCCTACTCCATTCTGAGACCTAGAAAAAGTTTTACCATGACTCAGAGAACCTTCGAGAGAACTGCTTCACCTTCTCTGCAGACTCTGCCTTCAACTCTTGTGACAACTGAAGTGTCCAAGGGGATGGCACAGAGTGAATCTCTTTTTTTTTTTTTTTTTTGGGGTAAACAATGGCAGAGTGAATCCGAATCCAGGAAGAAGAGGGTTAAAATAGAATACTTTTATTGCTTTGGAGTTTGGAAACTTTCGATTGAATATGGATTAAAACATATGAAAATATTTTTTAACTTCTATAAAAATATTATATATATATATATATATATTTACAAAATCTTGGTACAGAACCTTACGAGTTTCGATTGAAATGGAATTAAAATATATTAAAATAGATATATTTTTTCAACTGTTATAAAAATATTGTATATATTTACAAAATCGACCTTGATATTGACTTTAGTCTTAGACTAAAATCTTATATTTTAAGATAATTTTATTATAAAAAATGATATTATAATCTAAAAAAAGATTAGCCACCAAACATGAATACATGCACTTATATAATAGTATGATATATATATATATATATATATGTATCCCATTCAGTCCGATGACAAACTAATTAATGGTCTAATTGAATAGAAAAGAATGGGTAGTTTAAGAAGAAGTATGATTCCTGTTCTGATCATAGTTGTTGCTGTGATGATGGAGTACTCGTCGCCTTGGGTTTTTGGGTGCTTCACTACTCCAAGAATACATGTAAGAGTGCAAAACAAGTTGAGTGAAGAAAAGAAATTGTATTTGCAGTGTGCCTCAGCGGATGATGATCTTGGAAAGCAATCATTGGACTTCAATCAGGAATTCACATGGACCTTCTATCAAAATATTTGGACTTTTTCTCTCTTCCATCCTGACTTCTCTTATCTAAGGGATGGAAAAAATGTAACCATTCATGGAGACGTTTATTTTGCAGAAAGAGATTACTACATGGACTGCACGTCTGTTGTTGGACCTAAAGAGGTTTACGTTGTAGACACAAAGAACCCTAGCGACTCTAAACTTGTAGCAAAATGGCCTTAGACCGATCCATTGCTTTGACTAATTATATATGTTATTTAATTAAATGGTTTCTTAATAAATATATGGATCATTGATTTGAACTGTTTTAGTTTGTCTGGAAGGTTCACTTTTAGTTGCAGTTAATTTGATTTATTAATAGCGATAAGTTCAGATTCAGCTTTGCTTATAGCAATCGTCTATCTTTCTTTCATTTTTTATTTTTTATTTTTTTTTTTTACTAGTGGGATTACTAATTCACTTCACCCATTAAATACAGTTTGGTTTCTACTTTGAAAGAATTAATAGGAGTAATTACTAGAAGGAAGTGATACTTCAGCATTGTTGGAGGGGGCAAAGAGAGAGTGAGAGCCATTTGTAAGACAAAACTATAGGTCCCAAAGACTTCAGCAGTAGAATGGGTCAGTTTCAAGGGGTGAGATAAAAGGTGTAGCAGCTGTTGATTAAAGGATTGGATTTTTTCTCTCCATCCAACAATTTTGTTTAGAATGAAAAATTCTCCTATGTCCCTTTCATCCCAGTCCTCCCATTGGTTAATCCCATAGCATACCTATCCTTTATATATATATATATATATATATATATATATATCTTGGGAGAAGATAGGTATGTTGCTGGTATACGGTAAACTAGCATACAGCACCAATGGGAGCGTTGCGTTGGTTTAGATATCATACAAGAGAGGCAGAGGGGTCATTTCAAAAGGGGAAAAAGAGAGATAAACACAATGAATTGCTTATCAAATTATTTCTCCTCTATTAATAAAGTCTACTCACTCATTCTCAGCAAAAAAAAAAAAAGGGGTGACTACACTTCGGGAAGCAACTTCGAATACCCCAAATTTTTTTTCCTTTTTTAATTTCGACCAAGTTTTTCTCAATACCTACAGTCGGGAAAATCTTTTGACTGATGGGTTCAAATGGCGTGCATCCATGGGTTCGGCCAGCATATGTCTTGTAATACCATAACTTACCACACATAACGTAATCTGGAGTTAAATTAAGGGGAATAGAAAAAACAGCAGCCCACCCAACGGTGGCTATGGTAGGATCAAAACATCCATCACAAATTAAAACTGGTTGATCACCAAATGTAATGGCCATGTGTTCAGTTACAGAGAAATGCCCCCTAGAATGAATATTAGCATGAAGAGATGGCAGTGCCAGACATCTAATTAACTAAACAAACCCATCTATAAATGGTTAGGACAATAATTAAAGGAGAAAAGTCAACATGATGAAACACACATCAATTCTTAAAGATCCAAATGTCGTAAATAGTAAAAGAAGCCAGAGAGAGGAATAAGTGGCTGCATGGTTAATAGGGAGAAAATCAATCAGTTTGCCTCCAACTCCATTCCATCATTAAGCAGAAAAAAAAAAAACCCTAAACCATGGATGGATAAACACAACTATCCCTGGAAAAGGGACCAAAATAATAAACCAGGATCGGCTTGTGAAGTTTAAATGGCCAGCTTAACCTTGAAAAAAAAAAAAAAAAAAAGAACCTACAATGATTTTAATAGTGGATGAAGGGATTCCTCTTTCACCCATCTTCCATGTGAAGATCCTTCAACCAAATTAGTCTATACAAGAGGTGTCAAACAATCGGGCCATCCAAGAACCGAGATTACAAACCTTACTTGTAAGAGAACCTACTTGTTTTTTTTTTAGAAGATCAGATACGCTTGGAAAACCATCAATTTTTTTCCCCACAAATATTGCAACAATTGCTAACCTATTTTCTATTGAAAACTCTAAACAGCATTTTTATCATCACTCTGAATTCAAATTCTTTAAAAATTTGACTGAAATTAAGAATTATGAATTAAACTTAAGAAAATCCATTTATAAACCAGACATGCACGATAAGAGCTGACATGGTCGTCAAATTGGATTAAAAAATATGGAAAAATGGGAAAGGCCAAAAACGGAAACGCACTGAACGAGTTTTAAACAATGCAAAACTCTTTACAGTACAGTGAAAAAAACTAAAGAACGGCAAAAAAAAAAAATTTGGAAGGTACAACGAGCTTTAAATATGTAGATTAAAAAAATAAAAAAAAAAAAAAAGGCAATATTCTCATATAATTTGAAGAATTACCACATGAATTAAACCACTATAACATCCAACATTCTCATTATAAGTTTCAAGACATGTCATTCAATATCAATTCCAAATTCATACACTATAACAAAAAAAGTATGTTCTAAGTCTTATTGCACAATGTGATTTGACTATGTCTTTTTCATTGTTGTCAACATGGTCAACACACTCCTAGAGTGATATATGTTCAATTGGAGTTGAGAGGCATTGCTTTAGAAACCTTATTTCTGCAGATACATTTGTAGCTCAACTTTGGGGACCTTGCATAAAACCTGTGTTAGAGGTGACATCATGAGAAATTTAACCCTTCGAGTCAGCTTTATGCCAACAAAAAATCAGGTCAATTGTAGTTCAAGAGAGAGAGAGAGAGATGGTCAGTGAAGCAAGTTATTGTGTTAAATAAAGAGAAAATATCGTTAAATCTTTTTCGTTTTAGGGGCAAAGTTTCCAGCACATACTGTTTCGATAAAGCTTATCAAAACGATCCAAATATCTACCATGTGACAAATTAGATAGAACCCAAAATTTGTAGACATTGAATCTAAGGACTCCTACTCGCATGTAAAATTTCCTTCCATTGGCCCCTGCGCTGATGCAAAAACCACAGTGCCTTTTACAATTCTATTTCCCTAATAAATAAATATCAAATTTTAAAAAAAATAATAACAATAGTATGGAAACATTATGTAATGCATCCTGTTAGTTTAATATCAATCAACGCAACTACCGTTTCAAAAAATAGGATCAAATTAGTTGATTTGGATCGGCCATGACCGATCTTGATTCTGGCCATTTCATATCGGCCCGATTATTGGGTTTTGGGTCAGGAATCGCCGGGTTTCATGTCTGAGGCACCAATAATGCAGCTATTGCTGATTTTTCAACTGGAAATTCTATGATAATTGACAACATGAACAACGTTGTTGCCAGTTTCTTTTAGTCTAAGATTTCAGTGAAGTTCAAATTTGTGAAAAATGGATTGATCTTGAGTTCTGTGAATTAAAGGAAAGATCCATGTAAAACTAGAAAGCCTGTATTAAGCCCGACATAATATTTAAAACCATGGGAACAGGGTAGTCAAAAGGGGGGAAAAGAGAGGGGGGAGGGGGGGGGGGGGGGGGAGGGGGGGGGGAGGGGATGGGAGGCACCCTTTTTGACACCCAACACAACACACATCTTTAACATTGGCTATGCCAGATATGGAGAAATGTCCCTTATAAAAAGAAATAAAAAATAAAAAAAATCTAAGCATGCCATCCATTCTGTTTTCCCTCCTATAAAAAGTAAAAACCAAATGAGGGATCAAATCCCATACCCTTGCAATTGCCTGAACAAATAAGGGATTGATCCCAATTTATTTGCCAAGCATATTCAAGTTCTGAGGTCAAATTAAACTCAACATTTCATTTGCTTTACGATCTAGAATGAACACGGGGTCTTGGTACAATCTTATGATCTTATGTTTTTCACTGGGAGAAATAAAATACAGTGGGGAAAGAAGGGGATAACATTGGTGATATCACAGAAGATGACTTTCCAAGGTTACATGGATACCTTTAATCCTGATCATGAGTAAATCTCCTCTATGTTGCATAGACTACAATAGGAACTGCAAACAGAAAAAAACACAGATAAGCAATACAGAACCCACACCCCGCCCCCAAAAAAAAAATCAAAAAAAAAAAAAATGCAGTTTTCTCTAGTGTTACGAGTAAGGCCACCTGATGCAGACAAATCACAAAAAGTGTTTTTTTTTGTTTTTGAATGAATAAATAAATTCATCAAGAAGGAGG
>NC_056561.1:17913872-17938705 GCF_013358625.1 Macadamia integrifolia | reverse complement strand
TGGGTGGAGATGGTGATGGTGATGATATCTATGGGGAGACCCCAAGAAACAACAGTAAGCCTGTTCCTCGGGGTGTCGACGATGGATCAATGGAGCAAGCAGCCAAGCTTAGAGCTAAAATCAAAGTAGATGACCTTCCAAATCTGATTGAAGGAGCGAAAGTTGGAAGTCCATCTACACAGATTGTGCTTCATCCAGATATGACTAACCGTAGCACAAAAGGCGAGCTTCCCAGCAATGTCACAAATAGAGAAGCCACAGAATGTCACGTCAACCCAGATCCATTCTCTACTCAAGGAAGAATAGGTCTGCGAGAGGGCCAGCAATTACTGAGAACTCTCTTCTAAGAGAAGGGGCAGGAGAAGAAGAGGTGATCTACATCTTCAATGCCATTCCAGCTGAGGCAGCAAAAGCCCGAGAGGCCTGGATATGCTGGTGAAGGAGAAAAGACTGCATGGGGAGGCAGTTGGAGAGGGTGTGTCACGTAGTGAAACTGTGATAGGAAATGTGGCATTTAAACCAGATGATGTTTCTCCAAGGAATGAGAGGGGCTTTAACTTAACTCAGATGAGATCCAGGCGGAAGCCGATGAGAACCTGGACAGGGTCCAAACAATGAGGTCATCCCTTTCTCTGTGTCCTGGAGGATGGGGCGGAGGGAGGAAGGGGGGACCAAATACCATGGGACGGAAAGGAGGAAACTATGGCATTGCGGCTCAAGCCCGAGGAGTAGATTATCCTAGGGGATACGAGAGGCAAGAGGATACCTGCGGGATCTAAGGGTCGAGCCAGAGAGAGGTTCTGGAACCATTACCAATGGACCAAGAGAGAGCACCCAAAGCAATAGGCCTAAAGGAGTGGATTTTTCGCTAGATCCAAGAGGCGTCCGAGGGGGGCAAGCAGACCAGATTGAGTTGCCTTTGAGGGAGGAATAAACCCAAGAGACCTAGATACTTTTGCTCTTAGAGGCAATCTTCCAAATGAGCTTGAGAATGCTAGCACAATTGACCTCCTTGATCCTTCTGATACCAAGCCCTCCTTCAGCTTTGGGAAGGCAGACTTGATCCCAGCTCAAGGGGTGAAGGAACCGATGGGTGTCCGAACCTCTCTGAAGGAAAAAACAGAGAAGACTCAATGGACTTGATAACAGACAAGCATAAAGATGCCCGCCCAATAGAGGTACATGGATTGGAGGACAGAGCGAATGAGGACAAGGAGACTAGCATAGGAGAGGAGCTTGGTTTTCCAGAGCTAGAGTTACACAGAAGGTCAAGAATAGGAGAACAATGCTGGGTAGAGAGCCAAGAAGGGAGGAGACAGAGACCAAGGTATTTGACTAGAAAGGAGCCAAGGGAGAACCACATGATCTGGAGAAGGTGGGAACAGGTGGAGTCAAAAACACTTGAGAGAAAGAGCCTGGATTTTAGGAGACTGATGTGGAGACCAAAAAGGGACTGGAAGAGATGTAGGGAGGACATGATGGAGGAGATGGAGGAGGGGTCAGCCTTCAAGAATATCATGAGATCGTCAACGAAGGCAAGATGAGTGAGAAGAATGGGTTTGCGTTTGGGAATGGGGGAGATGAGGTGGAGGTTGGTAGAGATTGAATGAAACGGTAGAGGACCTCAAGGGCGACGGAGAAAAGGAAAGGAGACAAGGGGCCAACCTTTCCTAATGCCAACCGAGGAGGGGAAGAACCCACAGGGCTACCATTGATGAGAACTGAGAAGGAAGGGGACGAGATGTAAGAGAGGATCTAGTAAACAAAGGAGGGTGGGAAGGACATCTGGACCAAGATGTTGGAGATGTTGTCCCAACAAATAGAGTCAAAAGTTTTATGAATGTCAATCTTAAGCAAAGTAGCAGAGGAGTGGGATTTACAGTCAAAACCTCTAACAATCTCATGGTAGAGGATGATATTATCAGCATTGCTTCTTCCCGTAATAAAGGCTGATTAGTTAGGACTAACAAGCGAGTCAATGACTCTTTGAATTCTGTTAACCATAATCTTGGCAATGAATTTGTACAATTGCGGAGAGAGATGGGTCTATAGTCAGACAGGGACTCTAATGCAGGAGTAGATTACAAGAAGCTAAACCCCACAATGTATAACCCCAAACAACAGTTTAACACCCAATAGCTAACTTGATAATAACCAGAAAATGAAACCAAGAAACAAGGGAATAAGACCATCAAATAAACCCCCAAGGATACAATAGCAATGCAGGAGCAAAACCAGCCCAAAACCAACCTGATAGGAGAAAGAATGACCTGCGATAGGGCTGGAGAGAGAGAGGTGCAGCCGGGTCTGTGGGGCTCCAATTGAGCTGCAAATTTGGTCGATTGTAGGGCCCAGGGAAGGGACAAAAGCCCCAAAGTTGATAGTCTTCCGACGGCTGGTGAATCTGACCTATGAGAGAATCTGAAGATTTCTACAGGAACAGCAACTGGGTGATCTGGACAGCTTCATGAGGAGGACTTAGTAGTCCTACAATGACTTCTAACAACCCTTTAACAATAGATCCTTGATAAGATTCATAATAGAGGAGAAGAGAGACATTGCAGACTTCAAGAATGGGGAATTCTTGGCTATCGGTTCTGACTTTGAAGACTTGGGCAGATCTAAATTCTTCTTACACTAAACAATTAATAACAGTAAATAATTTGCAGAAAAATAAAGGAATGACAAGGGGAATGTGGGAGAGGAGTGGCTATCTCGGCCCGGGCTTCTCACCCACAGCTATCTCAGCTGTTTAAGCAATTGACTGCAATCACTCATTATTCAAATCTGAGAATTGAGAGTACATTAGCTCTTCCATATATAGAGGGTAGATTAGTAGTCATACCATAACTAGAAGTTAGACTTCAAGTAGGATTAGACCTTACATAATAGGAGTTGGACTCCAAATAGGACTAGACTACAACTCCAACATGGAGTAGATAACTAACTATTCACTAATAGAGAAACCTAAACTGACTCAAACTGAAATAACAAAGGAAATAGATTCAAAACAGAACTCGAACTAAACTAATGAATTAAATCCCGTTTTCCTACTTTCTACACATATTTTAGGCCCATTAAAGTGATTCATTACAAAGAAAACCCATGGGATCAAAGGCCCAACACATACATAACCCAACCCAAGGCTTATTTGCAATAAAATAAGCCCATTAAGTGATTTATCTACATCAAACTCAACCCCCCTCTTTCTTGGGGATAACGTAGAGAAAGGTGTGGTCGATCCACTTAATCTGACAGGGATTGAGGAGAAAGCTTCTAATAGCAAGAATGAGGTTTAAGCGAATGATGTTTCAGCAGGAGGAAAAGAACCCCATACTGAAATCCTGGGCTTTGTTGGGACTTATAAGAGAGGATAGCAGAGAGGATCTCATCATCCGAAGAAATAGCTTGGAGGAAGGGGAGAAGATGTGGGGGATGAACTTGTTGAGGAGGTTGGGAGGAATGGGAGGAGTAAGGACCAAGGAAGTGGGATTAAAGAGGTCAGAGAAGAATGAGGCAGCCCCATCTTTGATATCATCAAGGAGGAGGGGGAGAACCATCTCTGGATATGAGCTTGGAAATGGAGTTGGCATTAGTTCTAGCTTTGGGGGACTTGTGGAAGGAGGAATTGGAATCTCCAAACACAAGCCATTTAATGCGGGATTTATGCCAGAGAAAGCTTTCTTCTTGAATGAGAAGGGAGGAAAGCTCCTCTGAGACAACTTTTTCTTTGATAGCAACGGAGACATTGAGAAGGTCCAATTGAAGGTGAGACTGGATATCATCAAGCTTTTCCTGGCAGGAGCAAACTCTTGAAGAGATGTTCCTGAAGGTGTTGATGTTCCAAATCTTGAGGTCAGATTTAACGTTCTTGAGCTTTCTCGCGAAGGCCACGAGGGGAGTGGAAGAAGCGTGGACGGGGATCACCCAAGCAGCCTAGACAACCAGGAGGAAATCATTGTGGAGGGACCACATACAAAGAATTTAAAGGGTTTGGGGCCAAATGAGGAGAAGGTGTTGATAAGGAAGGAGATAGGGGAGTGGATAGAAATACCAGGGACGTCAAAACTAACATGGGAGGATGGAAAGAAGTGCAGACAAGCCTCGTTGACGAGGACTCGATCCAGGTTACAAGCTATGCGGGCCAAGCCACTTCTATTTTTCCAAGTGAACTTGGCTCCAGACCATCTCAGTTCATTCATAGCAATGTTAATAATGAAGTCGTTAAAAGAATCCACTGCAGAGGGATCAATGGGAGAACCCCCGACCTTCTCATGACTGGCTCTAACAACATGGAAGTCTCCTGCTATACCCCAAGGGAAGGTTGGCAACCAAAGGGGCAAAGGCTCGCAGGTCAGCCCAAAGAGCCATCTTGTCATTTGCACTATTGAGAGCATATATAACAGAAAAGAAGAAAGAAAGGGGTCAGAAGTGGTGGAGATTGATAGGTGAATAGATTGGGAAGAGGAGGAGATGGCAGATTTAGGGGATTCCAAAGAATCTAGATACAGCCATTAGGGTAATAATCATAATTAGAAAGGATGGATCATGAAGGAGCTACGGAGGCAGCAATACCGAGGCATTGGATTCAAGAACACGGGTTTCAAGGAGGCAGCAAAGAGAAGCACGAAGAGAGGACCAGATGGAGGCCTGCTTGGCCGAGCTATTGAGCCCACACACATTCCAAATTGTCCACGGAGGCATTTGGAAGAAGGGATAGTTGGCAACAAATGTTCTGAGGAACCTAGACTACGGAAGTCCTAGGTAGAAGATCTTTTTGGTCTTTGTTGATACTCCTTGAGGGGGAAGGACAAGGTAGGAGGAGTCGAATTCAGGGTAGAGGAACCCTTGGTAGAGACGGACATTATGGATCTGGGATGCTTCTGATTTGGAGTTCGGACAAGAGTCATTGTAGCAGGGGTGATGCAGAACCGGGTTCTAAAATCAGAATTGGTTCGCTTATGGACCCATTCAATAGTGAAATAACCAAATATCAAGAATAATGACAGTTCCGTAAATAACTTGAAGTTCCTAATAAAGGGTGGCAATCGCACGACGTAGCCCATCAGCAAAGGGAAAGCTTGCGGTGGTGAGAACTCCCTCTAGGTTCATCAATTCAACCCCAAATCTTAGACGAAGCTTAGAAACCCTCTGGCCTCTCGATTCCGACAAGAAAAATACTTCAAACAACAAGCAAACATGAACAATAGTCCCTGTTATTCAGATCTGGCTGTGATAGGAGAACCATAACCTGCAATCGGTTGACCTGCTCACAACAGAGGAGGGCTTGGGGAAGAAACTCCAAGGTTCTGATTGCCTATGAGAGCCCTACTCTCAACCCAAACCCCAGGGTCAATCGAGTGGAAATAAAACTTCAGCGAAGATTTCTTTCAATTCTGGTAGGCATCGCCTAGAATAGGGTATGCAAAGAAAACCAGAAAAATAATGGAGATAAAGCAAAAGAAATAAAGAGGAAGTAGGAGAACGGGAAGGGAAGAGATGAGAGAATTTCATAGAGGGAGAACAAGGGTTCGGCTATAGCTCCAACCAAAAAAAGTACTCATCCAATTTCAATTCAGTTCTTCAAATCTACCCAATATTGTCCAGCTATTACATATAAATAAGAGAAATACATCTCAAGAATGGAAAAAACTGGAAATCAAAATACTGCTCCTATGTCTCGACTTATAAAACAAAGAGAATCAAATATACTAAGATTGCTTCCCTAATTATCAACTACCAACCCTTGCCAAACTAGAATATCGGTTTGGGTTGGTTGTCTTGGCTTGGGCCTCCATAGTGTGTCAGTTCGGTCCAACCAATCCATGGCATCTGCATCAAGGGGCAAAGAGGCCACAAGGGTGACCAGCAACATTTCTAGCAAGTCTACCGTCAAGGGCAGGAGGGGCCTATCCAGTGCTGGAAGCAGTGGGGGAGATCTCAGGGGAAGCCCGAGAATTCCGAATCATGAGGTGCATATTGGTGGCGGTCAAGGTCGTTGATTGGAGATCAGACGTGGGGGCAATGTCAATCCCAAGCAAGAGGCCTGAGGAAGAAGCTTGAGCTGCAGAGGGGGCGTCAAATGTGCCTGTCGCTCCCGCAGTTTGCCGTACTCAGAGGCGAGATTGCTGCTGGCTAAAGATTTGTTAGGCGGAATGGCAGGCATAAGATCATCGTCGCTAGTGGCAGTAACAAGGTGGAGGAGTTGGGCAAAGGCGTCAACCCAATATGAGGAAGCAGTCGTGGCAAGGGTCCCCATCAGCGGAGGCAAGCAAATGATTGGGCAAGTTATCGGAGGAGTCACAATCCAATGTGGGGAGGGGAGCTGGAGGGCTCGCACGACAGTGAGACCAAAACAAAGGATGGGTGGTCTGTTGGCGGTGAAGGCAGCGACGGCAGGATCGTAGAGGCTAGTGTTGACGCCTTCCAAAGCGTGAGGTTACAGAGGATAGCAAATGCCATTGGAGAAGGCCAGCAGAGGAGACGTCAAGGAAGTGGATGCAGGGGGCATCAAAGCAAGGGAGGAGTTGTACGGGCAAGGGAGATGACAGGTCAAGGCCTCGATGAGGTTGGCTGGTCAAGGAGAGAGACCCGGTGGATAGGGGGCATAGGGCAAATGGGTTGAAGGAGAGTGGTAAGTGGGTTAAGAGAAGAGGGTTTCAATGGGCCATCGGGCAAGCAAAGGTTAAGTGGGTTAAGAGGGGGAGGGTCAGAAGGTTCGAAGGACTGGGTTAGAGAACCTGTCCGCACCAAAGAAGGGTCAGAGGAGGGCAGAGGCAGGAGAGGAGGGAGGCCATCAGAGGGAATAAGATGGTCAAAATAAGGTAAAGAAGAGCTAAGAGCATAAAGGGGGTATCACACAGGATGCAGCAGATGGGATGTTCACGAAGGCAGAGAGGGTGACAGAGGGAGGAGGCTCAAGAGGAACAACCTCAGAGCTGGAAAGAAGAGCGGCGAGGTCTGTCGAACAACTAGAGTGAGGGGACATGCTAGAGCTATCAAAGCAAGAGTGATTTAAGAGGAGCTTGAAGCGATTGAACCCAACGGATAAAGACGCAAAGTCCAACGGTCCAAGGGAAGATGGCCTAGAATCAAGGAAATCGGGATTCACCATAGGGCTATGGTTCCGACAGGGATGCTAACATTGAGACCTACTCCTTACAGGGGCCGGAACAGTGGCAACGAGAGCTTCTGTAACACTGATAGTAGTGAGGGGATTGGCAGAGGGGGCAATTGTAGATACTGTGGCTTCAACGGCAGGATTTTTTGGGGCATAGATTGATGAGGCGTGCCCGAAAGTATTGCTGTAGGAGCACCGAGGGGGCATCCAGTTATAATGGACAGCTTGAGCCAAGAGAACCCTTCATCGTCATGCACAATCACAAAGGAAGAAGGTTCAGCATCGGCAGAGATTTTGAAATAGATTCTTGCAAACGCCAGTCGATCCTGGAGTTTTGTTCTGTGGTCTGAGTAAAATGGCTTGCCTATCATTGGTCCCACTATACTGATCTCGTGCGCACACCAGAAATGCAGCGGCAAGTTGAGAAACCCAAACAGGAATGGATTTGACGTTGATCTTATTGAGGGAGAGGTGTTGGTCCCATTGCTCGAGGAAAATGGCCTTCTTGCCAACTAACCAAGGGCCCCCTTCAAGGGAAAAATTCTTGTCTTCTTCATTCGAGAAATTGAAGATGAAGATCCCGTTGTCAAGAAGGAAAAAATGACAGCATGCTAGAGGCCTTCCATTGACGAGAGAGCAAAGCTTTGACAATCGAGAAGGGGGGCACCAACCTAAGAAGTGTCCAATGATGGTATTTTTCTATTTAGCAATCTCAGAATCAAGAGCATCCGCCAGATAGTAGCCAATCAGAGAATCCCTATAGGAGGAGGGGGGATGAAGGAGAGAGAGGCCATCGCAAGAAGGGTGGGAGAGGGAGAGGGAGAGGGAGAGGGAGAGGGAGTGGGAGGAAACAACGAAGGTCCAGGTTTTAGGGGGGACAGAGGGGGCAGGAGGTTCAGAGGGAGGCACCGATGAAGGAGGGAGTATTGGGGGGAGCAGAATTTAGGGCAAAAGGGTGGATCGCAGCATCGGTGGCAGAAGTAGAGGAGGATGGCAACAAAGGTGGAGGGGTGAAGGGGTGGTCTGCGACGGAGGCCGCCGGAGGAGGACTAGGGGGAGGCATCAGACAGTGGGGTGGTTGGCTGAGGGAGGGGGAAAGGGGAGGAGACAAAACGGAGCTCTCCACATATCAAAACTTTGCATCTGTGCTTATTTAAGTTAAAATAAGTCTAGGGTTAGGTTATATACATGTTGAGCCCTTGAACCAATCATTGTAATATGCCACTTTAATTGGCCTAAAACTATGGGGTGAATCTAAGACAACGAGAATAGTCAATTAGGATTAGTTTAGTCTTTTTTATGTTAGCAATTAACAAAGTTAAGTCTACACGGATTCCAAGTGGGGCTTATCTATCTACCTATCCTTCTAAATTCTATAATCTGCAGATCCTCTGTTTCTTCATTCAGTTCAGTTTGGTTCTTGCTTACAAGGTTCTATATCCTGCAGATACTCTATTTCTTCATTCAGTTCAGTTTTGTTCTTGCTTACAAGGGTATACAAGATACCAATTGGATTGTGCTCAGATTTCATAGCGATTTTCCAACATTTGGATCAATTCTTACAGTTTTAGACCTACAACCTAAAATCCTTGTAGCAAATAGTACTCTGCAACTACCTGTTTAGATTCTACAAATCTGTTCCACCAAAAGAATAGACCATTTGATTGAGACTTTGGGCTATTTCTGATTTGTCTGTCTTAAGTTACTGCTTTTCTTTCAATTATTGTTTTGCTCCCTGTTCTGAGATCCTGTTAAGTACTAGTCTCACCATTTTTTATCCGGGATTATTCTGCATACACCCCCACCCAAAAAAAAAGAGACCAAACAGTATCCACGATATGAATAATTGTCCTTTAAGGCACCGTTTGTTTCCGTGTACAATTTGTACTTGGTAAAAGTTTGCATTGTTGAAAATTTTTACAATGCTTCTTTTTAGTTGGTAAAATCTGATGTAAGATGCCATAGTAAGACTTTCCAATACATGTTTTCCATTTGTTTTACATGGCATAATATTTAAAATAATTATATAAAAACTCAATCCTATCCAAATTTGAATCATGCAGTCCCAGTCATATGGTTGTGAGAACCATATATCATGTGGACATGGATGATCCCAAAAATACATAGGCCATGTGTATCCATTCAAAGGGCGCTCTCCAGATGTTGAAAATTTTACAAGGCAAGACTTTGAAAAATATATAGTCTGAAAATTTTAGAAATATTTAAAAAAAAAAAAAAAGGTGGGAAAATAGATTTTACAGTAAAATCCTCTCCTGACTATTTTATGCAGAAACAAATGGAGCCTTTGGAGTTGAATTATGTATTGCCAAGATACACTATGATGTTGGATTTTGTACTACCAAAATACACTGATGGCAAGAGTCACCTTACGGTGCTCAACTGAGAAGTGAAACTCAAATTCTAGTCCTGTCACAATGGACTCCCTTTGATGGTCATGCCTAGGCAACAGCCAACCAACCCGACCCCCCCCCCCCCCAAAAAAAAAAACCATAAATAGGACACCTACAGAGCAGGGCCAAAGATATTAACAGACTCTACTTAGGATATATAATATTACCAGATTCTGTCAGTATCAACCCTATTGATTGCATTTCAATACCATCCAAGATAGTGTTTTATGCCGGAATAGTGATGGTGAGGAGTAAAATGAAGAAGACTCCACAACTGAGCTTTCGGCAGACTGTTACTCCACAGGCTGTGAAACAGATTCTTTAAATAGATTCTTTATCATATGAACAAACTAAGTTTCAGTTGAGTTCAGTGAAAATAAAATTGCAGATAGCATCATGTGGGACTACTGGTGCTAACTCATACTTATTACTAATATCAAAATCCGAAGCCATATATATAGTTGGATACGACCAAGCTCTCACTATATACTGCCACTGAATCCAAAAGGAAACAGGAGCAGAATCTAGTATAAAAATTTGATTGCTCAGGAATCATAACTGACTTCACTAGCAAACAGAAATGTAAACAGAGAAACAAAGAAGATAGGTTTGAAGATTTCAATAATGAGGAAATATTAAGTAGACTCCATCCATTTATGACCCTCATTTTTTAGCCAATGGAGAAATGATGAGGAAAAATACAACATCCAGCTTCTGATCATGGCAACTTAGGATTTGCCAAGCACATGTTGTCTCAGCCCATGTCAAATCTGTAACCCCATTGTATTGGGGTTTGAACATTTTTTAATAGATAAACAAACAAGAGCACCTTTGACCAGTGTTCCAGGGAATATTCAGCACATTCATAACTTAGATGGAGGTTCTAGTTTGGCAAACACAACTGAACAATATGCTATTTATATAAAATGGGAAATGACAATATTGTGAGAAAGGTCCAGTCCACATATAGAAAGATAAACAATGAGGTCCCAACATTTATGTGGTTACCACAACTTTTTACAATGGTAAAACGTAGCCTGTACCATTACCAGGATATGCAGGTACACGTTTTTAGATACATTTTTCCATTGACATCTTTGGCGTTCTGGAATGAGTTTTGAGGACCACTAACTCCACTAGACTAGCATATAGAATGCTTCAAAAGATCAAGTTCGCCTCATTTTCCCAACATTTACATGATACCACGCAATGTTCACTCTAGAAAGACTCAACTGGGTTTCCTATTAGCCAAATGGATATCAAAGGATGATTGCTTTATCTTTGAACAAGTGCATTTATTATTATGTTCCTTTCAGAACCCCAACAGAAGGGGAAGGAAGAAATCTCTGAAAGCTCTTTACCCCTAATACTGCACATGATAGATGGCATCACCAAAATAAAAAATTTCTTGTTTCGACTGAAATTTCATGGTTTTTTGCGATTTTGATACAAGTCAAAATGAAATCCCAGTCAACCCTACAGACATTCCAAGTTTCAACCAAACAAATTCGACATTTTTGGTTGAAATTTCAATTTAAAATCACTATCTTGATTGAAAGAAGGGGGATTTGCAAAAACTCCCCAGTTTTTGTGTTGTTAAGCCAAATCATGGTAGAACATGTTGGAGATATTACAACACATCCACAACACCGATTTGCTGCAATTGAGTGAGATTTGTTGAAGAGTCAAGCTTTGAGGTATACGCCTTTTCCCTAAAGCTAACTTTTGCAAAAAAATTAGTTGAAGATTCAAACTTTGAGGTATATGCCTTTTCCCTAAACCTGAATTTTGCAAAAAAATAAGGTAAATATAATGTTGTGCTTTAATTTTTATATCTTGGATATCATAGGACAATCAACAACTTCAAGGAGTTGGATTTAATCTGCTTTAAATTTTTCTGCTTTATAACATTGATTTTCTTTAAATAAAATTTTGAATATATTGGTTGGACACTGTTGGCTGATTTGTAGCCTCATGGTGTCACTTTTTTTCCTGACTGAAAATTATGGGAAGAGGTTGGGTAAGCCGCCAGCTTTCTTGAAGCTAGCGGCTCAACCAAAGGATTTGGGATGGGATTATGGGAGGGGAAGGGGGGCTTTTCCAAGGGGGGAGGAGAGTGGCAAACAGAATGCTGGATACAGTGCTAGCGTGCCCAGCCTTTCCCCGAAAAAAAACTTCTTAATTATTTTAAATTAAAAAAACAGTTTATAATTTCAAAACAATTCTGAAAATAGGAGGAAATTCTGTTTTGGTTTGAAAAAATCATCAAGACTTCTGAAAGTATTGTTTTATCTTTTCAACTAAAAAATAGTGATTAATGTGTTGTTCCATAACTTCCATACTTAAATTTTGGTCAGGTTATTATTATTTTTAAAAAGGTTAAAAGAACTTTGTTCAGGAGCGCTGGTGTAGTGTCTCTCTATCCTCCCCCTCCCATGTGAAAAGAAATCTTTGCCCCTTGTTTTAGGAAGGAGAGAGATAAACATAGGAAGCACTGGCGTAGGCCACGCTCCTGGATAGAGAACCACTTCCCTTTTAAAAACTATTAAAAAAACAATTTAACTAGAAAAAAAATAGAATTTAGTAAAAATTCAAAAATAGACTTATTGTTGTCATAGAAGTTTTAACTGATATAGAAAAGTTAATAATGTAGCACTTTTGTTGCAATAGTGTAAGAGATTACAGAATGGCTGCTCAAGGAGGAGATGGGAGAGGACACATAGCATGGAGGGATGGCGTACCCACTAGAAATGATAAAAAGAAGTCACAAAACAAATATTGTGGGAAGATCATGGGGGTGGGCCACTAGACTAAAGTGGCATCTTGCAGGCAGATACAAGAATGTGGTCAAATGCCCTAGGGTCCCTAGTAAGGTGCAGAAGGTCATGGCTGCCATTATGAATGAAGGAATACAGAGGAAGTTAGGAAAATCGAAGACAAGATAAAGTTTGATGACACATTCAGAAGTAGGGTGATGGAGGGCCAGTAGGGAATGGAAGAAATCCCTAAGATGAACTCAGTGTTGTAGAGGAGGGAGAGAAATTGCTTAAAGAAAGGGGGGAAGAAGATAATTGTGCACACAGCCATACAGCTTGCAGGCTCTCAAACCACAGCTCACTATTCCCTTCTATTCAATCTGATCTCTAATTGTTCGGTTACATGTATTTAACATTAAAAGGAAACCTAATATAATTTGGAAACTCAAATTAATTGGAAACTAAATCCTAATAGCTATCTCCTACTTAAGCTACCAAAAATAAAAGATTGCATGAAAATAGAAATAAAATCCTAAAAGATACTACTATATCCAAAGCTCAAATATGGATCCAGTTCATCTCCTTCTAGATACCCCAATGGGTTTGGATTAGTCAACGGGTGTGCATTTGCATCAAATCCCCAGTATTAAAACAAACTCGTCCATGAGTAGATGAGTTTTGTCGAAAAGTAACAATAAAACCTCACGAAATAGTACATTTTTGTTTACTATTTTAAGGGGATAATTACCAAAATAGTCAAAATTAGCAAAATGAGCGAAACAAATGACTGAGATGATCGAGTTGTCAATGAAATAGTGCATTTCTGTTTACCGAAATGAGCGGAATTTCGAAATGAAATGACTGAAATTTCAGTGAGATGGCCGAAATACAATCGACATGATGTCATTTTGTGTTTCGTATGCAATTCTGTTTTGGTAAAAAAAAAAACCGAAATATTCGAGATTCCGCTGAGTTTTCGAACCTTGGTGATGCATATACGACTGCCTTTTCTTGGTTGGACCAGCATGACCGGCTTTGGAAGCCAAGAGCCAAAAAGAATCGGTCCAGCCCAGGGTTTTGGTCCAACAAGGGTTGGAAATAAAATTAGTAGTTTACTTAGTATTTTATTTCATGCTTTTATTTTCCAGACTTGAACGTAGGAGTAGGATTTACTTCCTTGCTTTGGTTTCCTTTTTATAGTTGTTTCCTAGTTTAGTCTAGTTTCCATTCCAGTTAAGTTTCTAATTTCATGTTCCTATTTTCCTATATATTAATTGTAATCAATTGAAGAATTAGAGAGTGATTTTGATTATTGAAAGAATGTGTTGAATGTGATTCTCCCTTTTCCCCTCTCTACTCTGATCTCCCCTCTCTTCCCTAAGGATTCTCTATCACTTGGACTCTATACAAGATATTGAAGTGTATCGGCCCCAATGCCTACATGTTTGAGTTGCCTCCAGAAAAAAAAAGATCAACAATGTTTTCAAAGTTGCCAACCTCATGCTCTATGTAGGCCACCATTCCGGCAAAGGTGATACAGAGCATGCCTTACGGCTTCCCCAATTTGTGACCCCAGTGAATGATGATGTTAAAAAAGTCCTCAACAACAATTTCACTATCAGGTGTGGTGGTAAGGGATACTATTCGTTCCTCGCCATGTGGAAAGGATGTGATAGCACTTGGATCCATGCCGAAGATTTTCAGCAACTTAATCAAGATCTCTAGGAGAGCTATATGTCGTTCCTCCATTTATCGGAGACGAATGATTATAAGAGGGGGGGATCTGATGTAGATGATCATGCTGACCACATGTTTGGCATGCATTATCAAAGGAGAAAGAAAGGATAGAAAGCAGCCCAACAGTAGTGTCCATCAAGCCAAGTTTTGGTGTTCAATCCTGGTTCAGTTCAGTTCAGCCATCGAACCAGGCCTTATTTTTCCCCCATCAAGTAGCTATCTTTTCTCACTTATTTCTTCATATGATCTCTTCTAGAAGCCCCAACAGATTGCATCGATTCGAGCCATCAGCAGCTTCCAGAAACACCACTTTTCTCTTTATCAATTTTCCTAATTTTCCTATAACAGATGTATTTTTGCCTTCTAGTGTTTGACTTGGTCAAATACAAGTTGGAGTTTAGGTTTTGGTTTTCTAGAAGGATCTATTATTGTCTTTATTCTTTTCTTAGTGAACAAGCTTTGTTCTTTTAGAAATTTTTTACTTTTAAGTCAGGAGCTTCTAAATTCAGTTGTTTCCTAATTTAGTTCTTTCTATGTAATTGTGTCCAAGCCTCAACTATAAATAGAAGCCTTTGTAATTGTAGAGACAGATATCGATTAATGAAATTTACAGCATTGTCTGTTTCAATTCTGAGAAATAATTCCCCTTTCAACAATGAGATAGTTGTGGGTGAGACCTAAGGCTGAGAAAGCCCAAACCCCACCTACAGCAATGTCTATTTTAATTCTGAGAAAGAATTCCCCTTTCAACAGCTGAGATAGTTATGGGTGAGACCTAGGGCTGAGAAAGCCCAAACCCCACCCACAACTACCCCACGATTTCCTATATTCTCAATTCTTCTTTTATTTTGCTTGCTGGTTGTGAGAGAGTGTTTGAGTGATTATTTGAAGACCAGTTGCAGTTGAGTTTGAAGATCAGCCAAACAATGTAATCAATACATCAAGAATCAAGGTTTAGGAAGTTGGGATCGATTTCTCAGATATCCCAGATCTGAGGCCTGTTGCTGAATCCCTTTTAGGAGGCGATTAAGGGTCCCTAGAGGACCACTCGACGGAGAGGGTTTGCCCTTTGGAGGCCTGGTGTTGGAGTTATCAATTTTCCCCCAATCAGTTCATGCAAACCCTAATTTCAATTAAGGGTTGTTCTTCCCTGTTGCTGCCTTTACACAGACCTGCTGCCAGCCATATTTGGAGATCTTATTGAGGCCAACACAAACTCCACTCGACCAGATTTATTGGCTCATCTGACCCATGGTTTGTGAGTACCTTAATTTCTCCCTATTCGGCCCTGTTTTCCAGATTTGGTTTGTTACAACTGTTGGTAAGACCTTTAACTTGATTTCTGCGTTTGGTTTGGAGTTCGTGAATTATTTTGGGGCTGTTTGCTTAGGTGAACAGCCTTACACCACTACAAGCACAGAAATTAATGGCACGTCTTTTTTCAACTTCGACCATACCTTCCCTTACCAGTTGCAGTCACTACACATTATCAAACAATCTCCAGTAACTTCCACTTATATCATCCCCTATTGGTCCTGCATGAAGTTTTTCAGTTGTTTATTTTTTCCACTTCTGTTCTTGCAGCTTGCCACTCATCTAATGCAAACCAGTCCCAACAGAGACTAGAAAGTGTCTTGCAAACAATAGATCTCCCAAACAGAGAAAACTGGGCAATCAAAATTCAAATTTGAGTAAAGAAGAAAATTGATATTCAACAGAAAACCGGTGAAAATGAGAAAATTTTGTGATTGATCAAGCAAAGGATTGGGTCTCAACTGAAGAAAAGAATTCTAGTCCAGCAACTAGGAAACTGAGAATTTGAAGACCAGAATAGAACTTTATCAACTGAATATTAGAGAACATCTAACATAAATATAAAATATAGAATTTCAGGCCAAAAGGATCAATGTGAGAGTGAAGAAATAATGTGATTCTGATATATATACATCAGTAGTCGTTATAAGCCTGTGGCTGATTTGTAGTGGTGCGTCAGGTTGACAACCGGCACTTATTATAATTAGCCATAACCCGTCAATCTTTTTGCATGGATCCTTATGCTCGTCCTTGCTTGGAATCCCCATGTAACCGACGCCATTAAGTTGAGATAAGGTTTTGGATGTTGTTGTAGTTGCAGTACCAACAGAACAGGACCACAATACTGGATAACCCTGGTCATGGTTTTAAGTATCGGTGCGTATCGTGCCGTATCGGCCGATACGTATCCGTATCGGTAGGCATCGGCACGATACATACCGATACGCTACATAGAATTTTAGGCCCCCTTTTGCGTATCACCGTATCGTACGTATCGTATCGTGCCGTATCGTATCGGTACCGATTCGTACGATACTCTGCGATACGAACTTTTGAAAATCTGAAAATTCCCGAGAGTATCGGTACCGTATCGGTATGTATCGACCGTATCGTGCAGTATCGAGCCGTATCGTACTGTATCGGTACCGTATCGGTATGTATCGACTAAAAATATGAAAATTCCCGTGAATGTGCCTTTTGTTGTTTGAAACAAACACTTCAAACTCTCACCAATAGTTTTCTATATTTCTCTTCTTTCTTCCCCTTTGATTCACATACCTTTTTGGAGACTCAAATGGTAGATTGAAAGAAACATTGTCGAAGTGAATGGTTCAAAGAATGAGAAAAACATAGTCTAAGAAGAACCTTGAACTTGAAAGTTGAAAATTTTGAATAGTAAGTTCTTGAATCTTTACTCACTTTTTTCAACTTTAACCTTAGATTTTCAAGTTTTTTTACAAATCTAAGGTTCATCATAGGGGTGTCAACCGGTCGGGTCGGTTCGGTTTCGGTCGGGCTTAATCAGGCTTGAAGACTTTCAAAGGCTACACTGTGTCCGCCCATTTAACTAATCGGGCTTAGTTATTGAGGGCATGGTACACTTTATATTCGGTCGGTCGGCCTCGGACTATAATCGGGCCACCTTAATCGGGCTTTAGTCGGGCCTTAATTGGGCTACGGACATGTTTAATGTTAAACGGGCTTTAACCGATTTTTAAACGGACCCTCTTTAAAATGTGCTCTTATATTCCGGCCCACTCATGCAAACCCAAAAAAATGACAATAAATTAATAAATGATACCAAATATAACCATTATTTAAAATATGAACATGTTTTTACTTTTTAGTTTTTACTTTCTAATTTGGGGGGTAAAATAGGTATTCTACAATCATTAAAGGGTCGGGCTAGGCCAGTGCACAATAGGCCGGTCTCGATCGGGTGTTAAACGGTCGGTCTCGGTCGGGCGCCCGACGGTCCAAGTAGCAAAACCAAGACCGACCGTTTATAAACGGGCCGGGCTCAAGCCCGACACGTTTAATAAACGGTCCGGGCTCAAGCCTGACACGTTTAATAAACGGTCCAGGCTGGACCGGTCTATAAACGGTCGGTCCCGATCGGTTTAGTCGGTTCGGGCCACGAATTGACACCCCTAGTTCATCATACTTAGAATCACATTTTGTGCATCATTATTACATAAAATCATTGGATTTATAAGGATTTACAAACTTTTTTCAAGAGAAAATGAGGGTTTCAATTTATTTCAAATTTCTTAGATCTACTCATGCTCAATGATTAAAAATGTTTAGATTTATTATATGTTATGTAAAAACAAGTGTTCTACAACTTCCATGGAAAATTTTGATTTTTCTCAAAAAAATATATTTGTCTATCAATATGATACCCTCATCATTTTGAACATTTTCAACTCAATATATTTGTCTATCAATACGATACCCTCTACTTAAGTATTTATGCATTCTACATGTTATATATAACTTTTTTTAACTGTTTTTTTATGCAAAAGTGTATAAAAATGTGTTCCCTATCCATTTATATGCGTATCTTTAGCGTATCTTAGCGTATCTCCGATACGATACGATACCCTCCGATACGTATCTTAATTTTGACCGACCGATATGGCGACCGATACCGATACTTTAATCCTTGACCCTGGTTGAGTCCCCTTCAAAAATAGAACAAGTGCTAAAATGATCGCAAGATCCAAGGGTCAGAGCTGCTGAATCTGAAAATACCTTGATGAAGTAGGAAAACTCAATTTTGACTAGTCAACGAATAATTTCGATGATCAGGTTTCAGATTTCATACCAGTACTATCAAACATATAATTAGCACTGAAATCAGCCAATAGAATTATGAGATCCGTATTTTCGGAAACTGATAAAATGAGATTTGTGAGATCAGAATACAGATCTTACCCTGATTTCCACCAAAACTGATGTGACTAGGAATTCTCTATCACAGGAACAGAACTTGAATCTCAACTGCAGGCTAGAACAGGAACAGCTTAGATAATCTTCAAGAAGAAATCAGTAAGGTGAGAGAGCAGAACCTGGGCTTCTCAGGGCTTCTCACCGCAAAGATTTGAATGGCTTCACCACCAATAGCGGCCTTGATTTATCACAAGGAGAGACACTGATTAACCACAGAGCCAAGCAAACAACAACTTTGATAATGGCAAAATGTGGGGTTCAGTAGAGCCCCTCATCCTTTATTCATAACAGCAACTAACAACAGTTTTAAGTGGACTAAGATACCTCCTAGCCATCTCCCCCTTACAAGCTGTCCCATCCCTTTTAAAACTCTAAAAGAAAATAAGATAATGTGGACCGATAACTTAAGCTCTAAAAGAAAATAAAATAAATTAAACTGAACCATTGGACCACCAGATCAACCAGAACTTAACACTCTTAAAATAAAACAAAGCAACCTAAATTAAACAGAGTGAACACAGGCCACATTAAGCCTTTATAAACTAGAACTGGGCCACGTTAGGCCTGGTTCTTCTTGGACTTCCTAAGCTGGTAAGTCTTTAATACTGCATCAGAAAATCAGACCTAAAAATTGTTGATAAAAGAATTAGCAGATAAGAAGGATAAATATGGCATGATTCCACCTAAACCATGAAGAAAATCCACTCTTGCACTTGAGAATCTACCTAGGCACTGCTGAAAATTCATCCAAACACACCATGAACCACACGGCCAAGTCTTTAGACCTTCAATAATCATAAACTAGTAAGTTAGGCCACATTCCACTACTTAGAAAGCCAAATAGACTAGTATTTAACACTTCTATGCAAACTAGGACTCTGAAACCATAGCATATACTAAAAAACGTAAAACAAAACCAGATTTCCTAAAAATTCTAGGACTTGACTCAGCTAACTTCTAACATACAAATGACTCAGACTAAGCCAATCTTAAGTAATCATGTAGTCCTATCTCTTGCCCCATATTTAGGCCCATTAAAATAACCAAACACAATGAAAACCCCTTGGACCAAAGGCTCAACATATATACAACCCAACCCAAGGCTTACTTCCACTAAAATAAGCCCATTTATGTTATTCTCCTCCATCATAATCTCAGCTATAATTTCTATCTGTATGCTGTGTTGTTGTTGTTGTATTATTATTATTCTTATTATTATTATTTTCTTGTATTAGTTTTTTTTTCCCCCTCTAAATTCCCTTTAATTTTATTCATAAAGTATGGGGATGCTCTTATGGCCATTTTATAAGATGTCTACTAAAATTTTAGAAGGCTTTTTTTTTTCTTTTATTATCAAAATTGAAGTTAATAATAGGAAGGAGTACACAATTTGTTGAAGATGATGCACTTCAGGGATATCACATTTTTTCACTTTACGAAGTTTTTCTATCTCTTTCTTTTTGCAACTCTGTAACTCTCCAAACCAACCCACACAAGAAAAAGAAAAAAAAATAAAAAAATAAAAATAAAAATAAAAAATAAAAGGCAAAAGAGAACCACCGAAATAATTTCTAATTTTTTTGGTCAAGAATACAATTCTAGACCAATGAAGTTTTTGATTAGTTAAACTCTCCTTTAGAGTGGCCATTTATGTATTTCACTGATTTAAGCAATTAAGATCATGAGCATACCAATCAAGAAAATAGTTAGTACAGCCACAAGCGTAAGCTTCAGAGAGCTAAACTGCATGCGCTGTGGACCTTGTATTTGTCTTTGAGATCCACCTAACCGTCCGCAGACCTGCAAAATGTGCACATGTTAGAATTTCCCAGGCATCTATTATAACCACTCTGTGCTCTAACAAGGTGATGACTAAACTAAGGTACATCAAACATTTGGAAGCTAGTTTTGTAAGTGAAATATAAAACAAAATTCGAGGACTAACTTAAAAGAAAAAATGGTGATCTAACCTGATAGAGCAAATTGAATCTTTTCAATTCAAGGCAAGTTGATATCCCTTCTTTTGCCCGGAGATGCTCTCCACTTTTCTGCTTCCGGAAGCTATTCTTGAACCCCTTTTCTTTGATTGTGGATTCATCACTTGCCACCAATGTTTTTCTCTGTTCATCCTCATCTGCTATTACAATCTTCCAAGCAGCAAAGCTTGGTGTACTCCATGTTCTTCTATGACCATTTGATTTCTCCACTTGACAGCTTAAATCATCCTTGGTTCCAGGATGGTTTTTTGTTTCTAATTCTACTGCATAATTAGCATCTTGCCTAAAACTCACAACCTCTTTATTATCCTTTACACAATCTGGTATATCTATTCTGCAGGCAGCATCAATATGGAAGTCTCGAACTTTTCTCCTTTGTTGATTTCCCTCCTGAAGAGAGTTGTTTGTGGAAGGTCTGAGCTCTACATTTTCAACCTTGGTACCTTTCAAGGTTCCTGGAGTTCTAGAAAGAAATGAAGCTAAATCATCGCGTTCTTCTTCATCCAAGTTTACCCATCGCATGGGTTGCTTCCCTTCCCCGTACATTGATTCCCTTAGTGCCTTCTCCACACGAGATATCTGATCCTCTATGGCTACAATGAATTGTTTATGCCTGGCACTTGTATTATGCTCGGAACGATTTCCATAACTCAATCTGACAGCCCTCTCAAACTCTTCCAACTGATTAAGAGACCACAACTCTAACAATATAAGCAATACTGGAAAGAAAATAAAAAATTGAAGGAACGAAAAGAGAAAATAGAACTAGGTCTATCAAATTGGTAACCTGCAGATGATATTTGTAAAGATCTGTAAGAATAAAATAGCAGATATCTAACTCCGAGGGAAAAAAAATCAGAAACCAACCTGCCATTTCGCTGTGCCTAAAGTGATTTGCAGCTCCCTACGTAGCTCTTCTGAATCCTCTGGTCCCGTCCCTTCTCTTCTCTCCCTTAACCAAGTCCTGTACACCGATTCCATTCTGGAAAAATCCAATTTGAAATCCAAATTAACCCATAAACCATAACCCAATAAAACCAATAAATCCCAAACAAGGAAAATCCAACTGACAAAAATCCTTCAAATGGCTCAAGTCACAACAACCACAAATCAAACCAACGCCGAAAAGAGGAACGGAATAAAACCCATCAATCAAAAGAAAACAATGCAGCAAATTTAACAGAACAATCAATAACCAGAAACCCTACCCACAACACCAAACCCTTCAAAAAGAACAAATTTGAAACGTAAAACACAACATACATGTCTGTGGATTCCTGAACCTCCTCAGCCGCAGAGAAGAACGCATCTTTCTGCCAGAGATCAAAACTACTAGCAACCATCATCTTCACCGACAAGAACAACAACCCAGGAGGAAACGCAACGAACCCAAATCAAATCTGTCAAAAAGGGCACAAGATAACCATGCGAATGCCACAAACTGGTATATCTATTATGCAGGAAGCAGAAAACAAAAGAAAGGAAGAGGGTAGAAGAGAAGGAGACGTAAAATGAAACCTTTCCCCTCTCTCCCCCTACCTTCCCTTCCTTTCTCTCTCTCTCTCTCTGTGCTTCTCTCTTCTTCTAAATTTATTCTTTGCTTGTAGATAAGCGAACATCGAACCAAACGTCCAACGAGGCGTCGGCGGTTGCAATGGGGGACAAAGTTGGTGGGCTGCCCATTCAGCCCGATTCACCACCACCACATATACCATCCACTTTATGTGGCCCGCTGAGAAGTCCTTTTCCATGTAGGACCCACCTGATACAACCCCAATAATGCCGTGATTATTTAATGGATTAAAATATAGATCTTACATTTATTAGTGAATCGTCACCACCTCCATTAGCCCATGATCCCTTGCCATGTGGCAAACCTTGATGGACGCTGGTATGTCCATATTGATTGATCACCAGTTCACCACCAGGTTGGTTATATGGAAAACTCAGCCCAATAGAGTATTATAAAAAATTACAAAAATGCCATTTCCTAAAATACAGTGCTATTTTATCAAAAGGGATGGGGGGCATTGGGATTGTTTCTAAAATTGAACCGGTATTGGACCGTTTAGGCTGAAAGGCCGGCGGTCCAAATGTTCGACCATCTCGTTTGACTGGTAGAACAAGTTGGACCTGGCGAGTCTCAGTTCTCAAGTACTATTAGTTAAAAAGCGTTTTAAACGCGTTTGCGTTTTTTTGCCGTTTAAAACGCGTTTTCCCGCATGCTATTATACAATACGAAAAAAAAGGGAAACTGCAAAAGAATCCATTTTAAACGCGTTTTAAACGCGTATCCGTTTTTTAAGGGTAAAATAGGAATTTTATAAAAAAATAAATTAATTAAAAAAAAAAAACCTATTAGTAAAAATGAAGAGTGAAGACAATATGGTACTTGGTTTTTTGTTTTTAACTTCTATACTATTTATAGGAAAAAAATCTCATCTTCTTATAGCCCAATGAGTAAGGAGAAGCTAAAGCTAGCAACATCTCATTTTCTTGTAGCCCATTGGGCTATTTTATCTTGGGACTCCTAGAGCTTTTGGAATATTAGATGCATGTATACAGGTAATAATCTCTCAAATTGCATGAGTATACTACCGTTTTTTTGGTTTCGTTTTTTTGAAAACTACACATTTAATACTCGTACCGTTCGTTTTCCTCCGTTTGCCGTTCCCTTTTTTTTTACCGTATTGTTCATCGTTTTTATCTGTTTAAAACTCGTACCGTACGTTTCTGTTTTTTTGCCGTTCCCGTTTTAACTAATAATGGTCTCAACTGCCTTGAGCCTAATAGGGGCATGGGTTTGACTTCTCAACTCAAGAGCTAGGCCAAAATTGAGACTTTCTGATTTGATCTAGATTGAGGCCACAGTTTGAGCTAGGTGTCGCCTGACCTGACCCTGTATATATAAATGTATGAAAATATATAATATATTATTGGAAGAAAAAACTCTACCCATCCCTATAGCTCCTTCACCAGCGTGTGCCCTTCCAATTGGTCCAAGCACCAACTTGAGCCACAAAGATGGATAGAGTTCCTTTGCTCTATATTATTATAGATAATTATAACATACATATGGTTGAAAATTAGGGGCAAATAGTAGTCTGACCCTACCAAGCCCTAGAATGGAAAAAATAGGGGTTGTTAGAGTCAAGCAAGGCCAACCTAGCTCAATCCAGTTGAGCTGAACCCAGCAAGGCTTAGCCTAAGTTAAGATATCCCAAGCCAACCTTAGGCTAGGTAGGCTGGGCTTGGGCCAAGTGAAGGGGACTCATAGTTGGGTTGAGGTTTTAAAAAACTTGGTCCAACCTGACCAATTGCACCCCTAGGTCCAATAGTTCTAAGAAATATATTTTGTGATAAATGTTGTAATCATAATGCATGTGGTTTACATTTTTTTTTTTTTTTGTATTTATAAGTGCATAAGACAAAAGAGGTCAATTTTTTTTTTTGCAAGAAAAGGTCAAGAGTTAAATCTACTCTTTACTCTATTCAATTTCAACTTTTAAATTGATTTGAATAGAATCTCTCAAGGAAGAGGGTTCCCCACGATGTCAGTGTAAAGGAATCTCCCATGCCACACCAATCACGGCATAAAAGCAATGGTTTCGTCAATGAGGGGGCATGCATGATCAAGGAAGAGGTGCTATTGTAGGTCCCATATGATCATCATATGAGAAGGTGTGGGGATTTTTTTTTTTTTTCAATCAATCAATAAATAGTTAATTTTGTCCCTTAAGTTAAAAAATGGTGAATAAGATAGTATAAAATCTTCATATACCAAGATTTGAGCCTTTCTCCAATAGATACCCAATTGTATCACTTTGGAGATAGACATAGCAATGATGAAATATTGTTTTAGATTGTAACGCGAGACATGATTTAGGCTGAAAATGTCTCTTTTGGACTTAATGATGAGCACATTTATGTGTGAAATCTAAAATAGTAAAATATGCATTTTACATATTTAGAATGGAGCTACCTTGGGTTTTACTATCTTTTTGCAGATTTTATATTTTAAAGCCTTAAGAACTATCGGACGCTATATCTCAAATTTTACACGTAAAGAGGTCATATTTCTTTCCATGATTGCGAAGAGGATAAAATTTTGAGCAAGATGGACGTGTTCAATTAAAAGTACACATTCGTTTGGTTACTCGTACAAGTGATTATTCTTTTCAGGCCAGAAAAAGAATAATGGATCATAACTGAATCGAGATGCAAAATCAGCCCGTTTGCAATTGTCTCAGAGGTACAAGGAATACTCCAAATGCCAACAAGGATTGATGGACCACATCCTTAAGTGATTGAAGATTCGTTTTTGGTAACAACAACTACCTAGTGTAGTTGGTGAGCTATGGTGTGCAAAATTTCCTACCTCACCAAGAGGTCTCAAGTTCAAATCTCATGGTTATTTTTTTTAGAGAATTTTGTTGGGGATTTACGTTTTTCATTCACTTAAAGCACTAAGGGCATGGGGGGATTTCCACATCAAATTAGAAGCAAGGAAAATCGAGGAAGGGTTCCTGCGCAAGAAGAGAAGAAA
>NC_056561.1:17890825-17913852 GCF_013358625.1 Macadamia integrifolia | reverse complement strand
TTAAAAAACTTGGTCCAACTTGACCGATTGCACCCCTAGGTCCAATAGTTCTAAGAAATTTATTTTGTGATAAATGTTGTAATCATGATGCATGTGGTTTACATTTTTTTTTTTTTTTTTTTTTTTTTTTTTTTTTTTTTGTATTTATAAGTGCATAAGACAAAAGAGGTCAATTTTCTTTTCATATTTTTTGTAAGAAAAGGTCAGGAGTTAAATCTACTCTTTACTCTATTCAATTTCAACTTTTAAATTGATTTGAATAGAATCTCTCAAGGAAGAGGGTTCCCCACGATGTTAGTGTAAAGGAATCTCCCATGCCACACCAATCACGGCAGAAAGCAATGGTTTCGTCAATGAGGGGGCATGCATGATCAAGGAAGAGGTGCTATTGTAGGTCCCATATGATCATGATATGAGAAGGTGTGGGGATTTTTTTTTTTTTCAATCAATCAATAAATAGTTAATTTTCTCCCTTAAATTAAAAAATGGTGAATAAGATAGCATAAAATCTTCATATACCAAGATTTGAGCCTTTCTCCTATAGATACCCAATTGTATCACTTTGGAGATACACATAGCAATGATGAAATATTGTTTTAGATTGTAACGCGAGACATGATTTAGGCTAAAAATGTCTCTTTTGGACTTAACCTAATAATTTGAATCATCTCAAGGAAATTATCGAAAACCATCTTGAAAATTATCAAAATATTTATGATAAGATTTACTCATCAAACAATCTAAAAATTGATCCATTTTTCATGATTGTGTGCTTTTCATGAAAAAAAAATTTGTTAAATAATGGTTTTAAAATAAATTCACTTGTCTATTATTTTATCCAAGATTTATCTTCAGCATGTAGGACCCATGCTTAAACTAACTTTTGCATTGCCAAACTAGGTAATACTATAGCATTTGAAAAAACCTTTAAAATAACACATGGTTCATGATTTTTTGAGTAACGAATAAAAATATATGATTTTTAAATATTTTGAGGCTTTTTAATTTTAAAATTAAAAAAAAAATCAATCAATACCCAACTTGCCCAATTAGACCACGTTGGATCAACTTAGACCAACACAAAATAAGGCCATACCTACAACATAAGACCACCACATAATTGGGCAATTTTCAATTCAACTTGGGTAATAATAGAGCCACCAAAGCTCCATTTGGTGTCGCCCACCTTTTTCATATTTATATCAATGATAGCCTTTGCCATTGGACACCAGGGGCTCAAAATGACCAGAACCCCCCATTTAACACATTGTAACCCGCCCCTCCATGAAAATCTCCCAAAAGTGATATTATTAATATGGGAAAAGTGTATCTGAGCCTACAATGTACTATAACAATGAGACACATTGTAATTTTTTATTATTTTATTTTAAAGAAAAAATAAGGTAATCAATAAGTCTGGGCAATATGGTACGACGTACGCTCGGAGAACCCTTGCCCTATTAATAAATAATATTAGTTTTAAAAATATTTTGCATTCTCTCTCCTAATGTTTCTCAATAGGGTAGTGGATTTCGTGTTAAGCTACTCTTTCAATCATGATCAAATATCATTAATTCAGTATATTGATATCTAACCAGATAAGACATCAACTATTGCGTTAAAACTTCTCTCAGGTTAAAGTACCAAAAGAATTTTATAAATGAAATTTTGTTTCTTATCAACTAGCAATGATACATGTAAAATTCTCATGTGATACTATACTATGCACAAACTATGCACTCACACTTATGTTTATAAATCATCACCCCATATAACACATGATGTGACAATCATATGAACAAAATATCCCCTTATGTTCATAGTCAAGTACATTTAAGTGAAAACCAAAGGACAATTATTGCCTATTATTAATATGTATATTAATTAAAATTTAAGGTCTGAAGACACATATCCAACATTTATACTATATCTCTCACATTAACACAACATAGTCATAAACCATGATGTAGTGAGGATTTTCAAACCTTCTATACATTATTCCCTTGTTAAGGAGGAATAAAGTGTAGACAAGTTATAAATTGTGTCAGAATGTTTAAATTCAGACCCACATACGTTTATTAAGGGTATGAAGGAAGTAGATGCAAATGTCAAGCCCCGCCTCCACTCACTGACCTGGACACACACATGTGTCCACAATCCATCCAGGATCCACGATGCAGTACTTTAAATTCATAAAGTTATGAAACGACTCTACGATCACATAGATAATAAAAATCAAAATATAATCAACCGGTGATTTCTATTGATATGTACCATATTACCAAAAAAAATGTTTTCACAATGAAATTTTATTTAGAGTTATGCCCCTAGGGCCACATTTGATATGTAAACAAAAGAATAAAAAATAGAAAATAATACTCTCATCCTTAATGTACTCCGAATGCACAGTCGTCACATACACAACCGTCCTCATGCATAGCTAGCTCCTCGTCCTAAAGGTCACCTCCTTGGAGAGCCGACTCCTCAGCCACAGACTCCAGATGGTTACCTAAATCAACATCTAAAAAAATGGCAACAATAGGGATGAGCTTCCACGAAGCCCAGTAAGGGGTACACAAACATTCACAACAATTCATGAAATGCAACAAATATAAATGCCCAACCAAACCAAAATGAATAAAGTTAGATGGATGCAATGACATGATCTGGATTATTAGAAAACAAACCTAGTCAACAGATTCTAAGTCCATAGTGGGTATCAGTGTTACTACAACGTAGATGGTATCCCTGGTCAAGAATGTACGTTATCGGTCCCCAAGGGTACAAGCTAGTTGCCAGTCAGGAACATACCGGTCCCTACATGACTACTTCAGTACCCAGTAAGCCCCTATTAATAATCCCACATAATACCACTACATCAAATCCAACATCGTATATAGGGTATACCTACCACCGAATCCAATATCGTGTGAGGGTTTGTCATAACGCTGGCATCCCCACCACCTCAGTCACCGAAAATCATCCCCAACCTCGGACCATCGGACAGTAGGATTAGCCAATACGTAAACCCCTATTGGAAAGGATTGTAGCACTAGGGTGGTTATCCTAGCCCAATACATTCTATAATGGTATGAGTTACATCATAAACAAAGTCACACACACCGTGGGCATACAGTGCCAGAACCCAACCTTCGACTACCCTGTACCCCACACTCACACACCATGGGCATGCAATGCCAGAACCTACCTTTGGCCACCCTACACCCCAATCTCCACAACACACTCACACACACTCACCCAAGGCATACAGTGTCGGAACCCAACAACATTCGGCTACCCTATATCCCACACATACACACACACACATTCACAACTCATATCATTACGCAATATACACATTCTCTTCAAGAAACAGATTTATAATATGAAAATGACATGATCATACACATATGCATCATAACATAAACATCCATAAAAGTCAAACAAAATCCCCTCACCTCGAGTCCTAGATGATGATAGACAGTCGATGGCCTCGTACCGTGTGCCTCCTCACTTCTTGGTTCCACTCCTAGGGTACATAGTATTTTTCAAGCAATTCAATCATTCATAGGGGAATGGGACCCTAGGACACATGTCCCAATAAAAGAATTTGAAAATCACTCTCAGGATGGTTCATTGGTTGATGCTCACCGGTGGATGCCAACCCACCGGTGAGTTCACCTATGGATAGATCCAAGAGGGTGAAAATTTTAAGTTTACATCTACAGGGTTCATCAGTGGATAGTCCATTTTTCACCAGTTAATCCGGTGACCATCAACCGATGAAGCCAAAAACTGGGGTTCTCTACCCAGATTTGCTCCATAGGCCACGTGGCCCGCATGTTTGTGTGTGTGTGTGCTTTTATGTGTAGTGCCATCTCCAGCTCTATTTCTCCTTTTTTCCTTCTTTCATATAGTCTACAAGTTGGATTTTGTGATTTTAAGGTTGGTTTGCATGTAGGGCACCCTCACAAACCACACCTAGCTTGGGTTTAGTGTAAGTAGTGATTTAGTTCAATATAGAATCACATAGTAGGTTCCAACACCCATTTTACAAGTCTAGGTTTACCTAACTTGGGGAATTTTTGTTAAGATTCATGTAGTGACCACCAATAGCTTATGTGATCACTCCAAGCCACCATTTATATGTTTAATTTCATTTTTCCCAACCCAATTTTGGTTTAAACGGTGAAGTGTAGAGAGTTTGGGCAAAATCCTTTGTTCTAATGTTTAGTTATCCTAAATTAGGGTTCAACCTTGCAAGGGTAAGCCTCTTACCCCAATGATTTTTCCGTAAGGTGTGAGGGTTTGACTAACATTCTCATCCGTGTCTGGAACCCCTTCCAATTATTGGGCATGAGTAGCAGGTGCAAATGGGGTCATCTTTCCCTTCCCAGCAAAACACGGTCACTACCCAATATTCATTGTTACTGGAGCTCTCCTATGCCTCATCTGTACAATTACAAGGGGAAACTTTAGGGCACTAGCATAACAGTAGAAATATTATTTGACATTATTTGCTCAAGATACTCTCTATATTCCAACATAGTTTGGACCTTAAAGCCGTTAAATATATATTGATCTAGAAGTGAAAGAGAAGTGGATGGAAAAGAGAGACATTCAAAATAAAGAATGAGTATTCTTTTGACAAAACCTTTTTTTCTAGTAGTAATAGTAAATCTATATGGATTTTGTTGTTAGTAGCTACACACTACAATAATAAAGATCTGATAGTATGATATTAAGATTGCATAATATACCTTTAGAAGATACCATAATATAACAATTAGAGTATTTTACATCTTTAAAGTAGACAAACAAAATGTCCAAGCAATCAAGGTCCATTTGTGGTCTCAAGCAAGTTTTAAGGAGTTAAAACATTCATTTTTTGTGAATCTGTTAAAATGTCTGACTTTAATAAACAAAAAAATGGATGAACCATGTATTTAAAACAAATTCAATGGGAGACTAGTTTATATCTATTTATTATGTCTTATTGTTTGGGAATCATATAAAAATGATGTTTGTAAAGAGATGTTGTTTGTTTTTTCCTTAATAAAAGATCTTGTAAAATTCAGTTACATTCTTGAGATTATAATTTGTGAGAGATCACAAGGACTTATCATAATATATATATATATATATATATAATTGATAATTTGATTAAGTTCATAAATTTGCAGAGGTTATAAATATATATATATATATTCAGACATAACATTATACTTTCCCAGTCTCATTGTCATCTTACTTCAAAGTAAGTAGAAGCTATAATGAGAGTTCCATACTCTTCGTCTGTAGGAAATCATAAATATGCCATATTATATATTAGACTGGATATTTGTTATGTAGCTAAGACTGCAACTTAATTAATTAAAAGTATAACCTTTGAATTGTTGTCAGGTTTTTCCCCAAGTTGTTGAGAATGCTTAGGCCCCATTTGTTTGACAAATAAAAAGGGATAAAAAGAGATGAAAAACTTGTTGTTGTGGTTTGGATTGGCAATAAAATGAAAGGAAAAGAAATAATGGATCATAATTTTTAGTAGGGTGAAATTTAGTGAGAGAGAAAATGGAGATGGGATGAGATTCTATGGGAAAGACAAGAAATAAGAGGAAAGAGACAGACATAAAATCAGCTTTTTCATGATAGTGTCAAAGTTGGTTAAAAAAAAAAAACACTTTGCAAGTGAGTGTGGTGGGAAAAAGTTAAACAACACATTAGCAAACATCAATAATTATATTTAATGAATTTGTCTGGTAAGTTACTCACCCCACTTATCTAAGCACTCATATTTGGGTAGTTTGTGGGTAATAAATAATTATTTCCCTTAGCAGACATTAATAATTGCATTTAATGAATTTGTCTAGTAAGTTTCTCACCCCAATTATCCAATATTTAGGTAGTTTGTGGGAAATAAGTAATTTTTTTACACCCTTTTTTACCTTTTTTCACTTTTCTCTATCAAACAAGCAATGCCTATGGATAATTTCTTTCTTTCTTTCTTTTTAGGGGAAATTAAGCCCCCTCCCTTGTACTTTGCCAAATTACATGCGAATCCAAGGGTTTGAACAAATTATGTCCCCCTACCCTGTAGTTTGAAAGATTCTTACAATTAGGTCCAATCCGTTATTCACCATGAAATTGGATCGTTAATTGATGACGTCACTTAATATCATACATTTTAGTGTCGAAAATGCCCTATATACCATAAGTATCTTCTTCCTCCTCTATCCACATAATCACCATTAAACACGAAGAAGCGATTTTCAGAGGGAAACCCAGCATCCTACAAAAGGAAGATCACGTCATGCAACTACCCATGAACGTCATCGATGATAACGACACTAGATTCCTCCCCGCACACATCAATTCTGACACAATTAGGTTCTTTATGTAGGATCTTGGAACCGAGAGAACCAGAGAGTCAAAAACAGAGACGGGCAATACGAAGGGGAAATTCGAAGGGGCAACGTTCCTCGACGACCACTCGAAGGTGGATATGAGGTCCTGGATCCAATCTAGACTTATCTCCCATTTGGAGGCCATAAAAGAGGGATCTAAGAAGGTGGAGGATGTGGACCTTCAACAGTAGTGGTGATATCGTCCACTGAAGAGTTCTCATCCTTGGCAGGCTTCGGATTTGGAGAAGAATTTGTAGTAGCAGTTGTTATTTTTGAAGTTGGAGATTCTGATTGTGATAACATAATTTGAAAGATCCCTATTTGTTACTGTAGCAATAGGTTGAAGAAGACGATCCCTTGAAAAAAAAATCTTCAAAAAATTGGTAGTGTTTTAGGAATTTCCGATTTCCAAGATCCAGTGGATGAATAAATAAAGAAAGTGAGAAGAATCGACATTCTCTTCTCATGTGAAGCATACAGATGGGCTTGGCCAAGGCCAAGATTGCTAGTCAATACTATGCCCTTTCCATTGCCGACACCCTCTTCAAGGTACCATTGCTGCTGCCTCCACTTACTTCATAGGTTGGGCTCTCAGGAACCTTGCTGGTGTCCAAGAATAAATCTTTCTTTAATGAAAAAATCCATGGATTTCTGTAATCTCTGCTTTTTGCTAAGCTTGATTCATATTTCATGCAGAGGCTATGGATGAGACCCTTTTCACTAAAAGGTAGTATGGTCTTTTGTTGTTTAAAACTAACACCATACTCACACAGTCAGTGCTAGTGGAGGGGGCGTAATTCCTTTAAACCCTTGGATCCATGTGTAATTTTGGCAAACTATAGGTGAGGAGGCATAATTTTCCTTTTTTTTTTTTTTTTTTGCTGGTCATTAAAAGTTCATTCAAATAAAAACCATGAACAACACAAGGTTCAAATACAAAGCATTCAGAACCAAGGAGTGGAATATGACGCTTTCTTACATGGAATGGACAAGGTCTCCAGGGTTACGGTTTGGATAAAACTAGAAGAATCCCTGGTAATAGTGAAGTGAACACTGCTTCCAAGATGATTGGGTACATAACAAAGGCAATAATAATAATAATAATAATAATAATAATAATAATAATAATAATAATAATAATAATAATAATAATAAAAGGAGGGGGAATGAAAGACAAACCCCAATGCTTTTCAAAGATTATGGCTGACAACATACTCAGTCTACACGCTCCTAAATCACCACAATGAGTCCTCCAACAAGGCCCTAAGCGATGTCAGCTCTAATGAAACCTCTGGCGTCGGTGCTGTCTTACATTCCACCCATTGACATCACAAGAATGAAATTTGAAAGGGCATCATAGGTGATAATGATCTGGTAAAAACGCCACTTGAAAAAAAAAATCTCTAGTGAAAGCAAAGCCATATCGCTTGCCCATGCTTTTCAAAGATTATGACCGAAAGCATTCCCAGTCTACATGTTCCTAAAACACCTCCAACGAGTCTACCAACAAAGCCCTCCATGATGTTAAATCTAGTGAAACCTCTAGTGTCAATGCCGTCTCACGTTACACCCATTGAGATCCCAAAGATGAAATATGAAAGTGTTGTTTTATGGTTGCCCTTGTTGTCAACCCGACCACGTGGTGGTGATGATGTGGCTAATTTGGGTGACATGGATGGAAATAATGATGTGGCAACATCCAGTGTCACCGATGAGATAACAGAGCCACGTGATATGCATGGAGTGGTTTGATACATCCTTAGTAGGCGGTGCGGGTTTCTGGGTCAAAACTGGAAAAATTGGCCTATTTATACTTGGGGCATTTTCGATAGTGAAAATGACATTTTTAGAAGACCATTTTTGCATGAAAAATATAGATTGTAATTTATATAGTCCAGTGCATCTGATTTCATCACATTCTGATACCGTATGAAGAATTTATGATATTTGTGGCAGTCGAGGGAAATTTTGACATTGAAGATGAATTTTTTAAAATAAGTTTTCTCCATGTAATGATATGAAAAAAATCCAGTATTTCCAATGGTTCTAATTTCATCTCGTTTCGATTCCGTATGAGGAAGATGTGGCATCGGAAAGGCTCAAGGGCATTTTGATCATTTTATAACTGATTCAAACAACCGGTCTTCTGAAAAGTTGTAGAGCATCAAGTCATAATTCCATCGCATTTTGTTTCAGCTCATCGGAGTTTATTTGAGTAAGTAATGAAGGTTTCCACGAGATCGGTCTGAAAAATCTGATCCATAATATTGAAATAGCTCTCGGCCTGTGGGGGGATCTTTTAGAATATTGTCTGATTTTTTGGAGGGTTTTATTGTAATTATATGAAGTCAGGGGGCTGGTGCGAGATTTAAACAGTGGTTCCTGATCAAGTGTGACACATATGTATGGGAGCTTTATTAGAAGATTCTATTTGAGGCTTATAGAGCTAATCCAGATCTTATAGATCTTGATCCAACGGCTGGAAACTGCTTCAACCTTTATAAAAGCCATCCGACAGGTTCCGAAAAATGGGCTGCTCAAGCCAATCAGGACTCGACAATGCACCTGGCGCTAACACAGGCGCTAACGTATGACATCATCGAGATTCTAATCTTGTGGTTGTGCTTTTTTATCCGTTATTTAAATCCGACGGATCAGATTGAAAGATTCTTTTTGATGAGATTTACGGCCAGATCTGCGCCTATGTTGAAAGCGCTACTGTTGTAGCCTACGCCACTCCTACGAAGATTCCATTTCAGGCTATCTCATTGCTCCAATTTCAGATGGTCATATCTCCCTCATTTTAACTTCGATTTGGGTGAACCAAATTGTAGATTCTTCACCTTTCCGAGCTCTACACATTGGAAGAGAGAAATAAGGGTTTTAGAGATTGTAAGGCTTTGATTTTGGAATATGAGTCTACTCTCTCCATTGTTGACCATTAAAAAGGTTGAAGGCTTCATGTAGGTTGTTTTACACTCCATTAATAGTGGTTTAGAAGGGTAGTTGGGTGGTATTGATGGCATCATGTTTCTAACCTAAGGAAATAAGAAGAATGAAGAGAGAAGCTTCCCCCTTTGTTGGTAGAAGAACCATGAATGGGTTTTGTTGCTTAATAGGAGTTTTGTTTACTTCATTAATGAGGGTTTGAGGTGGTGGTTAATGTGTGTTGATGATGCATTGATTCAAAGCCAAAGAGGAAGAAAAGAAACCAAATGAGGGTTTTCTTATAGTTACATTAAAGAGCAAGAAGCCAAAGGGGAGAAAAGATGTGAACACCAAGCTTGTTAGTGCAAGTTCCCAGTCATCTCAGGCAACCGGTTGTGAGATTCCCTAACCTTTGATTTTCATTATATTCATGTATGTATGCTAGGGTTAATTGTGGATGAATGTATACATGCTAGGTTAGTTGTGGATGAACTGTAAGCATGTTAGCTAGTTGTGGATGTATATGCTAGGGAGGGCTTGACTGTAGGGCATTGATATATGCCCAATTTAATTGTATTCTTTATTGAGTGCTTAGTGGGTGCTAAACATTGGGAGTGGGTGCTCTCGTGTAGTGCCATCTTAGCTTCGACTTGAGAAAATTAGATGTGGGTGCTCCCAACTGTGTCTGTAGTCAAAAGTAGTGTATTGAGTAGGTACAAAGCCTTTACGAGCATTACTCTTGGAATATAGGCAAATTGTTGAACATCGTAAAAACCCTGTGTTGTAGGTGTGCTTCTTGTTTGAATTATATATTTATTGAAGTGTGTGGAATGCCGAATGGGTGTGCATACTTGAAAGTGCCTATGAGAGGATGAGTGTGCATACGATTGTGTACAAACAGGGACAGGTGTATCAGGGTTTTTCGTGTCAGATATCAAACAAGTTTTAGGGATCGAAATTAGACTCACTAATTCACCCTCCTCTCAATGACTACCGGGTTACAATAGAAATGTCATCACGGGTGACAATGGTCCCAGCGAAAAATATCACTTGGAAAATTTCTCTGATGAAACTAAAGCCATTTCACATGGACAAACACATTGATTCTTAAATTTAACGTTGTCAACCTGTGGATCTACCGACGGATAAGCAAAAATTCTTCAGACCCAAAAGAAAAGCTAAGGTGGAACCCACAGTGGACAATTAGGAGCGTGCAACGGTGCCATTGGATGCACATCTTTCGCCACCAGTGGATTCTATTGCAAAGGAGATGGTGGAGATAGTGATGGGGACTGTGGTGGCAGAGGTGGGGGTGGGGGTGGTGGTGATGGGGACAGTGGAGGCAAGGATGGTGGAGGAGGTAATGGGGACCGTGGTGAGGAGATGGTGGAGGTTATCGCAGGGAGTGCATTAGGGCAACAACATAAAGGATCAAGGCTGAACTGATCTCTGCCTGATGCGGCTGCTGAATCACAAGAAGCAGGAGATCTACATCGTCGTCTTTGTCATCATCATTTCTGATTGGACAACAAGCTATAACGTGAAAAGGATCGTAGAATGAAGATCATAGAGTTGCAACCACCATTGTTGTGGGAAAAGTTGGGTTTGTCGAAGTCGGCCACTACAACCCTTGTTTCATGCTATAATCCATGGAAGATCTACTGCAGACCTTTAGAGTTGCAGATCTAGACACAATACTCTAATATAGGCAAGATCAAACCCACGCCCTCCTCTTCCCCGCACCCGCTACTGCAACAGGTCTGATATCAATAGCCTTATGCTCGAACCTTCCTCCAATGAAGATAGAAGTATTGTCGTTGTTGTCGTTATCATCACCATCGTTGCCTAGAATACTAAAGGTCATGGCAGAACCCTCAAAAGGAGGAGAAAATTGAAAAAGACATGCACTAGGGTGGAGTTAATACACGCACAAAAGGCAGAGATAAGATATGTACAAACGGTCAACACTCAATCACTTGTTGAATAATTATGGTTAACCATTTCAAACTTGATTATTTCTTTATTCATGATGCAAAAAACTTGTCAATCATTTTTTGTATTGATTTTGAATTTCAAAATAATAAGAATGAAAGAAAATCAAATTTATATATGGTTTTCACTTTGGATAATGAGATCATTATAAGTGTTTATAACGTTAGGGACATACCCACACTCCTACACTTGGTTTTGACGATCATAGACAGATTTTGGTATTTCACAATTTGCTTTCAAGCATTATTTTGTAGAGACTTCATATCAAAGATCGAATTTGATTAAGGAAAGGAATGAATGAAGATTCATCAAGTGATGAGAATTAACAAGTTAGTATCAAGTCTTAAAGTGCATTGAAGTACATTAAAGACATCAAGCATGCAAGGTTGACGTGAAGACTTTTGAAGATCAGTTGTAAAAAGGAAAGAAGACTTTAAGAGTAGAGGAATGCAATAGTGCACACACCACACACAAGAACTACACTGCATGATCATTCATATGCATTTGCGTACGTACATCATCATTAACCTAGAATGTCTCTAGGTGATGTCCAAATACAAAGAAATAAGACCCAGTGAATACATGTTGGTTATAAAATCATGGCAATTGTTAAGACTTTAGCAAGCATGTTCAAGGGAATTTTAGTCATTTCATAGGCCAGTATCTGAAAATGACTTCTTCAACAAAGTGGTAGGTTTACGAGTTGTGAAACTAACGCAACTAAAATCGGATCAATCTATGATCAAATGACAAAGTTATTACTATTTCCGTACAATCTGTTTGAATCAGACTCATTTTGTCTGAATTGATCCAGTTCAAACTGAAAAAAAATTGATTGACTGGACCCCTACCGGTCAATGTTGTTGATCGGACAACGACCAGATAGTCCCAAAAACCATCCAATGGATCTATTTTTAATGGCTAATTTTGTCATTCCGTTCACATAGAACCGGACCGGTGACCAGATTCCCTTTGGATAACCCAAAACCACAGGGATTATCTGATACAGTAACCACAACAAAACAAGCCACAAGTAACCAGAAATATAATAATATAATTCAACGGAAGTCTTGTCATATATAAATACATGTAAATCCCTAGATACTCTTGATACCCAAATATTTATACATAGCATATTTATATGTGGGCTCGTAGGCATGATACTACTTACACAAGAAATAACAATTTAATTATCGAAAGCACAAAAAGGGGAGTATAGCAAAAGAATAAAAAAGGAGGATTATAAATGGGGAAATCTGCTACTGTTGCCCTCGCAGCACAATTCTCGCACGGGCATACTTCTTCATGGTCATATTCTTTTGGGACCCACCAATCCCCACTAGAGGTTTGTCAGTGGACCCAGACACGGGTTCCTTTACGGATATTTTGCAAAATCATCTAAAAAGATGTGTGCATGAGGGGTGAGCTCACTAGCTCAGTAAATGGAAAGAAAGACTCACACAAGCAATTGCAATCAAATAGTACTAAATGTATGCGATTCATTTTAATCCTAATTCACCTGAGGAACATTACTAGGTCATAGGTTACGTGTTACTCACAACCACAATGCGCGTATGCCCCAAGTACGAGATGCATTCCCCATCCCGTAATACGCCCATAGGGTTATCGGAGAAGGCCAATTGTGAGCACTAGAAAAAGTAAACAATGGCCGAACCATAGCAGAAAATAAAAGCAGTACGATTGGCCCTCTGAATATATCACCAAAGTTGCTGATTGTCATAATGATCCGTCGGGCGTACTTCTAACCGCCACAGCAGTCCACAATTGGTGCTTCCTCCAGTGATAACCCAACATGTAAACCCCTGTTAGGAAGGGTCGTACCACGAGGGAATGTGAAATCCTAACCACATGCTCCTATATGAGATAATACGACTGCATAGTACTTCTGTGACCCATTCCACAGTGTACCAATGCATTTGTTTCTAAGCTGACTTTAACATCTATTCTAGGAATCCCATACATGTTCGGTAAATCCTCATCACAATCTATTCATGAATAATCCATGTTCAAGAATTCACAAGAAGTAACAAATAATTGGAAATTTATAGATACAACATGTCCATTTCTAAATGCATCCAACAACTGTCAAGCATATACATGAGAATGGCATTCATAATGTCAAGATGATAAATGAATGAATAAGATGCCAAAAACACTCCTAAAATAAAATCAAAGTCCTCTTCGCACTTACATATTCTTGTAGGAGAATATGCACTCGCGGTACGGATAAGATCCTGAGTGAAGACAAATGTCTTGAAACCTAACATAGATAAGAATTTAGAATACATCAATTTCGGAATTGTAAAAATACATAAGATATGGTCAAGGGTAAAATAAGAATTTTATTAAAAAAATTAATTAATAATAATTAAACAAAAAAAAAAACTATTAGTAAAAGTGAAGAGTGAAGACAATTTGGTACTTGATTTTTGGTTTTTAACTTCCACACTATCTATAGGAAAAAAATCTCATCTTCTTATAGCCCATTGAGTAAAGAGAAGCTAAAGCGAGCAACATCTCATTTTCTTGTAGCCCATTAGGTTATTTTATCTTGGGACTCCTAAAGCTTTTGGAACATTAGATACATGTATATAGGTAATAATCTCTCAAATTGCATGAGTATACAATCGTTTTTTTTTAAAACTACACGTTTAATACTTGTACCGTTCGTTTTCGTCCATTTGCCGTTCCTTTTTTTTTAACATTTTTTTGATCGTACCGTTCATCGTTTTTATCTGTTTATAACCTGTACTGTACGTTCCTATTTTTTTTCCGTTCCCGTTTTAACTAACAATGGTCATGACACGTTTAACAACGCCAAGAAGGTGGTTGGTGAGTTTGAGTTTCATCGGAGCTTATTTGGGCTACAGGTGGGTCATACAGGTGGGTAGGTGAACCCACCTGTGCAGTCTGCCTAGATCGGTGGGTCATACTGGTGGGTCTGTTACCCGTCGGTCCTACCCGTCAGTAGGCCCAAAAGCGACCACCCATCGGTCCTACCCGCCGGTAGGACCCAGGGCTAACCCAAAACCAGTGGGTGCTTGTCTTAGTACCCAATGGTAGGCCCAGACGAGACCGATGGGTTATATCGGCTGGTTATGGTACCTGCTTGTTGGTCCAAACACTCAGGCAAGACTAAGGGGTCACACTAGTGGGTCTGACTACCCACCGGTGCTACCCACCAGTGTCCTGCAGGTTTTGCTATTCTTCTTCCCTTCTTCATTCCTCTTCTTGGGAACCTAAGGGGGTTGTTCTAACTTCATTTTCCACACATTTTAGGCTTCATCTACTTGAGTATTCTATGGATCTAAGTTAACATCAAAGTTTTGGGGAATGAGATCATACCTTGGCTCAAGAAACCCCAAAACTTAAGATCCTCTTTCCAAACTCGAAATGTCACCTCAATACCTCTAAATCTTTGTTTTCCTTCCTCAAACCTTCAATGAAATCACACAAGGGTTCCATTACTCCTTTGATTTGACTACACACAAAAGGGTTCATCACATTCCAAGGGTTTATGGCGTTACTTACCTCAAAATGTAGATCTCAAGGCACCGGACCCTATTCCAACGACAAAAAGATAAGTCGTAGCTTCGAAAATCAAGGGAAGACCTTCTTCCCCCTTGCTTCTCTTCTCCTACCTCTTTTCTCCCTCTTCTTTACTTCTCTCACCAAACCTTGGCTGAAATCATAAATGGGAGAGAGAGACATAACTGCTATTTATACCCTAGTGTTATAAATATCTACTAGGCCAGTTTGGTTTTGCCCCTTTATGGACCAAAACACATTAAATCGCGATTCCAGGTGAAATAGCTGACATTATCGGACACACATGACTTCATTACGACGAGGAACCCGAAATACATGTGCTCACCCAAGTTGGACTTGCTGGGGCCCACGTTTCCCTTACAGATGAGTCACACTGGTGGGTCTCGCACTTTCCAGTGACATCCACTGGTTGGCCAAATCAAAGCCAACCTTGCTGTATTTTGGAGAGAAGTGGAATCTTAATGCATATCTCACTTTTTCCATGTGTTGCGGACTAAGTTCTCATCATTCAATACGATAGCATACCTTTCCTATTCGTATTTGGCTTTGTGGTATGTACAAGGGCACCGCTTAGGCATGCGAATCACATTGGGTACCGGCTCAATCATATCTGACCACCTTGAATTTTGTCACCCTTGTAGTCATGCACCATAGGGTACCCGCATCAATCCTTTTCGGTTCAGACACTGTAAGACCAAACCGAACCGACCGATCAATAAACCGAGATTTAGAAAGTAGGGCTCTACAAGTTTAGCTGATCCTAGAAGAGCCAAAATATGACGTTAAAGGGTGTTTCTTTCCCAAATAGAACATCATTCACTTCTACAAAATCCCCCATTATGACTAAAGAAAAACACTCTATACTACTTGGTGAGCCAAAATATGACCATGGATCAGCATGTCCCAGATCGAGCCATTGCCTCCACCATATCTTGGCCAAGCTGTTGCCCCAGCTATAGATTAGTCAAAGTAGATAGATTAGTCGTATCCCACGCAAGCCCTTGCCTCGGTCATACTTTGGCTAAGCAGTTGGCTCGGCCACATCTTCGCCGAGCCCTTGCCTCATCTATACTTTGGTCGAGCAGTTGGCTCGCCCATTCCTTGGCTGAGTACTTGGCTCAGTAGTAGACCCACTGAGTACGGATACAACTCGTTCTTGGACATGTCAACATTTACTTCCCACATTTAAGGGCACGTCTCTTGTTCCTAGCGCACAAAGAGTTTCGTCGTCTCAAAACTCGGAACAACTCACACATGAAGGGCCCTGGACGCTCACGATAGAAGGAAATATTCCCAAGACTGCCACTGATGCTAGAATATTCCATAGAATCTTATCAAGAATCAGAATATTTGTAAGGATCTCAGAGTCACCCCCTCGTAGGACTCTACTCATGGGCGAGTTAACTCTATAGGAAACCACATCTGGACACCTATAAATACAAGGTAAAAATGAGTAAAAGGGGATAGAAAATTTTGGACTGAGAGAATTCATATGAGAATTACCTGCTGCTTTTCTGTCTTGAGCATTGGAAAGTTTTCAGCATTGACCCAACCCGGTGCGCTGCTCACCTTTTTCTTGCAGGTTCTTTGGAACATCCGAAGCAGCCACGAACTCCTGTTGGTCAGAATTTTCCGCATCACTACTCATCCAAGTGCATTTATTGAAGCATTAGAGTGAAGGAAATCAAGTTATTGTCTTCAATGCAACTTCTACAATATATACACTATTCTCAAAAGGAACTCAAGTCTCTCTACAAGTCTTCTACACTATCTTAGCATTCTGTTGCAAGCTTTTAGAAGATATCAAGGTTCATACATTCTTATCATTGTATTTTATTCATGCACCACACAAGAGGTAATTCTAAAGCTTTCTATTTCATTGAAAGTTTATTTTTCCCAATAGTTGGTTTAACTTTAGGAGTGAACATTTTCATTTATGCATTGTTCTAGACTCTACTTAAACAAATGTGTAGGACTCACTCATCCTTAAGAGATTGTATAGGTCTCTCTCTACCTGTAATGATATTGTGAGGGCCCTCTCATTCTGTAAAGAGATTGTAAAAGATCTTCTCATCCTGTAAAGAGATTTTACGGATCCTCTTGTCCTTAAATAAGTTATAAAAGTGATTCCTCCCTATCTACTTTATTGAAAGAGAATAAATGCTGGGTACCTCTCAAGGTGATCTTGTGAGGAGTGGACTAGACTTGGATTGAGTCAAATCACTATAAATCTTAGTGTCTTGCGTGATTGTGATTACTCTTTATATTCCACGTTTTATTTACAATTGCATATTTGGGGACTTTAACCGAAGAGTTTTTTTTTTATTCTACTATTATAATTCACCTCCCTGTAGATTATTTCATAAAGTATATTCATATATCCACTTTGCTGCTCCATAATGCATTATGATGATACATATCAAACAGGGATCTTAAAAGGCATGCTTTCCTCCACTGCTTAAATGACAAATGAATACACACAGTTAAGAACTTTATTTGAAGAGTGTGCTCTAAAGGCCTCCCCAGATAGGCAGGTTTGTAGAAATGCCCCTCTTAACCCTATTTATCCTCAATGTGGGAATGGTACTACAACAACTAACCACATTTTTCTCTAATGTGCATTTGCACCGGCAATGTGGTTTGGATCAAGATTAGCCTTCTCCCCTCCATTGGATAATTCATAGTTATCTAGCTCCATTCAAGGGTGGAGCTTCTTTTTTCAGTTTTGGAAAGAGATTGGGCATGAGGTCTCTGGGCTCTCTTCTTATATTTGCTAGGCTTTAAGGAAGGCTTGCAAAAAGCTTATCTTCTCTAGGAAAAGCAGGTCCCCAGTGGAGTTTATTCAATCAGTAGAAAGGGCATTTGATGAATTCTGTTGGAATTCCCCCATAGTCTCCAAAGCTACCCTCCCTCAGGCCATGCCCACTAATCATTCTATTCCATGGAGCCCTCCTACCAGTCCTTTTTATAAGCTAAACACTGATGCGGCTTTGAATGACAATAAAATAGGTATTTATTTCATCCTTCAAAATGCTCAGGGACACTACATAGTAGCAGTCTCGGACCACCTTTTGCAACTCATTCTTCAAGATGAAGTATTAGCTATTAGATCAGGGCATTTACAATGTAACTCTGAAGGTGTGGGTGATTTAGAGGTTGAGATTGATAATAGGGAGCTTGTTGTAATGCTAAACATCAATAGTCAAGCCCTCAATTCTATAGTTCATAGCATAGTTCAGGACATTGTGTATTTGGTTTACTTTTTTAGGTCATGTTACTTCAACCATATTACTAGAGAGACTAACAACATAGCTAACTCCCTCGGTGGGAAGGCCTTATCTGTAGCATGTAGTATAGAATACCACTTTCCACTCTTTGGATATTTGATTTATGAAATTTAGACTCCTTTGATATTTGATTTATGTAATTTAGACTCCTTACTTTAGTCACGCATGAATACATAGACCTCTCTTTAACACAACAACAACCATAATCTTATCCCAATTAAATGGGGTCAGCTGCACTTGGATCCAAAATGTTCAACAAAGTAAAAGAAATATAAGATAAACGAAATGCAACAAGGAAGTATAAGATGACACCATAGATATGTTTTAGCAATAAAAATAGAACAACATCCTAGGATCATCCCCTACAAGGGGTCGGCTACGCGGGTCTTTGTCCTCCAAATAGGTCTGTCTGGGGTCATACTAATTGCATATCTTTCCTTACCATTTCGTCAATATTCATTCTAGGTTTGCCTCTACCTATTCTAGAACCCTTTATATGAATCTGGCCTCTTCTCTTGACTGGGGCATCCATACGTATCTATTGCATATGATCATATCACCTCAATTGGCTCTTGTGGAACTTATCCTAAATCGGGGGCGACCCCCACTTTGTTTCTAATACAATCATTCCTCACTCTATCCCTCCTGGTCTTGCCGCACATCCCACATGACATCCTCATCTATGTTGGCCCCAGTTTGTTCAAAATACTCTTATTGACTGTCCAACACTCTGTTCCATAAGTCATAGCTGGTCGTATTACTATCCTATAGAATTTTCCCTTGAATTCAACCGGCATACGCTTGTCACATAACACTTGCGATGCGCTTCTCCACTTTATCCATCCCACTTTAATTATGTGGAACATGCCATCCTTTATATCCCCTTCTTTGATAATGATTGAGCCCAAGTATTTAAAATAGTCTCTCTGTGGTAAATCCCAATCAGTTAGCTTCACAAAACTCATCACCCCTGCTAGCCTGACTAAAGTGACGCATCATATACTCTGTCTTTGTTTTGCTTTTTATAAACCTCCTGATTATAAGCTTGACCTCCAAAGTTCCAATTTAGTGTTAATCCCTTCCACAGTCTCATCTACCAGTACAATATCATTGACGAATTGCATGCACCATAGTACTTGATGTGTTTCGTTAACTCATCCATAATAAGCATGAACAACTAAGGGCTTAGGGAAGATCCTTGATGTAATCCAATTGTAATTGGGAATTCATTACTTTAGCCTTTTGGCATTTTCACATTCGTCAGCACTCCCTCATATGTCCTTAATTATGTCCATCAAGATATTGGAGCCTCTTCTCTCCCGTGGGACGTGTCAAATTTATTCTCTGGGTACTCTGTCATAGGCTTTCTCCAGGTCGATAAAGACCATATGGAGGTCATTTTTGTAATCTCTGTAAGCTTCCATAAGCCTCCTTAAGAGGTAGATAGCTTATGTCGTAGATCTACCTGGTATAAAACCAAATTTGGTTATCAGAAATCTCTGTTTTTGCCCTTGAGTGTGTTTCAATGACCTTTTCCTAAAGTTTCATGTTATGTCCCATTAGTTTAATACCTCTATAGTTATTGCAGTTTTGGATATCACCTTTGTTCTTATGAATAAGGACTATAATACTTCTCCTCCAATCATCTGACATTTTCTTTATGATAAAAACCTTGTTAAATAGACCTCTTTTTACCATTACCATAAAAAAGGTAATTTACAACACCACCCCCTAGAGAATGCCACTATTAGAGAGACTCCCCCTACATAATACCAAATTATACTCGGACCCCTTGACGTCAGTCGCTATTAAGTGAGGAGTTGAAATGACTATTGTATCTTTTTTTACTAAAACACATGTCCAATTGGACTCTTGCCCCCGTCGCCGCTCACTCTTTTCAGAACTTCCCCTGCTCCAGCCCCCTCCAAATTAAGCTCCAACAAAAGCGAAGCCACCTTCTCCTCTTCGTCTTCCACCCATGCAGTTGCTTCTATGTAATCCAAACAAGGCACAATTCCAACATCGAACAGAATCATTGTTGCTCATTCAACCCTACCTCTTAGGGGAAGCCGCCGCTCAGATTCGACGGTCAAGGGATTCGAGAGTCAGGTCTGATGCACAAAACATTGCAGGTACAATCCTCTTTCACCAGTTTGATGACTAGACCACTTCTTGAACCAATGTTTTGAAGATGAACAAAAACTGACAGAGATTACTGTCCCTCATTTCTAATATATACAGCAAAGGAACATGCTTTATCATTCCCTCATGTCACGTCAAAGATAACAGCAAGAATAGGAACTGTTGTTTAGTCTATGCTTCTGTTGCAAAGTCAGAAAAAGATCTTCTCTCCGAATCAAAGGTTGGGCTATTGTTGGACACTGTCAAGTGGGATCATGAAGGTTTGGTGGTAGCAATCGCACAAAATGTAGAGACAGGAGTTGTCTTGATGCAAGGCTTTACAAACAGGGAAGCACTAGCTATAGCATTTTCATCACAAAAGGCAATGTTCTATAGCTGTTCATGATCAACTTTGTGGACAAAGGGAGAGACAACCATGAACTTCATTAATGTCCATGACATCTTTCTTGATTGCAATCGCAATTCTATAATTTATCTTGGGAAGCCTGATGGCCCAACATGCCACACAGGTTCAGAGACATCAATGTTTGATTTCTTGAAAGGTTCACAGGTTTTGAAATATAAGCTTCTATTGACAATTTTATGTTCATTGGAACCTATAATCTCCACACGCAAAGCAGAAATAGGAGCAACTGAAAATGGGAAGTCATCAAGGACCAAACGGCTGTTGTGTAATACCCTGCTTCTTAAACCCGGTCTGATTTCGCGGTTGAACCGGTTTAACCATGCAGGAACCGAGCCAGAGGAAATTAGAGCAGGTTCCTTATGGGCTATGATGGCACGGGTGACCTTAAACACCGACTGGCCCGACAAGTCCGAGCCAGTGCCAGAAGAGACGGGAGTGCCCAAACCGTGTACGTGCACCTACCATAAGGCTATGTACGGATAAAACTGGTATTTTATCCGTATTTTAAGGTATATATGTATGCTACATCGTATGCCTGGGGTGGGGTTCGCGCCGAGGTCTGAACCCGGCCAAAATCCCAAGTCTTGGCTCTCAGGTGGGTAGGACAGGTGGGTGCACCCACCTGAGTGACCCATCCAAGAGCACTATTCACTTAATTAGGAATAGTATATAAGGCTTTATGATTTTCTTTTCTTTCCATTTATTACCCTCGTACGTTGGTGAGAAAAGTAAAGAGGAGAGAGAAAAGAAAGGGAAGAAGAAAGGAAGAGAAGGAAGAGGAAGAAAAGGGGGATTTCAGCGGCGCCGAAGCTCGGTCTTCCCATTCCGGTTCCGGGAGAGTGATCTTCAACTCTAGATCTACAGTTGGAGGTAAGAAAAGTTGGGTTTTGTGAACATTCACCATACCCAAGCTTTAAACCCTTGATTCGAGTATGGTTTCTTGAGATCTTGTAAAACCCCTTTTAAATGATGAATCTAAGGTTTAATAGATGATTTATGTGTTGATCTTGAAGGATTTGAAGAGATATTGACAAGGTGGAAGGAACATTGTGGGTTTGAAGTGGTTGGAGGGTTTGAAGTAATTCTTGAGCAAAGAAGGTAAGATGGTTTCCCTCACTTGAATCTAACCTAGATCTAGGTTAGAACCATCCTATAGGACCTTGAGGGTGTGAAGAATGGGTGGGAAAAAGCCCCATTTGATTCCACAAAGAATGGAGAAAATGGAGAAGAAAGTGTCTTTTCCGCCAAGACCGGTGGGTACAACCGGTGGGCTCCTACCCGCCTGTGGGTACCCACCTGAGAAGGGGGGGCCTTCGGGCCCAACCGGCGGGTACCACCGGTGGGTACAACCGGCGGGTACCTACCCGTCGGTCCTAGCAAGGGGTCCCTGGCCCAACCGGCGGGTACAACCGGTGGGTACTACCGGCGGGCCCCTACCCGCCGGTCCAAACTGGTGGGTAAAACCGATGGGTAGACAGCCCACCTGTCTGACCCACCCGTGTGGCCCCGAAGGTGATCCTTATGTCCGATCGAACCCAAATCGGACGTGTGACCTTCTTTTGACGTTCTAAACACGATTTTGACATCGAATTTCATTAATTTTAATTCTAAGATGGTGAAGTACTAACCCCGCTCAATTATGTTAGGTTCACCAAATCCTACCCGATTCGCTCCGGATCTCACCCGTACCGAACGGGAATCCTTGTACGCTACAGGTAAGTGGAGAGAGGACGTTTGGCCTTGTTTCAAGGCAATTGTTTGGCATTCATTTAATTATATCTAATCTAGTCATGTCATCATGAATATGCTATATAGATTAGTCATTTCGCACATTGATGTGCATATATGCTATGTTTACTTTTCAAATGCCAATTGAATGAGATGTTTATATGTTGAATGTGGACATCATGGTGCATAATGCATTGATAGACTAGATGCCGTAGTCGGCTTGGAAACGAATGCATTGGTGGCCCGTGGAATGGGACACGGAGGCACTATGCAGTCGTACTATTGTCATATAGGAGCATGCGGTATTAGGATTCTCACCATCCCGTGCTATGACCCTTCCCAACAGGGGTTAAGGTGTTGGGTTGCCATTTGGGGGGAAGCAAGGGTCGCGGTTGTCGGACACTGTGGCGGTTAGGCATTACGCCCGACGAGTCATGTAGGACAGTCGGTAACCCCGGTGGTACATTCAAGAGGGCCAATCGTACTGCTTTTAAATTGCTGGAGTCAGCACCTTTATTTTCAGTCATTTACATTTCTGTTGAGAGCCGGTGGATGGCATTGTCTTTACTT
>NC_056561.1:17869082-17888115 GCF_013358625.1 Macadamia integrifolia | reverse complement strand
ACAGGTAAAACTTAGTCTTCCGCTGATCTGATGAACTTATGTTAGTGTGCGTATGCTGTGGTGGAATACAGTATCTGATGATCCTAGCAGGTTTGGGTTAATCGGTGTTAACTCGGTCACCGCTCCGGTTCAGTGTGAACGGGGTGTGACAAACGGTGGTATCAGAGCGTGATGCTCTGCTCCACTCACAGCATACCATTAGAATCCCGTAGACTCTATAATAGGGAAATGGGGTTGGGTTAATATAAAATTTAAACATTAAAAGCCGAAAAGAAAGTATAAAAAGGGATTGCATTATATGTTGCATTCATGGCATGCGTGAGTATAGATAAAAGGTAATTAGGTTGGTACTATAACCTATAAGGTACTAGTTGACGAAATTTCGGCAGCATAACGACGTAAAATGAGATTTCCAAAAATTTTACACAAATACCTGATCAACAACAAATAATAAATAGAACAATGAGCACAGATAGAAAAATACATCACAACAAAATCACACGAGTACTCCACATATGAATTCACCACAAAATTCACTATCCAAAATTTTGTCATTCCATAAATGAAACCAGTTACAATACAGATACAAGGAATGAGAAAAAATAAAATATACAACAAGGTCTATAAAAAAAAAAGCGGAAACAGGTAAACAACTGGTGTGGGTGAGCCAAGCCCTCACTGGTCATCGTCATTGTCGTCGATGATCACCACGTTCGCCGGAGGCCTGGAGTTGACGTTGAGGCGGTGATCGTAATAATCGAACCTTGCGTTCACCAGCCGTACCTCCCTCTGAAGCCGGCCAAAATCTACTGAGAGCGTTGGCCGTGGTGTCCAAGTCCTGACCCAGCCTAAGGAAGGAGTCCTCCAAGGTGGTCTGCCTCTCCATAATGCGTTCCTCCCTGGAGACAATCTCGTCCAGCCGCCTCAGTAGCTGAACCTGGCCATCCTACAAGGCCCGCATAGAGGACGTCATGCCCTCGAAGTCGTAGGCACCACTCCCAGGTGGTGGGGCTGCAGCTCTGGAAGAACTAGGGCCAGGACCTCTCGACTCCTGAGGCGCCTCCTCAGGGATGCTGCCACCCATCAGATCCTCCTCCTCGTCCTGAGGAACGTAGTCATCATCCTCCTCACTGGACTCCTCTCCCATGGGGACATCCTCCATAGGGGCAGCCCTCCTACCCCTACCTCTCTGAGCTCCTGATCTCGGAGGTGAATACATGAGGGTCTGGAGACCCATCCTCAGGAGGTTTCTCCGGTCGAACCTATCAGCCGGAGTCTTCCCCTCCTCACCGCTCAGATCCACCCCGAAGAACTCAAAGATCCTAGTGAGGATCCTGCCGTAAGGGAACCCTCCATCCTCTGGGTGGGAAGTATGGTGCTCCATCGTCCTGAGAATAATGTAGGGGAGGCACAAGTGCTCGTCGCCTCCCTCTGCGGCCGTGAAGATGCAGAATGCGATGAAAGCCGCCATGAAACCCACCTGGTTCCGATGACCTCCTCTGGGGAGCAGTTCAAGGAGTTGTTCTTAGACAACCATTATCCGCGCAGTTTCAGAGATCGAAAGGAGACTGAGTTCATGGCCTTAGCTCAAGGAGGTAAGACTGTCCTTGAGTACCAACAACAATTCGAGAGTTTGTTCCATTTTGCCCCAAGGTATATGCGAACAGCTGAAGAGAAGGCAGCAAGGTTCCTAAAAGGCCTAAAAGCATCTATTGGGTCTGTGCTTGAAGTCTTGGATTTGACCGAATATGGCCAGATTGTGCAGAAGGCCAAGACTATGGAAGATAAGCAGAAAGGTGAACAGTCCCTCACCCCTGGACTGTGGAAGAGAACAAATCCATTCCCAGATATGGGAAATTCTTCCAAGGCATACCGCGGATCATACAGTTCTAGGCCTATGTATAGGCAGCCCTATAGGTCATCTGGCTACCTCCTAGGCCAGTTGGTGGTTCGGGTTCCACCTCTTTTCGCCCGAACGCTAGTGTGGCACCTACAGCTCCAAGGCCACCTCGACCTCCATCTGCAATGGGCTAAGTGCAAAGGGGCCCCGCTCCGGTTCCGACATCTCAGATTCGTTGCTTCAATTGCCATTCATATGGGCATTATGCGAAAGACTGTCGGGCCAGACCAGCCTTGCCCTCCAGTCAGCCCTCTGCGTACCGACCTCCCTTACCACGAGGGAATCAACCGCAGGGAAGGATGTATGCTCTATCAGCCGAGGAAGCTGAGGCTAGTACAGAAGTAGTGGCAGGTATATTTTAAATTAAGAAATTCATTATGATTAATATTGATGACCTGCTGAACTTACATGCATTGTTATACTAGGTATCCTACCCATATCAGGCATTCCAGCCTATGTTCTATTCGATTCAGGAGCTACTCATTCATTCGCATCTAAGAGATTTGTAGAGAAACTTGGGATGTCACCCAGGATCCTAGACCATGGAATGATTGTTAGTATGCCTACTGGTAAAGTTGCACAGTTGAAGGAAGTGTATGGGCCGTGCCCAGTGGAAATTAGTGGGAAGAATCTTGATGCGCAACTCATTAAGTTTAATATGCAGAATTTTGATGTTATATTGGGTATGGATTGGTTGTCGACTCATCGAGTTAATGTGATCTGTGCTGAAAAGCTGATAAGGGTGACAGATGACGAAGGGAAAGAATTGGTATACCGAGCAGATCCCATGAAAAGAGTGAAGAAGGTCATTGTCTCTGCTCTTCAAGCGGTAAAATTGCTAGAAAATGGATGTCATGGTTACTTGGCATTGGTAGTTGATGTTGATGCAAGAATTACACCTCTAAAAGAGGTAAAGGTGGTTAAAGAGTTTCCCGATGTTTTCCCAGATGATCTGATGCATTTACCACCTGATAGAGAGTTGGAGTTTGCCATAGACTTGACTCCTGGAGCAGCTCCAGTATCTAAGGCTCCATACAGGATGGCACCAGCTGAATTAAAGGAGTTGCAGATGCAATTGCAGGAATTATTAGAAAAGGGGTTTATTCGCCCAATTGTTTCACCTTGGGGTGCCCCGGTGTTGTTCCGTCAAGCTAAGTAAGGATGGTAGTTTGCGTATAAGTGCAAACGATCCTCTTTTGTGGGATGCTGAATAAGCTAACCATTAAGAACCGGTATCCATTGCCACACATTGATGATTTATTTGATCAGTTGCAGGGAGCCAGGGTATTTTCAAAGATAGACCTTCGGTCCGGCTATTATCAGCTCAAGATAAAGAGTAGCGATATACCCAAAACAACATTTAGGACTCGATACGATCACTATGAGTTTCTAGTGTTGTCCTTCGGGTTAACCAATGCACCGGCAGCATTCATGGACCTAATGAATCGAGTATTTCAGGATGTGCTTGACAAATGGGTAATTGTTTTTATTGACGACATCTTGACCTACTCCAAGACCGAAGAAGAGCACACTCAACACTTGAGAATGGTGTTACAGAGGTTGAGGGATCAACAGTTGTTTGCCAAGTACAGTAAGTGTGAATTCTGGCTTGAACAAGTTGGATTCCTGGGGCACGTAGTGTCTAAAGCCGGAATCGAAGTAGATCCTGCTAAGGTGAAAGCAGTAGTGGAATGGGAAAGCCCCAAGAATGTTACCGAAATTAGAAGCTTATTGGGTTTGGCTGGATATTACCGGCGCTTCATCGAGAATTTTACTTTGATCTCAACACCAATGACCAAGTTGACTAAAAAGGGTGTGAAATTTGACTGGGCAGAGGAATGTGAGAAGAGCTTCCAGGAATTGAAAGAAAGGTTGGTGACTGCCCCTGTGCTGACTATTCCTGAAGGCACAGGTGGAATGTCAGTCTATACCGATGCTTCCAAAGTTGGTTTGGGTTGTGTTCTATGCAACACGGTAAGGTAATAGCATATACGTCCCAACAACTAAAGGAGTATGAGAAGAATTACCCCACTCATGATTTGGAACTAGCTGCAGTCATTTTTGCCCTCAAGATCTGGCGACATTATTTGTATGGGGAGAAGTGTGAGATATACAGTGACCACAAAAGCCTGAAATACTTCTTCACCCAGAAGGATCTGAACATGAGACAAAGAAGATGGCTTGAACTCATGAAGGATTATGACTGCGACATTCAGTATCATCCCGGCAAGGCTAATGTAGTGGCAGATGCATTGAGTCGGAAGACACAGACTGTGTCGCTCTCATACTTAGCAGTCAGTCCACCACTCGTGCAGGAGGCGATGCTAATGGACGAAACCCTCTTGTATGAAGGGGCAACCATAGAGCTGGAACCTCAACCAGAAAACCTTAAATGGTTGACTGTTTCCTTGACGGCTCTACAGGTGCATCCGGAAATTAGGCAAGAGCTGATAATGAAGCAACCTTTAGATCCTGAATTGCAGCGGATCAGAGTTAAGGTTCAAGACCAAACAATGAACGACCTAGATTTTACTTTAGCCAGTGATGGGGCATTGATGTTTCGAGACAGATTGTGTGTACCCGATGATTTGGATATACAAGATAAGATAGTGAGAGAAGCACATAGCTCCGAGTACTCACTTCACCCAGGAAGTACCAAAATGTACAAAGACCTTAAACAAAGTTACTGGTGGCCAAGCATGAAAGTCACCATAGCTTTATATGTGGCGACTTGTCTTACCTGCCAGAAAGTAAAAGCTGAGAGGCATCGACCTTATGGTACCCTTCAGCCACTCCCAGTGCCAGAATAGAAGTGGGAAAGGATTACAATGGACTTCGTCACCGGACTACCAAGTACACCTAAGGGAATGGACGCGATATGGGTGATCGTGGATCGGCTTACCAAGACTGCTCATTTTATTCCTATCAAGACCAAGTTCTCCATGACCAAACTAGCACAACTTTACATGGACAACATAGTGCGTTTACATGGAGTGCCAGTGAGCATTGTTTCAGATAGGGACCCAAGGTTCACTTCCAGATTTTGGAAAAGCTTACAGCGTGCCTTGGGATCAAAACTGAATTTGAGTACAGCTTTTCACCCACAGATGGATGGTCAGTCAGAGCGAACCATACAGATATTAGAAGACATGCTCAGGGCATGTGCAATGGAGATGAGTGGCAGTTGGGAAGAATATATACCTCTTATGGAGTTTGCATATAATAACAGTTACCAAGCTACAATTGGGATGGCTCCGTATGAGGAATTATATGGCAGAAAATGCAGGACTCCTTTGTATTGGGATGAGGTAGGTGAACGTCGAATGTTAGGACCTAAGATGATACAAATGACTTGTGACAAAGTCAACGTTATTAGAGAACAGATTAAAGCAGCTCAGTCCCGTCAAAAGAGCTATGCGGACACCCGCAGGAAGGATATTGAATTTCAGCCAGGAGAAAAGGTATTTCTCAAGATCTCTCCTACTAAAGGTTTGCAAAGGTTTCACAGAAAGGGGAAGTTGAGCCCAAGATACATTGGACCATTTGAGATTCTATCCCGGGTTGGCTCAGTAGCCTACATGCTTGCTCTGCCACCTTCGCTTGGGGATGTTCACAATGTATTCCATGTATCCATGCTGAAGAGATACGTGCATGATCCATCTCATGTACTACCCGTGGAACCAGAGTACCTAGAAGCTGATATGACCTACACAGAACAGCCAGCTGAAATTTTGGACCGGAAGGTGAAAACCCTTCGCAACCACTCCATTTCCTATGTAAAGGTGCGATGGGCTGGTCACTCACTTGAAGAAGCATCTTGGGAGGTAGAGGATGAAATGCGAGCCAAGTATCCTCATCTTTTTAACCAACCAGGTACGTAATTTCGAGGACGAAACTTTTCAGAAGGGGGGGTAATGTAATACCCTACTTTTTAAACCCGGTCTGATTAAGCGGTTGAACCGGTTTAACCATGCAGGAACCGAGCCAGAGAGAATTAGAGCGGGTTCCTTATGGGCTATGATGGCACGGGTGACCTTAAACACCGGCTGGCCTGAGAAGTCCAAGCCAGTGCCAGAAGAGACGGGAGTGCCCAAGCCGTGTACATGCAGCTACCATAAGGCTATGTACGGATAAAGCAGGTATTGTAGCCATATTTTAAGGTATATACGTATGCTACATCGTATGCCGGGGGTGGGGTTCGCAACGAGGCTCGAACCCGGTCAAAACCCCAAATTGGCCCCTCAGGTGGGTAGGACAGGTGGGTACACCCACCCACCTGAGTGACCCATCCATGTGCACTGTTCACTTATTAGGAATTATATATAAAGCTTTATGATTTTCTCTTCTTTCCATTTATTACCCCCGTACGTTGGTGAGAAGAGTAAAGAGGAGAGAGAAAAGAAAGGGAAGAAGAAAGGAAGAGAAGGAAGAGGAAGAAAAGAGGGATTTTAGCGGCGCCGAAGCTCGATCTTCCCATTCCGGTGCCGGGAGAGTGATCTTCAACTCGAGATCTATAGTTAGAGGTAAGTAAGGTTGGGTTTTGTGAACATTCACCATATCCAAGCTTTAAACCCTTGATTCGAGTATGGTTTCTTGAGATCTTGTAAATCTCCTTTGAAATGATGAATCTAAGGTTTAATAGATGATTTATGTGTTGATCTTGAAGGATTTGAAGAGATATTGACAAGGTGGAAGGAACATTGTGGGTTTGAAGTGGTTGGAGGGTTTGAAGTCGTTCTTGAGCAAAGAAGGTAAGATGGTTTTCCCTCACTTGAATCTAACCTAGATCTAGGTTAGAACCATCCTATAAGACCTTGAAGGTGTGAAGAAGGGGTGGGGAAAAGCCCCATTTGAATCCCCAAAGAATGGAGAAAGTTGGGAAGAAACAGGGTGTTTCCGGTGGGCCCCTACCCACCTGTGAGTACCCACCTGAGAAGGCAGGGAGGCCTTCGGGCCCAACCGACGGGCCCTGCCGACGGGCCCAATCGGTGGGCCCCTACCCGCCGGTCCTAGCAGGGGTCCCTAGCCCAATCGGCGGGCCATACCGACGGGCCCCTACCCGCCGGTCCCAACCGGTGGGTATACCGGTGGGCCAGACTACCCACCTGTCTGACCCACCCGTGTGGCCCCAAAGGTGATTCTTACGTCCGATTGGACCCAAATCGGACGTGTGACCTTCTTTTGACGTTCTAAACACGATTTTGATGTCGGATTTCATTGATTTTGATTCTAAAATGGTGAAGTACTAATCCCGCTCAATTATGTTAGGTTCACCAAATCCTACCCGATTCGCTCCGGATCTCACCCGTACCGAACGGGAATCCTTGTACGCTACAAGTAAGTGGAGAGAGGATGTTTGGCCTTGTTTTAAGGCAATTGTTTGGCATTCATTTAATTATATCTAATCTAGTCATGTCATCATTAATATGCTATGTAGATTAGTCATTCCACACATTGATGCGCATATGTGCTATGTTTACTTTTCAAATGCCAATTGAATGAGATGTTTATATGTTGAATGTGAACATCATGGTGCATAATACATTGATAGACTAGATGTCGTAGTCGGTTTGGAAATGAATGCATTGGTGGCCCGTGGAATGGGACACGGTGGCACTATGCAATCGTACTATTGTCATATAGGAGCATGCGGTATTAGGATTCTCACCATCCCGTGCTACGACCCTTCCCAACAGGGGTTAAGGTGTTGGGTTACCATTTGGGGGGAAGCAGGGGTCACGGTTGTCGGACACTGTGGCGGTTAGGCATTACGCCCGACGAGTCATGTAGGACAGTCGGTAACCTCGGTGGTACATTCAAGAGGGCCAATCGTACTGCTTTTAAATTGCTGGAGTCAGCACCTTTATTTTCAGTCATTTACATTTCTGTTGAGAGCCGATGGACGGCATTGTCTTTACTTTTCCGAGTACTCACGGTGGGCCTTCTCTGACAGCCCTATGGGCGTATCGCGGGAGGGAGTTCGCGGCTCGTACCCGGAGTATACGCGCACTATGGTTGTAGTAGCACTAAAACTAAGGACTTAGTAATGTTGCTTAGGTGGATGTGATTTAAAATGTATAGCATGGCATGTAGTGCATATGATGTGTTGTGATGTGTGGACTGTTGTGTGTGGTCCATCTTTCTACTTACTGAGCTAGTGAGCTCATCCCACGTGTACACCCCTTTTTAGATGATTTTACAGGTCATACATCTGAGGAGCATGGGGTGGGTCCCACAATCGAGTTTCCTGAAGAGGACTGGTGGACCCCTAAGGAGTTAGAGCACGGCGCTGACTGCTCGTGCGAGAGCTGTGCTGTGGGACAGCAGTTCTGAGGCCGAGCTGAGCTCCACCTTTGAGGCCGTGCTGAGCTCCACTTCTGAGGCCGAGCTGAGCTCTTCTATGTGATGCCGAGCTGGGCTCAACCCTTGATGCCGAGCTGAGCTCTAGCCTTGATACCGAGCCGAGCTGTGTACTCTGATTGTTTTGATGATTTCCTGTATATACTTGATATATGAATTATACTTTTATTGTGTAATTATCATGCCTTCGGGCCCACATGTATATAATTATTGTATCACAATTCGGGTATCAAGTATATGGGATTTATTCACAGGTAAAGCTTAGTTTTCCGCTGATCTGATGAACTTATGTTAGTTGTGCGTATGCTGTGGTGGAATACAGTATCTGATGATCCTGGCAGGTTTGGGTTTACCGGTGTTAACTCGGTCACCGCTCCGGTTCAGTGTGAACGGGGTGTGACACTTGAGGTCTTAGATTTGACAGACTATGGCCAGATTGTGCAGAAGGCTAAGACCATGGAAGATAAGCAGAAGGGAGAACAGTCCCTCACACCAGGATTGTGGAAGAGGTTAAATCCATTTCTGGACATGGGCAATTCCTCCAAGGCGTACCGTGGGTCTTATAGTTCTGGGCCTACATATGGACAGCCCTATAGGCCATCTGGCTACCCTCCTCGACCAGCTGGTGGTTCAGGCTCTACATCTTTCCGCCCGAACACTAGTACGGTGCCTACATGCCCAAGGCCGCCCCGACCTCCATCTACAGCGAGTCAAGTGCAGAGGGGCCCCACCCCAGTTTTGACATCACAGATCCGTTGTTTTAACTGCCATTCCTATGGGCACTATGCTAAGGACTGTCGGGTCAGACCAGCCTTGCCCTCCAGTCAGCCCTCTACGTACCGACCTCCCTTAACTAGGGGGAATCAACCGCAAGGAAGGATGTATGCCCTATCAGCTAAGGAAGCCGAGGCAGCACGGAGGTGGTAGCAGGTACATTCTAAATTTAAGAAATTCCTTATGTTATCTATTGATGACCTGCTGTAATTATATGCATTGTTACACTAGGTGTCTTATCTATATCGGGTATACCAGCTTATGTCTTATTCGATTCAGGAGCTACACATTCATTCATATCTAAGAGATTTGCTGAGAAACTTGGTATGCCACCCAGGACCCTAGATCATGGGATGATTGTTAGTATGCCTACTGGTAAAGTTACACAGTTGAAGGAGGTGTATAGACCGTGCCCAGTGAAAATCAGTGGGAAGAAATTGGATGCACAACTCATTAAGTTCAATATGCAGAATTTTGACGTTATACTGGGCATGGATTGGTTATCGGCCCATCGGGCTAATGTGATGTGTGCTATTTAATTAATCAGGGTGATAGATGATGAAGGAAAAGAATTGGTTTACTGAGCAGATAAAATGAAACGGGCGAGAAAGGTCCTCGTCTCCGCCCTTCAAGCGGTAAAGTTGTTGGAGAGTGGATGTCAGGGCTACTTAGCATCGGTACTTGATGTTGATGCAAGGGTTACACCTCTAAAAGAGGTAAAGGTGGTTAAAGAGTTTCTTGACATCTTTCCAGATGATCTGATGCATTTACCACCTGATAGAGAGTTGGACTTTGCCATAGACTTGGTTCCTGGAGTAGCTCCAGTGTCTAAAGCCCCATACAGGATGGCACCAGCCGAACTGAAGGAGTTGCAGATGCAGTTGCAAGAATTATTGGAGAAGGGGTTTATTCCCCCAAGTGTTTCACCTTGGGGTGCCCTAGTATTGTTTGTCAAGAAGAAGGATGGCAGCTTGCATATGTGCATTAATTACCAGGAATTGAATAAGCTAACCATTAAGAACCGGTACCCATTGCCATGCATTGATGATTTGTTTGACCAACTGCAGGGTGCAAGGGTATTTTCAAAGATAGACCTTAGATCAGGCTATTATCAGCTCAAGATAAAGAGCAGCGACATACCTAAGACAGCATTCAGGACTCGGTATGGTCACTATGAGTTCCTAGTGTTATGTTTTGGGTTAACCAATGCACCAGCAGCATTCATGGATTTAATGAATCGAGTATTTCACGATGTCTTCGATAAATGGGTAATTATTTTTATTGATGACATCTTGATCTACTCTAAGACAGAAGAGGAGCACACTCAACACTTGAGGATGGTATTACAGAGGCTGCGAGAACAACAATTGTTTGCCAAATACAGTAAATGTGAGTTTTGGCTTGAGAAAGTTGGATTCCTGGGACACGTAGTGTCTAAGGCCGGAATCGAGGTGGATCCTGACAAGGTGAAAGCGGTAGTAGAATGGGAAAGCCCTAAGAATGTTACTGAAATTCGAAGTTTCTTGGGTTTGGCTGGGTACTACCGGCGCTTCATTGAGAATTTTGCTCGAATCTCAGCACCAATGAATAAATTAACCAAAAAGGGTGTGAAATTTGACTGGATAGAGGAATGTGAGAAGAGTTTCCAAGAATTGAAGAAGAGGTTGGTGTCGGCCCCTGTGTTGACCATTCCTGAAGGCACATGTGGAATGACAGTCTACACTGACGCTTCTAAGGTTGGTTTGGGTTGTGTCCTCATGCAACGCGGTAAGATAATAGCATATGCATCCCAACAACTAAAGGAATTTGAGAAGAACTACCCCACTCATGACTTGGAATTAGCCGTAGTCATCTTTACCCTAAAGATTTGGCAACATCATTTGCATGGGGAGAAGTGCGAGATATACAGTGATCATAAAAGCCTTAAGTACTTTTTCACCCAAAAAGATTTGAACATGAGGCAGAGGATATGGCTTGAGCTCATGAAGGATTATGACTGCGACATTCAGTATCATCCTGGCAAGGCTAATGTAGTGGCAGATGCATTGAGTCAGAAGGCACAGACTGTATCACTCTCACATTTAGCAGTCAACCCACCACTCGTGCAAGAAGCGACGCTAATGGATGAAACCCTCCTATATGAAGGAGCAACCTTAGAGCTTGAATATCAACTAGAAAACCTTAAATGGTTGACTGTATCACTGGCGGCTCTACAGGTGCATCCAACTATTAGACAAGAGGTGATAATGATATAACCTTTCGATCCTGAATTGCAGTGGATCAGAGTTAAGGTTCAAGATCAAACAATGAACAACCCTGATTTTGTTTTAGCCAGCGATGGGGCATTACTGTTTCGAGGCAGATTGTGTGTGCCCGATGATTTGGATATACAAGACAAGATAGTACGGGAAGCACACAGCTCTGAGTACTCACTCCACCCAGGAAGTACAAAGATGTATAAAGAACTTAAACAAAATTACTGGTGGCCAAGCATGAGAATCACGATAGCCCTGTATGTGGTGACTTGTCTTACATGCCAGAAAGTAAAAGCTGAGAGGCATCGACCTTATGGTACTTTTCAGCCACTCCCAGTACCAGACTAGAAGTGGGACAGGATTACAATGGACTTTGTCACTGGATTACCATGCACACCTAAGGGAATGGATACAATATGGGTGATCATTGATCGGCTTACTAAGACTGCTCATTTCATTCCCATCAAGACCAAGTTCTCTATGGCCAAATTAGCACAACTTTATATGGATAACATAATGCACTTGCATGGAGTGCCAGTGAGCATTGTATNGCGACTTATCTTACATGCCAGAAAGTAAAAGTTGAGAGGCATCGACCTTATGGTACTCTTCAGTCACTCCCAGTACCAGAATGGAAGTGGGATAGGATTACAATGGACTTCGTCACCGGACTACCATGTACACCTAAGGGAATGGACGCGATATGGGTGATCGTTGATCGGCTTACTAAGACTGCTCATTTCATTCCCATCAAGACCAAGTTCTCTATGGCCAAATTAGCACAACTTTATATGGATAACATAGTGCGCTTGCATGGAGTGCCAGTGAGCATTGTGTCAGATAGGGACCCAAGATTCACTTCCAGATTTTGGAAAAGCTTCCAGTATGCTTTAGGATCATAGTTGAATTTGAGTACTGCTTTTCACCTACAGACTGATGGTCAGTCGGAGCGAACCATACAGATATTAGAAGACATGCTCAGGGCATGTACAATGGAAATGTGTGGTAGTTGGGAAGAATATATATCCCTTATGGAGTTTGCTTATAACAACAATTACCAAGCTACAATTGGGATGGCTCCGTATGAGGCATTATATTGTAGGAAGTGCAGAACTCCTCTGTATTGGGATAAGGTAGGTGAAAGTCGAATGTTAGGACCTGAAATGATACAGATGACTTGTGACAAGGTCGATGTTACTCGAGAACGGATTAAAGCAGCTCAGTTTCGTCAAAAGAGCTATGCAGACACCTGCAGAAAAGACATTGAATTTCAGCCAGGAGAAAAGGTGTTTCTCAAGATCTCTCCTACTAAGGGGTTGCAAAGATTTCACAGAAAGGGGAAGTTGAGCCCAAGATACATTCGCCTATTTGAGATCTTAGCCTGGGTTGGCTCAGTAGCCTACATGCTTGCTCTACCACCTTCACTCGGGGATGTTCATAACGTATTTCATGTAGCCATGCTGAAGCGATACATCCATGATCCATCTCATGTATTACCCGTGGAACCAGAATATCTAGAAGCTGATATGTCCTATACAGAGCAGCCAGCGAAAAATTTGGACTGAAAGGTGAAAACCCTTCGCAACCGCTCCATTTCCTACGTAAAGGTGTGATGGGCTAATCATTCACTTGAAGAAGCATCTTGGGACAAAGAGGATGAAATCCAAGCCAAGTACCCTCATCTTTTTTAACAACCAGGTACGCCAATTTCGAGGATGAAATTTTTAGAAAGGGGGGTAAATGTAATACCCTACTTCTTAAACCCGGTCTAATTACACGGTTGACCTGGTTTAACCATGCAGGACCCGAACCGGAGAGGGTTAAGGCAGGTTCCTTATGGACCATGATGGCAAGGGTGACTTTGAACACCGGCTGGCCAGACAAGTCCGATTCAGTGCCAGAGGAGACGGGTGTACCCAAGCCGTGTACATGCACATATCATAAGGCCATATACGGATAAAACAGGTATGTAGCTATATCTTAAGGCGCATACGTATATTACATCTTATGTCAAGAGTGAGATTCGTGCCGAGAGTTGAATTCTGTCAAAATCCCACTTGTTGGCCAAGTTTTGACCCTCAGGTGGGCGGTCACAGGTGGGCACATCCGCCCACCTGAATGACCCACCCATGTGGTTACAAGATGTTTTAAAAAAGTATAAATAGCCATTATTATGTTTTTCATTTTCTCATTTATGACACTCGAGCGTTGGTGAGAAGAGTAAAAAGGAGAGAGAAAAGAAGGGAAAAAGAGAACGGAGAAGAGGAAAAGGGAAAGAAGAGGAAGAAGAGATGGATTTCAGCGGCGCCGAGGCTTGATCTTCCCATTCCGACGCCGGAGGAGTGATCTCTAATACGAGATCTACGTTTAGAGGTGAGCAAAGGCTAGGTTCCTTAAACTTTCACCATACCCAAGTAAAACCCTTAATTTGGGTAGAGTTTCTTGAGGTCTTGTAGATTCCCCTTGAGATGATGAATCTAAGGTTTAATAGATGGTTTATGCATTGATTTTGAAGGATTTGAAGAAGTGTTTCCACGGTTGCAAGAGCATTGGTGATTTGAAGTGATTTTGGGGTTTTGAAGGAGTTCTTGAGCAAAGAAGGTAAGATGGTTTTCTATTCCTTAAATCTAACCTAGATCTAGGTTAGAACCATCTTATGAGACCTTGAATGTGTGAAGAATGGGTTTGGAAAAGCCCCATTTGATTCCCCAAAGGTTGGGGGAAATTTGGGGAAAAATGGCACTTTCCCGCCAAGACCGGTGGGCCAAACCGGTAGGCCAAATGGCCCGCCTGAGGGCACCTGCCTAAGAGGGCAGACCTTGGGGCCCAACCGGCGGGCCGACCTGCCCACCGATCATGATCGGTGGGTTTGACTGGTGGGTCATGATAGGTGGGCTGTCCGACCCACCCGAGAGGCTCCCAACGTGATTTTTACGTCCGAATGGACCCAAAACGGATGTGCGACTTTCTTTTAGGATTCTAAACATGATTTTGTCATTGGATCATATTAATTTTGATCCAAAAATGGTGAAATACTAACCCTAGTCACTTATGATAGGTTCACCAAAACTTATGCTTCTCGCACCGGATCTCACCCGTACCGAGCGTGAGTCCTTGTACACTACATGTAAGTGGGGAGAGGACGTTTGGCCTTATTTTAAGGCTTGTTGTGCATCATTCCATTGTATCTTGATTAGCCATGTCATCATGCAAGTTATATGTAGCTTAGCCATCCTCACATTATCTTATGCCATGTGTGTTGTGATTATTTTCTCAAGGTTAAATGATGATGTGCTTATGAGATGAATGTTGACATCATTTTGCATAATGCATTAATAGACTAGATGCCGTAGTCGGCTTGGAAACGAGTGCATTGGTGGCCCATGGAATGAGACGCGGAGGCACTATGCAATGCGGTGTAGGATTGTCACCTTCTCGTGCTACGACCCTTCCCAACAATGGAGTTGAGGTGTTGGGTTACCATTTGGGGGGAAGCAATGGTTGCGGTTGTTGGGTCACTGTGGCGGTTAGACATAGTCCCGGCTGGTCATTAGGATAGTCGGCAACCCCGGTGGTATATTCAAGAGCGCCAATCGTACTGCTTTTAAATTGCTAGGATCAACACCTTTAATTTCTGTCATTTACTTTATGTTGAGAGTCGGTGGTCGGCATGTTTTACTTTTTTGAGTACTCATGGTGGGCCTTCTCCGACAGCCCTATGGGCGTATCGCAGGATGGAGTTCGTGACTCGTACCCGGAGTATACGTGCACTGTGGTTGTAGTAGCACTAAACCTGAGACTTAGTAATGTTGATTAGGTGGAAGTGATTAAAATGGATTGCATAGCATATAGTGCATATGGTTGTGATTTGTTGTGTGGACTACTATGTGATCCTTCTTTTCACTTACTGAGCTAGTGAGCTCATCCCACGTGTGCACCTCTTTTAGATGATTTTGCAGGTCATCAACCTGAGGAGCACGAGTTGGGCCCCACAGTGGAATTCCCTGAAGAGGATTGGTGGGTCCCCGAGGAATTAGAGCATAGCACGGATTGCTAGTGCGAGGGCTGTGCTGCGGGACCGCAGCTTTGATACCGAGCTGAGCTCTCTTTCCGATACCAAGCTGAGCTCTACCTTTTGATACCGAGCTGAGCTTTGCCTTTGATGCCGAGCTGAGCTCTACTTTTGCTACCGAGCTGAGCTATACCCTTTGTGTTTTTGATGATCCCTTTTGTGTACTTGATATGTAAATTGTATTCTTTTGTGTAAATATCATGCCTGCGGGCCCACATGTACTTAACTATGTATTATAATTTGGGTATCAAGTATAATGAGAATATTTACAGGAAAATTTAAGTCTTCCACTGAACTGATGAACACTTTTTTAGTTGTGTGTATGCTGTGGTTGGATACTGTATCATATGATCCTGACAGATTTGGGTTAACCGGTGTTAACCCAGTCACTGGCCCGGTTCTGTGTGAACGGGGTGTGACAGTATACTTGGTCAGAGAAAGTGGTAAAGATAGGTAAAGTTCTAACACCTCACAATTAAGAGGTCATGAGTTCCAACTCTCGGGTCTTACCTATCTCAAAAAAATATTAAAAAAAAAAAGATAGATAAATAAATAAAGGGTAATTTACAATGCCACCCCCTGGAGAATGCCAAAATTATAAGAACACCCCCTCTATTTCACCAAATTAGATTCAGACCCCCTACCGTCAGTCACAGTTAAGGAATATACCTTATTTGCTTATATCAGTAATTATATTTTATTTTAAGTACCAAAATGCCCTTATGAAATACGAAGTACCAAAAATACCCTTACAATAAGTTGCTATTTCCAAAACGTAGTTATTAGACCACCGGCGGTTATTCAAAGCAGCGGCAGTGGCAACGGTATTTGACGGATGCATCTCAATCGAACTTAGGAAATGTGAGTTGCAGAAAAATTACTGCCCAAGTCAGAAGCCCTAGAATTGATTCCATAGTTGCTATAGCTTCAAATCCTAGGTGAACATTTGCTCCTTCGAACCCAAGTTTCTTTTTTGTTTTATGCCATTTATTTGTGCATATGCATACTGATCATCACTAATGGGTGGGCGGTGGCGGGTCCGAAGGTTGATGCAGAGATGATGTAGAAGGAAGAGAGGGTTTGCAAACTATTGAGAGCAAGAAAGGGAGAGATCAGATGAGGAGATGCAAGAGACGGTAGGTTATGTCCGGCTTCAAGTCTCGACCACCGATGGATTTGATAAACCAGACCAGATCACTCTCCAATTGAAACCCTAACCCAAGAAAAGAGGAGTAAGCTGAACACGATTTTGGGATCTAAATCAACACCGACAACGGCACGAGGAGGATGGAAGCAACCGACAGGGTAAAGGTTAGGGTTACGAGGAGGATGGAAGCAACCGAGGATAAAGGGCTGCTGAAGACGATTTGACCACCGAGGCTCAAAGATGCAGGCCTAGAGGACTACGCTCTTTCCCCTGAAGCCATTGAAGAAGCATTCCTCAAGGCCGCCAGCTCCATCAGCTCTCAGGGTTCCTCTATCCTCACCATCGTTGAAGATGAAGAAGACGATGCTAATAGCTGTATCCAGGATCTTAGCCCCAGCGACGGCAAGTTGTCTAACGCATTTGTAGGGATATCATCAACACCGACAGCGGCACAACCGAGACCCTTTGGCAATGAGAAAGGCGGTGGCCTGCCACAAACCTTCCCCGTGATGCCAGATCCAGATAGTAGAGAGACGAGTCAGTGGGAGTGAAGAAGGAGAAGGAATCTCTGCAGTCGCCGTCGCTGTCGTCGTCGCTTTCGCCGTCGCTGTCGTCGTCGCTTTCGCCGTCGCTGTCGTCGTCGCTTTCGCCGTCGCTGTCGTCGTCGCTTTCACCGTCGCTGTCGTCATTGCTTTCGCCGTCGCCATCTCCCCGATCCGCCATCAGCTTACAACATGAGTTTTTAGTGAATAGGGAGGGTAGAACGGTCATTTTAACTCTTGATTTAACAGTAACTGACGGTAGGGGGCCTGAGTTTAATTTGGTGAAATAGAGGGGGTGTTCCTATAATAATGGTATTCTCCAGGGGGTGGCGTTGTAAATTACCCATAAATAAAAAGACATTTATTGTGATCTCCAAATAATATATTTGATTTTACTATATTTCTGTGCCAGTTCTACAAACATTTCTGCCAATAAAAGTACAGCCAAATGGACTTCTATGAGCTGAAGTCCACATACCCTACTTCTTAGGCTAAGCAACTCATAAGGATCAATACTTCCCCAAAAAGCAAGAAAGAAGGCACATCATAGATGCAACTAGTGATGCCTAGGTAGAGCTACTCACTATTTCTTAATCCTGAATAGATTCAAACTCTAATATCCTTAATTAGTTGAAAGCAAAAAAAAAATTTTGGGTAATTTACATCGCCACCCCTGGAGAATGCTAATATTAGAGGAACACCCCCTCTCTTTCACCAAACTAGACTTAGACCCCTTACCGTCAATCTCTGTTAAGTGATGCTATGAAATGACACATTAGCCTTTATGAGTAAAACACCCTTATCTGAGTTGACCTATCAGAATCATCGTCCTTCACTCCATCTATCCGACAGATTGGGTGGGAGATCTTGTATAGAGAAGTTGGGAAAGCAGAGTTCGAGAGATCTCTTGACCCTCCTCCCTTGGATTGCACCTGCACCAGGTGCTTGCTTCTGGAACTGCTCTGCCAGCCTTCTCAGGTTGTCCAAGTTTTCTGGACCCAATTGGTTGATGATTCCAGGGAGAAGATCCTGTAACTTTTTTGTTTGAGGAGAACTGCTAACAACCCAAGTGTTGGCAGCAATCGATGCTTGAACTTTGGAGTTTAGAAATTGGATGACGATGTCCTCCTTGAATATGTTGACTTCCTCAATGGCAGGGATGGCATTTATCTTATTCTCTTCAGGGTGCCTTGGAGCCTTTTGTCATCTATTGCAATCTTATGAACAGGCTTCTTCTTTCTTCGCATGCTACCCTTACAACCGGTTCGTACTACACTGGCCATCTTCATAAGCTTCTACCGATCCATCTTTGCTAGAGTTTTGTGTATAAGATGAGAGAGGCTACAGAGGATTTAAACGCTGCAAGCACAACTGGGAAGACCTCACATATTCATATTTCATTTTTCCTCTAAGATGAAATATTCTGCAGCAATTCTGCATCCGAAGTTGGCTCTAGATCGCTTATCCGCTTATAACTAAAAGATCTGGCAATTATTTGCATTTCTCCACTTGAACTTATACACGTTCTTCCAATAATCGGAATAGCAAGGAGAGTCGACAGAAGCATCTCAAATATCAATCGATTTGGGGATGATAAAGAAAAGGGTTAAATTTCAGATATACTTGTAGTCGCTGAAGGGGGTGCGCAGCCGCCATAGTCGCCATAACCGTCACCGGAAGGGGGTTGCAGCTGCCAATCTGAAAAGCCCCGAGGATCTTCCTCTCTGAAGATCTTTTTCTCCAACTCAGTGAGACTAATTCCTGAATGAGGGTAATTTTGGTACTTCATTATTTTTAAGGGAAAAATGGTATTTTGAAAAAAAATGAACTGCAGATGTCAGCATTCTTGGTATATTCTATAACAGTGATTGACGGTAAGGGGTCTGAGTCTAATTTGGTGAAAGTGAGGGGGTGTTCATATAATACTGGCATTCTCCAAGGGATGGTGCTGCAAATTACCCTTTTTTTTTTTTTTTTTTTTTT
>NC_056561.1:17589759-17869059 GCF_013358625.1 Macadamia integrifolia | reverse complement strand
TTTTTTTTATAAATAACCAAGAATTTTGTTAGAGAGAGTGAGAGAAAGTGAAAAAGCATCATGAACAACAACAACAACAACAACAACAGCAAAGGCCAATGGCCAGCACCCCACAAGGGAACTATATCATTTGGTAACAACCCATTTACATAAAAGCAACACTCAATTGTAGAAACCTGTTAGAGACAATCCACATTATACAAGCTTGGCCTATAAAAAGAACACTTAATTGTAGCCGCCATGCCTCCTAAAATGTACAATAGGATACTTCCTATGCCACTTTCATTACACCACAATTTCTTTCCATTCCACCACTATTTCAGATATCAATGATTCTATCATCTAAGAGTAAATTTCATTGGAAAAGTATCTTTCAATAAAGAAGCTCTTCCAAACTAAGGAGTAAGTAATTGAAATTAAGAACTCGATTAAGGAATGTTTGAGAGAGCAAGAGAAAGGGAAAAAAAGTAGTCGTTTACAGGGATTTAATTAAACTTGTTCCTATAACAAATGAACTAGGTCCTTGACATGCGTCCTTAAACTTGTCCCCGTAAAATTGCAACAAATTTCAATTTGAAATAAAGAGCCATAGTAGATCTAACATTGCGGGAGAGAAAAACGAACATGTTAAACAATACAAACAATTTGCACATCTGAAGTAGGGTAAGAACATTAGCATCCAAAAATCCATTTAGCATAGTGAAAGTTGAAACCAAAAGCATGATGGACTAAAACTACCATCTCTTAGGGAATCCCCAGTTGCTCTATCCATAAACAACCATCACAACTAACATGGATCATTAAAATTCAATATGAAGATAATTCATTTTCATATAACACAGCCCTTAATCCATAAACCCATTAGGCATTTTCAATCTTCCCCATATATAATGCCTATACATTTGGTAATATAAGAATATCAGTCCGAAGGACAAACAACTCAGAAGGAAGGGGTGAATAATAAATGAGATGATGAGTTTAGGGTCCTTCGACAACATTCAATGCTACTTGGAGGATAATAAAAAGAAATTCATGTCATGAACCGAAATTATAAGAACTTCAAAATCTGGTAGGAGGTTCAGCCCCAGCCGAGAACAAAGCATTTGACATGAGAGAGAGAGAGAGAGAGAGAGAGAGAAGATAATGTATGAGTGTATTTGGGATCGTATTTCACTCGAAACAAATTGACATATTAAAGTGTCGTATGATGTTTGGGAATTTAACGAACGAATGGGATGTATCGATACCAATTCCACGTATCAGATTACTCCTGACCATGAATGCCCTTACCAGCACTGCCGACCAGAAAAACTTTTGCCTTAAAAATTATATAAAAGACTATGTATATTCAGGTGGTCATGACAAAATTATATTGCTATCTAAATAATTGTCTTCAGTGGATTGGATGTCCGCTTCTAAACAAAAATCAGCTGATTATCAGAGTTCAACGGTGTCAAATCTTTTCAAATTTTGATATAAATCTAACTTTCGGCAATTTCAAATTACTGAAATGGATTGTTATAAAATTATCTTTAATGTTCTTGACGACCACTATGAGGCTAATGATATGCCTTGTTGTTCAAAATATTGTTTTTTCACATCAAACCCATCTTCTTCTCAATAAATTTTTATCGTGATTTTTTTGTCCCTTTAATATCATACACATCTTTTTCCAATGAAGATAAATATCATCATTTCACATATGTACTTGATGATGACATTTTTTATTTATTATTATTGGAAGAGAAAATTTAAATTAAGAAAAAAGAGATAATACACCAATGTTATGATGGGAGGGGTTAATGTTAGAAAGATTGACTAAATTATAGGTTACTTTTAAATTATTTTTAAGAACCTTTTTATATCTTTAACTTAAATAAATTTTAAGAATAAAATAAGGACAATTTAAAGTGTTAGAAGACAATAGCAATTAAGTGTCTATTAGAAGTCTAAGGGCAATCTAATCTTCCTGTTCTCGAGAAAGCATTATATTGCAGCATACTTGGGGCAAAAAACACTAGACCATATCAAATAATCAAACCAAGTCTGACCACAACAGTAACCGTTACTTCGATTTGATTTTCCCAGAGATTCACCTAGTACTAAAAACTGTCAAAATTTAACCAAACCATTCAGTTTCAACCATGATTCTAAGTATTGGTATCGGAATGATTGTATCAACTGTATCATATTAGTATCGACCAATACTAATACCAATACGAATTCCTAACCAATCTGGATCGGTTACAATATCATTTCAAGGGTAAAACCATAAAGAAAATGCATTTTTAAAAAAAGTAAGGGTAAAAGTGGATCGGTACTTTTTTCTTGAAAAGGGCAAAAGTGACTAATCCACACCGGTTTGATCTGATTCAAATCAATATCAGTAGCTAAATCCTTGGTTTAACAGCTTTTGGCATATTTATGTCTTTTTGTTATATTTTTTGCCCAAACTTTAAATATAGTAAGGATTGGGATTGCTACATAATCACAGGGCCACTGCACTGTGTGTACCAACCAGAGGAGAAGCACAGGCCTCCAACAAAGGGGCAGGATAGTTATTTCCCCACCTCTTGTGGCTGGGCGTAGGGACACATGATCAGGTAGAGATCTTTTTCCCTTACAGATCTTGTAAATTCACAGCTTGAAAAATAAAAACCAAGGTAAACCAGGATAGAAGCATTTAATTTAGAGAACAATAACTTTCTGAAGCAGGAAACCAGGTGGAAAAAAACTGCCTCACAAATTGAACAATCTTTTTGTCTGAACCATCTTCTCAAGTTTCCTCTACAGTAGAATAATTGATCCATGAAATACATCACAAGGAAGAAAAAAGATATTCAATCCATGATATGATTAGTGGATCTTAATTCAATATTAACATCACTTTCACAAACGCAATATCAAATGACATTGACTGATAAGTCTGCCCCTAATACTCAATTCTAAATAAGGTAGTAAAGTCGAAAATCATATATCTGATTTATGTTCTGCACTAGGGAAAAAAATACACACATATGGGCACTTGTATGATATGCCATATTGCCTACTCCAATCCCTTTCAGCATCTCCTTGCAGGAGATAGAAACTTCTGGAAAAGCATCAAAGGAATCCCTAGTTGCTGCACTGTGAATGGCAAATTTTGGAGGAAAAAAGAAAAGGAAAATAGCAATTCGAAGGAAGATTCAAGGACTAGGCAAATTGGGACCAAAAATGACATCTATGCAAATATTTCAGTCCCATGAGAGTACTATTTCAGCACAAGGTGATGCTTTTCGAAGAAAGAAAAAGTATCTACTTGACTTCTTTTGTGCCTTCTGTAACTGTTTCAGTGTTTTCTTGTTGCCTTTGTTCTTGTACTTCTCATATCTTGCTGTTAAATCAGCATTAGAAATAACCATCTTCTCCAAAACTTCTGCATTCTCAAGCAAAAAGACTACAAAATCTATTTCATTGCCTCTCCCTTCAAAGCCCTTGATCTCAACCTTTTTCAGATGAAGTAAAAATTCTAAAGGCATTGTCAGTTCGTCCCAGGTTTCATTTGCTTTGAGAACTGATTTATCTAACATGTATGAAACATCCCCTTCTTCCTGCAGAGAAACAAAAAAAAAAAAAAGAAATCATAGAATCAAGACAAAATTTAAAAAAACAACAACTGATCCTGGGATGCAAGATACATCGTACAAATTCAGAATGGATATTTGGTACACACCGGCTCAACAAGGTCTATAGATAAAGTCTCCAAATTAGGCGAGAAGCACAAGAATGGAGCTAGCTCCCAAAGTTCACAACCTGATACCCACATCTTCAGGTTTAAATGCTTTAGAGTGTATAAAACGTCATCCAGCAGCTCACGGTTACCTACTCGCACATCTTGAAGAGCCTTCAAAGTTGAAGCAAAATTATGTCATCAAATCATATATAACTTTCCAAAACCAGGATAAACTTGGGGCAATTGAGTTCAGAATTCAGATAAATCAGAGTGGTAAATATTTATTGACGCCACCATTAACCCCTGATTCTCACTCTCCTCTCCCAAACCCTCAGCTCCTCCCTAGCTTGCTCTCTCCCTCCCGATCTCCCCTCGGATATCTACCACCCCCACCTGCTCCTGTTCAGCTTACTAACATCATTGGAGATCAGAAGGTGTGGACAAAGAGGTAAGTTTAATTAAAAGACTAAGTATAGTAGGAAAAAAGAAAAAGGTGAAACATGAGGACTTCCCAGGGGGTCACCCATCCTAATACTACTCTTTCCCAACCATGCTTAACTACGGAGTTTTATAGGATTTGGTGCATTAATGCTGGTATGATCGCACCCAAACTAGTAGGTCCAAAACCGGCCAGCCAATTTTGCCTAGTAGAATGTAATTTTTGGGTTTTTGCACTGTGGAGCCCACTTCTGCTATACAAAATTCCCATTATACCCCTATAGGAAGAGACTTACATGAGGTATGAAATGCATACTTTTATACTAATAAATAAATAGGAGGAGATGAATTTATAAACTATTAGGTTACACACACACACATACACACATATATATATATATATATATATAGTATGTATGTAATTTATATGGAAATAAAAGAAGGCAACCAAATAGGCCTTAGCTATTAACTTAAGAGGGCAGCCAAACAGACCCTTGGGGCTGCCTTATATATATAAGGGATAATGGGCTGAGATTTCATAAAAATCGTGGCTGCTGTAACAGTAAGGAGAAAAATAAAGAAAAGAGAAGAAGAAGAAGGAAAGAGAAGGAAGAAGAGGAAGAAAGAGAAGTGAGGAGGGAACTCACTCACCTCGGGTTGCTCCTAGATCAACTCTGCACCCAGGTAAGTGAACTTAATACTGCAGCAGGGTTAATTAGGTAATTTCATGTAGATTGGGCAGCTAAGGTTAGGGTTTTACCCAATTGTTTACTGCCAGGGAATCCCTGTGAGTAGAATAGCTGCCCAGTAAAGAAAGCCCTAATTTCTATGGGCTATTGGGGATCCAACTGGGGAAAAAACCCTATCCCTGCTAAACCCTAGAACATATGACTACTTCTTTTTCAGTAGGGATTATGCAAAAAGGGCTGGAATAGGGTTTATTTGGCAGAAATTCTGCCAAAACCCTAGGAACATAATTTTATTCAAGCTGAAATTATGCAATAGGAGCTGAATTAATTAGGTTAGGTTAGTCCTTATAAATGTTCATCTCAAATTGATGGCCAAGGCATGAGAAATACTCTAATTTTGCAGATCTCTTTAAATTCCTAAACTATTCCTGCAGAATTGGACTATATCAGTTTTGGGTGTAATAAATTGAAACCCAAAATTGGGTCAACTTGGCATTTAATCTTTTCCTTACTGACCTAAGATAAGTATTGGAAATTCAGAATGAAAAATTGATGCAATTCGGGCACTACAACAACCATAGTACAGAGTATGGAAAAGGCAGAATAAGATTCTGTAGAATAAAAGGAGGAACCGACAGGTCCCGACCGACCAACCAGTTTTGACCCAGATAACCCACCGATTAGGGTTCCCGAAGCCAGATTGGCTGTGTAACAGGTTACTAGACCTTTGGACATAAGTTTGAATTTGTATATATATAAGAATTAATGAGAAACATAACCCATGACTGTAGGGTCCAATGTTTGGAATTTCATATGATCTCAAGGATTGTAAGTATGGATGAAACCCCTTCATCCAATGAGGATCTATTAGTGATTCTCTATATCTAATTCTACTATAGAAAAGGTTTAAGAAATCAAGGAATCAATATGTATATAGGAAGGAACAGACAAAGACCTCTATAGGTTGGGTATGGGAATACTATACTTAAAGCAAGTGGATAAAATGTAGGAATTTGTGATGTACCTAATGATTTAAATATCTTTTGAATAGGGAACATAAGTGACAGTGTGGCAATTTTCTTGAATCCAAGAAGTGAACTTGCAAAAATTGAATACCAAGGTGAGTGGGTGCCCTTCTCAACCCCCCATTATTTTGGTGTGTTTGTTTAATGTTGTTCATGCATTAAATTGCTTGTGTATGTGTATTTGCATTTATCTACATTTATCCTTTGATGGTACTATTACGATGGAATGGGATGGAATGGAAATGAGAAAAGTAAGACAGGTGAAATGGGTCACGTGCAGGTGCCCATATTTTTATGTGTGATTTCAATGATTGGATAAGCATCATTTAGAATGCTGGGTTAGGTATCACAACCCCAAGTGCTACATCCCTTGTCCGTAGGGGGTTAGGTAAGGACTAATCCCGAATTATATGGCTGCCTGATCAGCAGTGCACTTGTGATGAGATGTGTGGTATCAGTTATGGATGTGAGACAGGATACGACGTACTGTATGTTTGTGAATATATTTATGATATGGGGTTACCTTTTAGGGTTAGCCGATGTGGCCCGGGACCCGTACATGCATTGGCTGGCTCCTGCCTACGGCATAGCTTGTATATCTAAGGCCCAACGTACAGGGTAGGGTATGCCACCTACGTTGGTAGCACTTATACCCATAGGTGATGAGACCTAGTAATGGATTATGAATTTTGTATAGTTAATTAAATGGACTCATGAGCATCATTCTCTATGTGTGGAGCATGCATTGCATATGGATGTGTGTGCTTGTTCTCCCCCACCCCTCACTGAGCATTACCAGTGCTCACCCCTTTCCTTTGATCCTATAGATGACGAAGGCGGTATTCTACTTACTCCTGGCATTGATTATGAGACAATGGCCATGGATCACATGGCCCATATTCTAGAAGATGAACTCGATCACGAACCCGCCTGTGAATGTGACGACTGTGCCTATGGAGGCTAGTTCTTCTGAGGAGTAGGATGGACTATTCCTATATCTTTTTATGTATATATTCCTGTTGATGCATACTCTGATGTATATAGTCTACTACTGAGATACTGTAAACTATGAATATTCTCTTTTTGTAAGGTATATATTATGTAACTCTCATCTGAATAATTGTAAATATATCTTATCACTTAGTTGGCACTATAGCTTATGTAAGATATTTTTTTGCTGGACTGTGCATATGTATATAAACTCTGATCTTTCGTAGTGTAATTGTGGTGTTATGATCTGCCCTAGTCTAGATCCTGAAGAAACAGGCTGACTTAATACGATGAGATGTCCAGGTTGACTGGATACGGTGTGACACTAGGCCCCTTCCCACTCCCGATACTCTTGTCTCCACAACCCCAAGATTGCCGCCTCGTCTTATCGATAACCCCATCACCAAAACCCTAACCAGGTCCCTCTTCTACCAAACAGACCCCTAATCAGTACCCACATGGCTATACCCCCAGCACTGACCCCCCAACATATCCCCATCCCCTTCGGTACCACACACCTAGATACAAGCTACCTAAACTCACCCGGTTTTCGCTGGTCGGCTCCAGTTTCAGAAGTCTAAGGACTTGCCTCAACCACTCCACCCGAAGCCGTTATCTTTGAGATACGCTGGACTCCCTGGTTCTGACAGGGGTAGGAGTCCTCAGGGCAGTAAGGGACTGTGCTTAAAACATTATCTAGTAGCTTTGTGACCCCCTACCACCTATTTACCATAGTAACATTCTCTATATCTTTGTTTGACATCGGTGACTGCTTTGCTTGACTGCATATTGTCTGGGTGTGTGTAAACTACTTGCTCCCCCTCCCTCTTACGGAATAGCTAACTCTTTCTTTGTTACGTGCATGGATTACTGCTCTATCTACTTCTATGTACTGCACATTGTCTGGGTGAGTGTATACTACTTGCTCCCCCTCCCTCTTATAGAGTAGCTAACTTTCTCTTTGTTACGTGCATGGATTATTGCGCTATCTACTTCTATGTACTGCAGATTGTCTAGGTGTGTGTATACTACTTGCTCCCCCCCCCTCTTACAGAGTAGCTAACTTTCTCTTTGTTACGTGCATGGATTACTACACTATCTACTTCTATGTAATGCACATTGTCTGGGTGTGTGTATACTACTTGCTCCCCCTCCCTCTAGCTAACTTTCTCTTTGTTCCGTGCATGAATTATTGAGCTATCTACTTCTATGTACTGCATATTGTCTGTGTGTGTATACTACTTGCTCCCCTCCCTCTTATAGAGTAGCTCTCTCTCTCTCTTTGTTACGTGCAAGGATTACTGTGCTATCTACTTTTATGTACTGCATTACCATTCCCTGCTTTGTTTTGCTTGATTATGCACCATATTTTATTTGTTGAGATTATTTGTTTATGCTCTAGGTGTCATTTCTTTTATCCGTTTGTTCATGCTTATGCAATATTTATCTCTATTTTTTGTACATATACTCTATTACAATCAGCCAATCACCTTGCATGGATCCTTTTGTTCTATGATCTCTCTTTCTTGTTTTCATGTCTTTTCGTCCATTTATTTCTAGGGCGTCCCTCGTAAGTGAAGCGCCGTGTTGATGACCAGATGCGGTGAGATGAGTAGGCAAGGGCAAGTAAGAGGAATTAATCCAGCCTAGAAGCATAGGATTACATTAGCATCCTGGAACATTGGATCCCTAGCGGGTAAGAGCCTAGAGTGGATAGATGTTATGAGGAGAAGAAAGATTAATATTGCATGCATCCAAGAGACTAGATGGAAGGGTACCAAAGCTAAGGCATTGGGCGACTTTAAATTGTGTGTTCGGGAAATCAAAATAATAGAAGTGGAGTGGAAATCATAGTGGACAAAGATCTAAAGAATGATGTGGTGGATGTCAAAAGACTAGGAGATAGGATGATTATATCCATCAAAATGGTGTTGGAGAAAAAGGCCGTCAATATAGTTTGCCCTTATGCACCCCAAGTGGGTTATGATGAAAGTAGTAAGCAACAGTTTTGGGATCACATGGATGATTTACCACAAGGTTTTAGTTAGGATGAATCGAATATTATTAGAGGTGACCTGAATGGTCATGTTGGGAGTTGATTGTAGAGGTTATATGAAGGTATCCATAGAGGCTACGGAGTTGAGGAGAGGAACAAGGAGGAGGGGACCTCGATTAGACTTAGAGGTAACATGACTTATCCATTGCGAACACTTTCTTTGAAAAAGAGAGGAGCATTTAGTTACCTATAACAGCAAGGCCAGTGGGTTGTAGTAGTGGGTGGGGAGGGGAAAGAGAACTCAGAAATTTCATATACATAGACAAGAGAGAAGTTCTTGTCTTTAAGTCTTAGATTAGAGGTCTAAAGGTGGGCAAGGTTCAAAGGATGGCCCTTACGCGAGGACTAAAGGTGGGAAAGGAAACGAAGTTCTTATATCATCAAAACCCCCTTTTTTTTATCGCTCTCAGCTGAATGAAAGTCTTTCCTTTGGCTCCTCTAATTGGCAAGGCTTAGAGCCTGGTGATTTGCTTTAACTTCTAGATCAGTATCCAGGGGTATCATACCAGCCAAATAGATTTTTAATTGTTTCATATTTAATATAAAGAGATTGGATGGCGATAGGTGCACATAATATATCGCACAAGCCTTCCTCCCCCATTTCTCTCCTTCACAGGTTCTAGTTTAGCTTTCTTTACAGACCCCAAACAGAATCTATAAGCTGGCCCTCAAAAATAGGGAATTTTAACTCCCATTGGACTCCTTCAGCAATAGCCATCTTCCACAGAAAAATTGGGTCAGCAATATGACCCAAAAGGGACTCTTTAAAGCCCTGTTTTTTGACAGATAAAAGTGGAAAAGGTCAGAAGGGGTGGGAAACTAGTACTTGTTTTTCATAAACTACCACAAATATGAGTGTTTGGGTAAGTGGGGTGGGAAACTTACCAAACAAGGTCATTTAATGGTATAATTGTTGTCTGCCAATGTGGCACTTAACTTTTCCCACCCCACTCACTTCCAAAGTTCTACCAAAATTGGTGGGACTTCATGGAAAAGTTGTCTTGTGTCTATCTCGCTCCTCCTATTTCCTCTCTTCCCATAGAATTCCACCCCATCTACATTTCCTATCTTTCCCACAGAATCCCACCCCACTAAAATTACGTATTCCATTATTCCTTTTCCTTGTCAACCCAACCCACAACATGTGGGCCCCACCCTCACGAGTTTCCCCACCCCTTTTCATCGGTCAAACAAATAGGCCCCAAGTGATATGGTTATCTTCCCAAGTAAACTACCAACTGATGTAGATCCCATTATGGACTACAATATCGCAAGAGAAAGAAGGCCCAAACCAGCCAGCCCTTGGGCTGAAGTCAAAGCCAGTTGGTTCTCTAATTTTGGCCCCTATGCTGGCCACATCAGTAGCCATTGGACAGCATAGGAAACCCCCTTATTACAGTATATATGTTTCCAGAATTAAGCTTCTAGAAGACCCTCAAATAGCCCCATCGATCCAGCCTTTATAGCTCGCCAGAAGACTCTCCTTTTTGGTCTGTGATTTCCTCTACAGATGGAATCTTGTGTTTCTTTGTTGACTGGTCAAAGGTGCCTTGCAAGTGAAGAGTTACCTTCTAGAGATTGCCTAGTAGATGCTTTATTAATTTCTTAAGTTACAAGTTAGGAACTAGTTGCTAATATGTGTTAGTTTCCTTTTTAGATTAGTTTCCTATTTGGGAACAAGTTGCTATTTTGTAAGTTTTGGATGAGAGGTTGTTGTACACAAATCAGAATTGAATGAATGAAGTTTATGCAGCAATTGCTAGCTCCCAAACTCCTAAGATGGTTGTGGGTGAGATGCCCAGGCTGAGATAGCCATTATCCTTCCCACATCTATCTTACTTACTTTCTTCTCTTCTGTTCTTTTCTTCTTCTAAGTTCTGTTATTGCTTGCTGTGAGAGAGTGACTGGAGTGTTAATTAAGCTCACTTGAAGACTAAGATCAATAGAAGAACCTCCCAAAACCAGCATCATTTTCATCAAACAGTCAGGGTCTTAAGGCTCGTCGACCTTGGTTGTATCTCCCTAACCAGCAGGCCTCTTGCCAAGGCCTTCTGGGGTTTTGTTGAGGCCCCTCAAAAGCCTTCTTCAACCAAGACTTGAAGGCCATCTGAGGCTTCGTTTGGAAGCCGCAGGATTTCTCTCTTTCACTGTTGAAACACTAAATTCTGGTGGGGTCAATTGTTGGTTCAACCAGTCCACTTCAGATCTGATTCAGCCTCTATTAGGGTATCTCCAGCAGAAATTTGAGAACTCTTCTAATCAGGTTTGATCACCCCATTACTCTCCTAATTGTGAGTTAAAGTTCAGCTTTCCCTTAGGCCCTATTGGTGTACTACTTGCCTCACTAATCTGAAATCAGAATTGACCTTGGTTGAGAGTTGTATTATTGGAGCTTGTTTACCTAGGGTGAACTAGCTTTACATTACCAACTCTTCCAACCGATAAACATTAAAGAAGATACCAACTTGCTCTAAAGTTGGCTTGACAACCGACAACAGCAGGGAACCAAACAAGTAATGCTTAGGGTATAAACCAATCTTTACTCACATAATTTCTTGGAGAACTCAATGGAACATCCACAGCATATCAGCGACCTTGAACATAAATCTGGATGGTCTCCAAACAGAACGGTTGTAGGAATAAAGAAAACTGAAAGATAAACAGAGAAGAAAGGATAGGAAAGGGAAGGGCCTGTCACCTCCCAGGAAATTTTCCCACTTGACTGCTTCTCACAGTTGTCATGATCAACAGAGCAAGTTCATTTTTTTTTTTTTTTTTTTTTCACAAATCAAATCTTTAGGGCTGATCTCCCATTCATCTTGTATTAATAAAAAAATTGAAAAATACAAAATAAGAAACTAGTCCAAGTCCATGTGTGTATGCCTCGTAATCACAAGAAAATAAAAAGAGAAACCTATCGAACAGACATTCTAACCACTGCGAAAATAGAAATTAAGTATAAGGGAAACTTCTTAACTAGAAACTAAGATAAAAAAAATGAATAAAGTCTTCAAAAGAGTCCACGCAAGGCAGCTTTCCTTGTGTTTTGTTTCTCTCACGCAAACTTTTATTTTTCACATGTCACTCCTAAATATTATTCTCCTCGCAAGCTGCTCTATGGGACCCACAATTTCTCGCAACAAAAAACTCTGCCACGAGAAAATATTCAAGCCAACAAGACACTTGGCTGGGCTCCACCAGATCTGATAAAATCTGGGAAATTATCGCCTACCAAGTGGCTGGCCAACAACCTCAAAATAGACTGCTGGATTAGAGAAAGAAAAGGAAAAAGTTGGATAGTTGTGAACCAACTTTGGAGATCCAGTTGTGGACTTGATCTACATCAGGGAGGCTGCTTTAATCAGATATCTAAACTTTCTGTCTTAGTGGCTAAGGGTCTCAGTATTGTGTATGCCCTTCTCAAAGTGGCTAGGGAAGGGCTCGACAAGATCGTGGTTGAAAGCAATTGTTTTGCCCATTGTCAAGGCAATCAGCATTCTTTCCCACAGCCAGCACTGTCCCGGACTCCCAGCCAAAATTACACTGATTATTCAGTATACTATTTTCATTGTTCAGCCTTTCGAGGAGTGCTCCTCACAAGTTGCAAATCCAGTAACTCGCTCAATCGTAAGGCCATTCAGGCTTTCCTTGTACGTCAGAAGTGCAGAGCCTAAATAACAACCTATGGCTTCTTCCCTGTTTGGGGAGCATTCCGTGCTATATATTTTCAATCCAATAAATGACAATATGCCATTCCCAAAAAAAAAAAAAATATAATAATTCTACTTGCTTGCAATCTCAAAATTTGGCCATTTTGGCCTCAAATCCTTCAATTTTCTTGAGCTAAGTAATTCATTCAGAGAACCAATAAGATACAAATCATGGTATCATAGAGTAGAACTACAAAAACAGTAAGGGACACGATCTTGAGAGTTCAAGTTAGTTGCACTGAAAATAGAAGAGGGAGAAAAAAACAGTTCAGGAATAACATAGACCTAAATAACAATTTACATGAAAGAAAAAAAAATGCAAATGTGTATCAATATGGTGGAGTTCAACATGAAGGCCCATCATTTAGGTGGGCATTGCCATATCATGGGGTCATAACATTTCCATGGCACATGAATTCAATTCAATTCAATTAAATCCAATACATCCAACATAATTATCCAAATAAGAAACATACCTCAATATACAACCAGCTAGATAGTGTTAGAGAATGGACATGACGAAGACCCTTGAATAGCTCACATATCATGTTGTATTCATGATTTGGAAACCCACAGTACTTAAAATTCTCTTCAATTTCAGCATCAATCAGATTCCTCGAGTCCTTCACAGAAACATCTTTTATAATCCCCTCATACTTAAAGCTCTGAAGGCTTGGAATATCTATAGAGAAATGTTCAATGAATTTCTTTCCTCTAGTAAAACAGTTATCAACCACTATGCACTTCAGATGTGATTCAGGAGCTTCAAGTAGAAAAGAATCAGGAACAAAGCAGCACTGTAGTATCAATTCTTCTAGGCATGGAGAACAAGATATCAGAGCATTAACTGTGGAATCAGATAATTTTACCGCTGCCAAAGTTACGGTTTGAAGAGAGATAAAGCTAGTGTTCTGCAAGAGTCTAAGCTTACAATATTTTATTCTTAAAACTTTCAATGATCTGGATGGGAAACGACATGGAGTTAAAGTGTACATATCCTGCTCCATGTCTGCCAAAGCCAAGGTATTTCCGGTGAAATTTAAGTCAATGGTTCTAGCATCAGTAGTCATCACAGTACGTACCCATGTTTCAGCACGAGAAGAAAACTTGAGATATCTTCTGATATCGAACCGTAGCCAGAGCTCCGATAACTTCATATCTCCATGAAAGGTAATAAACCGTTCAACAAAATCAGCGAAGTTCTTCTGCTCCTGTAAAGTTACCTCACAGACATTTTCGACAAAATGTCTCTCGTCTAAGATAATAACTGGAATAGAGGTCCATAAAGATTCCCATCTCTTGCTTACAAAGCTCGATCTCATAGCATCAATGGTGGTAGGAAGAAAGTCAAGAATTTGGCACAAAACGGAATCCGGTAGATCACTAATTAAGTCCACATCCTCACTGGTTCTTCGAATTTTCGTTTTTTCTGTGCCACTATCATCTTCCATATTGTTCCTTCCCCTGCTTCTTGTCTCTAACATCAGAATCAACACAGACACACACAGGACATTGGTTCAGTGAGTTTTAGGGTTCTGCAAAGATGGACGGGATTTGAGAAGTGGGTGATTATTAGGGATTGAAAGATAAACCCTAATCATAAAAATGGGTGAAATTCCGCCTCTGATAAGCCACATGAGCTCGGTGAGGTTCCGTGGCGGTTGAGTAGCATGAATGCGAAAGCACAAGTGCACAACAGCGGCGGAATTCCCGTCTTTCATGGGCCGGGCGGTCATTTTGCCCCCGAGAGTACGCAGGGGCAACATTGTCTTCAGGCTTCTTAATTTCAAAGGAGGAGCACTTTCCCGGTCTTTTCTTCTGTTTGCTTTTCTGTTTCATTTATTTAAAAAGGTATTTTCTTATGAAAATTACAAGATTACTTGGGTTCAGCCAAGGAGTAGATATAGGTCATTTATCAAAAAAAAAAAAAAAAAACAACAACAACATATAGGTCATTTAGTCCAACTCGCACAGGACATGTGGCCTTTTGAGTGAACGAGTCAGTCATATTGGAAATCTCTCTAAGAATGTGAGGAAAAGTGCAAGACTCAAATTTGGATTCCACCCTGCGTAACAATGGAGCATTTCTCAATGTGATTTCTAGGCTCATAATATTCCCATCAAAATAAAGGAGATCAATATAATCCTTCGGCTAGCTAGAAAATTGGGTGCACCCCTTGTATTTCGCTCATGATTTCCTTCACTTGTTCTCTCTCAGCTCTTCTCTTTCCTCCTTGATTGTCACCACATCCCCACAAAGACTCCACACTTCACTTGGTTGATCGCCTGAATTGCAAGGTTTAAAAATCTTTGAATCGGATTGAGAATCGATCAATTCACCTTTGAATTGATCCCCATTTTCTATTGATTCAAACCAAAATATTCCTTAAAAAAATCCCTTGAATCAATAGATTTTTAGATCAAATGGCCGAATTCAAATTGTCCGATACGATCAAATAGCCTTAACATCACTCAAATTTAGGTATCACATTTCTCATAGTTGATTATCTATTCAGATCAAATAATTCAAATTCAGATATCCTCTAATTCGATATAGATACCCTAGTAAATACGGATGCGAGTTGAATTAAAAATTTTGACTTTAATTACTTTTGAAATACCCATCTTTAGTTAGGTAGTTTTGTTAAAATAAAGAATCGGTAGTTAATTTTGTAATGCGGTACGTAAATTTGAGTAATACTACAATTTTCATAAGATAAGCCCTTTTTTATTTTCAATGAGGAAAAAAAAGAAAGAATAAATTTTTTTCGAAAAGAAGCCTGGAGGCCGTGTCGCTCGACGGCCAGAGGCGGGAGGCCCAGACAAGGGGGCGAAATTGCCGTCCAGAGTCCAGACTCACAAAAGACGGGAATACCTCCGCCGTGGTTCTTCCGCACTCACGTTGCGGGAAGCACTCACGTTGCGGGAAACTCATCGACTTTTATGATTTTAGGGTTTATCTTTCCAACCCTAACAATCCCCCACTTTCAAATCCAAGTTCCATCTTTGCAGAACTCTAAACTCAGTAAACTGACATCCTCTGTGCGTGGATTCTGACGTTTTCTCTCGTGTTAGAGACAAGAAGCTGGGATTGAACAATATGGAAGATAATAGTGGTATAGTGAAAACTAAGCTTCGAAGAACCAGTGACGATGTGGACTTAATTAGCGAACTACCGGATTCCATTTTGTGCCACATTCTCGATTTTCTTCCTACCACCATTGATGCTATGAGGTCGAGCTTTGTAAGCACGATATGGGAATCTTTTATGGACCTATATTCCAGTTATTGACTTAGACGAGAGGCATTTTGTCAAAAATGTCTGTGAGGTAACTTTACAGGAGCAGAAGAACTTCGCTGATTTTGTTGAAAGGTTTATTACCTTTCATAGAGATATGAAGTTATCGGAGCTTTGGCTATGGTTCGATATTAGAAGATATCTCAAGTTTTCTTCTCGTGCTGAAACATGGGTACGTACTGTGATGGCTACTGATGCTAGGACCATTGATTTAAATTTCACCGGAGTACCTTGGCTATGGCAGACATGGAGCAGGATATGTACACTTTAACTCCATGTTGTTTCCCATCCAGATCATTGAAAGTTTTAAGAGTAAAATATTGTAAGCTTAGACTCTTGCAGAACACTAGGTTTCTCTCTCTTCAATCCGTAACTTTGGCAGCAGTACAATTATCTGATTACACAGTTAATGCTCTGATATCTGGTTTTCCATGCCTAGAAGATTTGATACTAGAGTGCTTCTTTGTTCCTGATTCTTTTCTCCTTGAAGCTCCTGAATCACATCTGAAGTGCATAGTGGTTAATAACTGTTTTACTACTCGAAAGAAGTTCATGAACATTTCTCTATTAATATTCCAAGCTTTCAGAGCTTTAAGTATAAGGGAATTATAAAAGATGTCTCTGTGAAGAACTTGAGGAATCTGATAGATGCTGAAATTGAGGAGTTGAGAGTTGAGTTCTATGGGTTTCCAAATCATGAATACCACATGGTATGTGAGCCATTCAATGGTCTTGGTCATGTCCATGTTCTAACACTATCTAGCTGGTTGTATCTCGAGGTATGCTTCTTATTTGCATAATTATGTTGGATATATGTATTGGATTTAATTGAATTCAATCCATGTTTGATGGAAATGTTATGACTGTTGGATATGTCAATGCCCCCTAAATGATGGGCCTTCATGTGTTGAACTTTACCATATTGAGACACATCGACATTAATTATTTCCTTTTTCTTTTTGGGATCCGTGAAAATTGTTATTTAGTCATTCATTATTTAGGCTCCATGTTATCCCTGAACCGCTTTTTTTCTCCCTCTTCTACTTTCGGTGCAACTACCTTGAACACTCAGGATCCTATCCCTTACTGTTTTCATAGTTCTACTGTATAATGCCATGATTTGTATCTTATTAATTCTTGAATTATTTAGCTCAAGAAAATTAAAGACTTTGAGGCCAAAGTGGCCAAATTTTGAGATTACAAGAGATTTCACTTAATATAGGGCTAGGGTTGAGTAGTCAACCTAGCCCTAATGCTGCAGGATAGTATGTCAGAGAACAGATATCACTTAAGAGATAGGGTTGAGTAGTCAAGCTAGCCCTAATGCTGCAGGATAGTATATCAGAGAATATCAAATCAAGCACCACATTAGTACCAAACAGACCTAGAACAAGGAATAAAATCAGAATAAAGTTCAAGGATATCGAACTTAGATTTTAGGGTTTTCAGAAATCAGAATAGAGTCGGATATAAAGAACTAATGGATTAATGAAATAGGGCTGGAAACAGTAATGAAAACATAGGGACTTGGGTTGAGTCTCCTTCTAAGGGAGAGGGACTCTCGATCGAAGGGCGAATAGGATCAGGTGGTGGGATGGTCTTGGGGCAGGGATGGGTTGGGTGAACTAAGGATGGAATGGAGCCTTTGAGTGCTTGATTTACGTAAGAGAAGAAGGTAATATGAGAGAGTGGACTTTTTGGGCTTCACACCGCAGAGAGTCACAACTTAAATTGAACCAAGCTGGTTCACCGATGAACCGAACCCGCCAAACTAAATAAAACAAACCAAAGCATAAAGAGACTAAAACGTGGCCTAATAATGCAGATCAAGTCTGCAACTGGATTTCCAAAGTTGGTTTACAACTCGTCCATGGAGGATAAAATGGGGAGATTACATCTGGAAAATAAAAGCTTGTGTCAGAGAAAAAAGACCAAAGGAAAGCTGCCTTGTGTGGACTCTTTTGAAGACTTTTTTAATCTTAATTTCTATTTTAGAAGTTTCCCTAATACTTGATTTCTATTTTCTCATTGGTTAGAATTTCTGTTTGATAGGTTTCTAATTTTATTTTCTTGTGATTAAGACACATTTTTTTGGATGAATAAATAAATTCATTACCAAGAAGAGAAAAATATATAAGGGAGGAAAATTGGGGGGGGGGGGGGGCAAAGCCAATCAAAACAAAAGGTACAACCAAGCTAAATCCACACACTGGATCAGCAAACTAGTGGGATACAAACAAAGATCCAAACGACAAAGAACAGAGAAGAGGGGGTGCATCGCAGAAAAGGCAAGCTTCCCAATGGAGTCACAAATGGAGGATCCCGAAAAAGTCATGTCAATCCAAATCCATTCCTTGTCAAAGGGTAGGATGGTCTATTGGAGGACCAACATCTAGAGAGAACCATAATGCCAATGGAGAAGGAAAAAAGGTCTGAGAGTGAGAATTTTCCTCCAGATCCAGGAAGTGTCGGAGGGATGGGGGCAGTCCAGAATACCCACAGAGTTGACATCTTTTATTTTCCTGATTCCCAGGCCTTCTTCTGGTTTGGGAAGGCAGACCTTATCCCAACAAAGATGGTGGAGAAATCTGGAGACATCAGAACCCTTCAAAAGAAAGGAGCAAAAGATCCCTTTAATGGTCTTAACAATGGAAACAAGGAGGAAGAAAACGCCAGACCAATAGATATACATGGATTGGAGAACAGGGATAGGAGAAATAAGGTGGAGGTCAGTGTTAGATTGAATGGAACGGGACAGGAATTCCAAGGAAAGAAGAGAAAGAGGACAACCTTGTCTAATGCCTCTGCCAGAGGGGAAGTAGCCAGCTGGGCTACCATTGATTGGGCTCACAAGGTTGTCAATGACTTTTTGGATCCTATGAGCTAGAATTTTGGCAATAAATTTGTAAAGAAGGTTATGAAGAGAGATAGGCATGAAGTTAATGGAGACCGCCCCTCTTTTTTTGGAATGAGGCAAACGAAGGTATGGTTGACACCACTGATCTGATTGGGGTTAAAGAAGAAACTGCGGATAGCAAGAACGAGGTCTTAACAAATGATATTTCACTAGAAACCCACATATCAAAGGACATGAATAAAGGGCTCGGGACTAAAGGAGCGGAAGGGAAAGACATGAATGAAGATTGGACTATGATCAGAAATCCCAGGGAGCATTAGCTTCAAGAACTCTAGTTTCCAGAAGACAACAGACGTTGGAAAGGGAGGAGCGAATATGGGATCGGATGTCAGCTTGCTTGGACGAGGAGTTAAGGCCTCGAACGTTCCAAACGGTCCAAGGGATCATTAGAGGGTAGTGGAATGGGGCAGAAAATGCTTCAAGGAGCAGGGAGGGATCCTGGAAGTGGAGGAAACGGTTCTAGGGGTAGTTCTACAGGTATACCCAATGATTGGAGAAGAGGGTGGAGGAGGGTTGGCTTTGGACCTGGATAAAGACTTGGTAGTGGAGGTGGTGGATTTTTTCTTCTTTTTGGAGGGGTTCACTGAGTGAGGAGGAGGGGGGGGAGGTTCCAGAGAGAGTGGGGGTTGAGGGGATGGAGGAGCCGAGGTGATGGGGAGAGGTGCTGTCAATGCTTGCGGAGGAGCCAAGGTGGTGGGAAGAGGTTCTGTCTATGCAAGTGCCAGGTGTGATTCCAGGAGAGGCCTGGAGACTTCCAATTGGGTCTGCAAGAGAAGCATGAAGCGAGTCCACATTGGCAGCCAAAGGGGCTGAATTATACACAAGAGACGGGGGCCCTGGAAGGCCAGGCAAGGCAGCAGCAGCAGGGGCCTTCAAGGAGGCTTCGGGACGAGCGTGCAGAGGCAGAAGATGATCCATGGGGCCTTCCAAGGCCAGAGCTTCATGAAGAGCAGCAGGAGAAGGGGACGTGTAGCCTTTAGGACCGGCTCGGAGGGCTGGAGAGGTCTGCAAAGTGAGGGGCCCGAGGGGGCTAGACAGAGGAGCAGCGGCGGCGGGGCCTTCCAAGGCTAGAGCTTCGCGGGTGACAAGGGAGCCTTCCAAGGCCAGAGCTTTGTGGGAGGCAGGAGATTCTTCAAAGTCTAGAGCTTCACAAGAGACGACCGGGCCTTCCGAGGCCAGAGAAGCTGGGAGAAAGGGGGCGCAGAGATTAGCGGTGGGAGGAAGGGGTCAAGAAGCCCAGCAGCAGCGGGAATCAGAGCAACGACATCAGCAGAGGGGGGAGGTGGTTCACAAGAAGCAATGACCAGTGGGGGAAGAAGGCTGGCAGAGGTGGCGGAGTGCTGCAGCAATGAAGGGGGAGGAGCCACAGTGGTTGCTACCGTCGTGGCTCAACAGGAGAAAGGAGAGGCTGGTGTCGGACAAGGAAGAAGGTGGGTTCGGGTTAAGGTTGGAAGAGTAGGCTGGGTTCGGGTTAAGGTTGGAAGAGGAAGGCAGGTCAGGTTAAGCAAGGTGGATAGGGGAAGGGTTATAAAGAAGACACGCATTGACTTGGACTAGTTCCTATTTTGTATTTTTCAATTGCTTATTAATACAAGATGAAGGGGAGACCAGCCCTAACGATTTGATTTGAGGAAAAAAAGAAGAGCTTGGTCTGTTGATCATGAGAGCTGTGAGAAGCAGTCGAGTGGGAGAGATTCCTAAGGGGTGAGAGACCCTTCCTTCCCTATCCTTTCTTCTCTGTTTATCTCTCAGTTTTCTGTATTCCTGCAACTGTGCTTCTGTTTGGAGACCACCCAGATTTCTGTGGAAGGTTGCTGATATGCTGTGGATGTTCCATCGATTTTTCCAGGAAATTATGTGATTAAAGATTGGTTTATGCCCTATGGCGTTACTGGTTTGGTTCCCAGCTGTTGTCGGTTGTCAAGCGAACTCTAGAGCAAGTCGATATCTTCTTTAATGTCTATCAGTTGCAAGAATTCGTAGTTACTTGGGAAGATAATCTTATCACTTGAAGAGTTTCTTCTGGGTCATATTGCTGACCTGCATTTTTCGTGAAGATGGCTATTGTTGGAGTTCAAGGGAGTTAAAATTCCCTATTTTTGAGGGCAGCTTATATGTTCTTAAAGAATTGGGAAAATTCTGACTTGTAAACAGTTCCTCCTTTATTTATAGTAAAATAGTAGTCCTATTCCTTACATGAGTCCTCCTATTCCTTTTATGAGTCAAGTAGTCCTAGAATAGTCCTAAATTCCTAATTGTATTATTCAACACTCCCCCTCAAGTTGGTGCATGGATATCACACATACCCAACTTGGACAAAATAAAATAAAATAAAAAGATTTACTACCAAGTCCCTTTGTGAGAACATCGGCTAACTGATCTTCACTTCGCACAAAAGGAATAAAGATCAGTCCTTGCTCTAACTTCTCTTTGATGAAATGACTATCAATCTCGATATGCTTGGTATGATCATGCTAAACAGAATTGTGTGTAATACTGATGGCGAACTTATTATCACAATATAGTAACATCGATACTTGAATGGACACACCCAGGTCATAAAGGAGACTCCACAACCAAAGTAGCTCACAATTCCCATGTACGATAGCACGAAACTCAGCCTTTGCACTTTTTTTTTTTTGGATGAATAAATAATTCATTACCAAGAGGAAAAGAATATACGAGGGAAAAGGGGGGGAAGGCCAAAGCCAACTAGTCGAATTAAGGCGACAAAACAAAAACAAGAGCAAAGGGCTCACTAAAAGAACAACAAAATACAAATCCTAAGACAACTCGGCCAGCAAAATGGGGGGGGGGGTATGCCTTACCAGGAAGCTATCCAGGGGGGAAGAGATTAGCATGAAGGTTCCAAGAAGTAATGATGTGGGAATTTTTAGAAGTGGTGGGGATAGGGCGGGTTTGGAGTGTTTGGGCTTTGGATGTAACATCAAAGTAGATAGTCTTCCAAATCTGATCAGGGGATCTAGATTTGGGAGTCCATCTACGGATGTTACGTTTCATCCAAAGGTGATTTATGGTAGCACAAAAAACCAATTTGCCCACAACGTCACAAATAGTAGAGCCAGAGAAGGTTATGTCAATCTAGATCCATTTGCTGTCAAAAGGGAGAATAGGTCTTCGAGTCAGCCAGCACTTAGCGAGGACCAAATTCCAGATTTGGGAGGAGAAGGGGCAGGAGAAGAAGAGATGGGGGATATCCTCGGTGTCATGGGGGCAAAGGCAGCAAGAAAGGTTAGCAGGGATGTGATGATGGATGAGGAAGGATTGGGTGGGAAGACAATTGGATAGGAATCTCCAAAGGGTGAAGCTTTGGCAGGGAATGTGACCTTTGAACCAAGCCTCTGCACTTGATCTAGCCACAGTTATTTGTTTCTTACTACGCCACATAACCAAGTTACCACCAACAAATTTACAGTAGCCAGTAGTAGAGCGACAATCGTCTAGAGAGCCTGCCCAATCAGCATCAGTGTATGCCTCAATCCTCATGTGATCTGTAGGAAAGAATAATATGTGGTTTCTTGGTGTAGTCTTCAAGTACCTAAGAATCTGGTTCACAATATCCATATGTGATGAATAGGGATCATGCATGTACTAACTCACCAAACTTACTACATGAGCTATGTCTGGTCTTGTATGGGATAGATATATGAGTCTTCCACCCAGTCTTTGATGCTGACCTTTATCAACAGGTTCACCGTCCTTGCTTCTGAGATGAGAGTTAGCCTCAATAGGAGTATCCAAGGGTTTACACCCTAATATACCAGTCTCTAAGAGGAGGTCCAAGGTTTATTTTCTCTGGGAGAGAATAATACCCTTGCTTGTATGTGCCACCTCAATGCCAAGAAAGTATTTCAGTCTTCCTAGGTCCTTGATCTCAAACTCCTTACCAAGATAGGCCTTGAGCTTAAAGATTTCATTTGTATCATTGCCAATAACAACATTATCATCCACATATATTATTAACATAGTAATATGATCAGCCACCTTTTTAATAAATAGAATATGATCAACATTAATTTGTGTAAAGCTAACAACTATCATAGCCTTGTGAAAATGACCAAACCATGCCTTAGGAGATTGCTTCAATCTATACAGAGCTCTCTTTAGTTTACACACCTTGCCTTATGTTTTTGAACTAGAGTATCCAAGTAGAATGTCCATATACTCCTCTTCAGTTAGCTCTCCATGAAGAAAGGCGTTCTTCACATCCAGTTGTTGCAGCTCCCATCCTCGGTTCACTGTACAGGAGATGATAACTCAGACTGTATTCATTTTTGCTACAAGTACAAAGGTCTTTGCAGCCAACTAGTCGCTTTTATAGGGGAAGAACAACCAGATCCCATTTGTTATTCTTATGAAAAGCTCTAATCTCCTCATTCATTGTCTCCTTCCACTTAGGTTCTATATTTTCCTCCTGCCAGATTTTAGGAATAGAAACAAAGGACAAGGAAGACACAAATGCACGATATGATGGGGAAAGAGCATTATATGACACCATGTTAGAAATAGGATGCTTAGTATGAGTCCTATTACCTTTTCTATGAGCAATAGGAACATCAAGAGACTAATCAAGAGTAAGGGGAAGGTTGTACCTGGAAGGGAAGACTTAGGAAGCAATGGAGTAGCAGTGATAGTATGAGTGGTAGTTTCAGTTCTTTTTTTTTTTTTTTTGAGAGAATACCTGTATCACTAGTCTATCCTGTGTTTTCTTCTGAATCTGTGGCTCCCCTTGAATGGGAGCCTCCTGCTCCTGAATTGATGGCTCCCCCTGAATAGTAACAACTTTTGGGTCAATGGGAACCTCTGAACTAGTAGTCTTTATTCTAGTATCCCTCTGAGTAGCAACATCATCTATGGTAAGTTGTAAAGGACAATCAAAAGTAGGAATTTGAATCACCTCTTCACCAAAAAAGGACTCCCCTTGAAGAGGTGGAAAGTAAGTCTCAGTCTTGCGAAATAGCACATCCATGGAAACAAAGAGTCGTCGAGAAGGCGGATGATAGCACCAGTATCCCTTCTGAGTGGGAGAATAGCCCACAAAAATGCACCGAAATCCACGATGATCAAGCTTGCCCGAAACTTGATGATTACGAACAAAGCAAACACCACCAAAGACCTTGGAGGAACAACAAAAGTATGAGACCTAAATAACAACTCAATGGGACTCTTAAAACCAAGTACCCGTGAAGGCATCCTATTGATGAGATAGACAGTAGTGAGAACAACCTCAATCCAATAGGGAGTAGGACCTGCATCTGAAACATCAAGGAGCGAGCAACCTCAAGTAGATGACAATTTTTGCTTTCAGCCACACCATTCTGCTCCGGAGTATCCACAGAATTAGTCTGATGGATTGTCCCATGGTCAACCAAGTAAGACTGAAAGGAAAAATCCATATATTCCTTCCCGTTGTCAGTTCGAAGTGTCTTGATTTTAGTATCAAACTGGGTCCTAATCATGTAATGAAATTCCCAAAAGCATTAAGAAACCTCACTCTTATGATACGATAAATAATCCAAGTAGAACAAGTATTGCAATCAATAAAAGTAACAAACCATCAATAGCTAGAAACAGAGACATGACGGGCAGGTCCCCAAACATCAGAATGAATTAAAGCAAAAGGAACAATACTTCTATTATCAGAGAGGATAAACATTCTGAGTTTGTTTTGCCAAAACATATGCATCACAAATAAACTAGTCCATAGTACAGTGTTTAACCATTGTTGAAAATAATCTAGATAAAGTGCCCTATTTGGGGGTGACCCAGACGTCGATGCCAACCCAAAAGTTTAGAGACTGCTAAATCAGATGAAATGTGTAGAGCCTGGGACAGTCCAGTGTCAAGGTAATAGAGACCACCACTCATTATACCATTGCTAATCATTGCCCCCGTCACCAAGTCTTGAGAGACACAGTGAATAGGAAAGAAAGTGACTTTACAGTTCAAATCCTTAGTAATACTACAAATGGACAACAAATTAGTAGAGAACTTAGGAACATATAACACAAAGGACAATAATAATGAATGAGAACATTGAATAGAACCCGACCTAACAATAGGTGAAAGGGAACCATCAGCAACACGAACTTTGGTATAACCTTAGGAGGGACAATAGGTAGAAAAGAATGTGTGTAAACTGGTCATGTGATCAGTAGCCCCAAAGTCAATTATCCAGGATGGGGAGGCTACAGATGCACTATAACCACAAACTATAGTATCTGAGTAGGCTGAGTGGGAGGCAGTGATTGGTGGTAGAGAGGAGGCAACAGCAGCAGTAGAGGATCCCATCTGAGTCAATATACGACGAAGCATAGCCATTTCGTCAATAGAAAAGGATGCACCTGCAGTAGCGGAGCTATCAGAATCAATTGTACTCTTAAACTGATTGGCTTAAGTGTTCTTCCCACAACCCTGCTTACGCCCACGAGAATTAGTAGGACGTCCATGAAGCTTCCAACAAGTCTCCCTTGTGTGACCCTTCTTGGCACAAAGGTCACATTTGACAACCAGTTTGTTGGAAGAGGATGAAGTAATAGGCCGGGAACCTATACCAGTAGAAGAAACAAGAGTGGATCAATTTTGAGAAACAGGTTGTCATATCTCATATCGACGTTGTTCCTCTGCCTGAATGATTGAATAGGCTTCCTCAAGGGTGGGTGATGGATCACGATTGAGCACATTAGCCTTAATCTGATCATATTCCACATTGAGACCTGCTAGAAAATTATAAACATGGAGCTTCTCACACTTCTTATACCCAACAACATCAGTCTTATAATAATTAATCTCATTCCACATACCCTACAGCATAGTTATTAAGGCGGTAAGGCGACAGAGGTATTTGAGGGTCTTTCAGAGCGCCTTAGCGATAAGGCGGGCATAAAACGTCGCCTTATTGACTAAAACGTTATTGTGTAATTTTTTTTTATAAAACCAATCTATTTGGCTCAAATCCTAGTTGAATCATATTACTTATATGCTAAATAAATATTAAAGCTTCATACTTCATACCAATGCAAGATATTCATCAAGATATTTAAAAGGCTCAAGGGGCAACAAAATAATAAACTGATTTAGCTATTAACCATATTCTGAACCTTAAACACTAATTTGAAATCAAAATCAGAAAACAGAAACTTACAAGAAATGTTGAAGAAAGACAATAGAAGATTGATTTGTTTTAGGCTTTTGAAAACACTGACTAAACCAGAGCTGAGAATTAGCAAACAGAATTAAAAATTGAAATCAAAATAGGGCAAATTAAGAACAAAATGCAATTCAGCAACTGTCCGACTGATGACCTACTTAATGGCAATCTAACAGAATAAACTAGGCAGTAATAAACTAATATATTGCTGCATATAAGAGGCTATAAGCATATTGAAATATTGAATTAATTAATTAAAAACAGAACCACAGCCCACAGGAATAACAGAAGAAAAGAAGAAGAAAGAAGAAGAAGAAAAAAAAAAGGTATCGCATGCAGAAGTTGCAGAACAGAAGAAGAATGAAGAACAGAATAAGAAAGGAAATAAGGGAGAAGAAAGAAGAAGGGAAAAAAAATGGTACAGAGCTCATCCGCTCAGTGAAGAACAGAAGAAAATGAAAAAGAAAGAAGAAAGAAAAAAAAAAAACTGGTATCGTATGCAGAAGTTGCAGAACAGAAGAAGAATGAAGATCAGAATAAGAAAGAGAAATAAAGGAGAAGAAAGAAGAAGGGAAAAAAAAAGGGTACAGAGCTCAATAGCTCATCCGCTCAGTGAAGAACAGAAGAAGATGAAGAAGAAAGAAAAAAAAAAATCAGGTATCACATACGAAGAAGTTGCAGAACAGAAGAAGAAAGAAGCGAGAAGAAAGAAGAAGAGAAGAAAAAAAAACACTCACCGTAGCTGCATGAACAAGAAATAAGATGAGAAAAAAAAAAACCAAAAACCAAAAGCTTACCTGTAGAGTGGGTACGACTGTTCACCGGAGTAAACTCACTGCTGCCGGAGAGGAAAGACTGAAAGAAGAAGCCGGAGCAAAATGGTCGCCTGGTTCTTCTTCTCAAAATCCAATTCCAAACCCTTTGTGAATCGTGTTTCACTGTTTTGGTTTTTTGCTGGAGTAACTTTAGTTGTTAGAAGTTGATCCCATGCATCTCAAGTGTTAACAAGACCATACACCAACCAACAAAAAATCGATATTTGGAATCTATTTAAATTTTTAAAAAGTAGTAAATTATAAAATGGTTATAAGGCAGCCGCCTTATGTCATAAGGCGACTAAGGCTTCGCCTTATATCATAAGGCGGCCGCCTTACGTGATACACTTAATTCGGACTACTGCCTTACGGCTTCTAGACCGCCTCAGCGCCTAGGCGTCACCTCAACAGCGCCTTAATAACTATGCCCTGCAGACCCGAGTAATATTGAGCGACAGAAAGCTCTTTCTGAGCAGCCCAATGAACCTTCTTCCTCAGTTCAAAACACTGCACGTTTGTCCATATGAGAATAAGTGGCCTTAGCGGCTTTTCAAATCTTAGCAATAGAATCAAGTAACAGATATGTCCAAGCAATGGAAGAAGACAGAGAATTAATAAGGTTGGACATTACCATCTAGTTGGCACTTGGCAGCGCCCTATTTGTCCTGAGTAGGACCTGCAATAGGAGGACGTACTGATTCAACTGTGAAAAATCCGGCGTAACCACGACCAATAATCGACAGGTAGTAAGACCAAGACCAAATCAGATAGTTGCTTCCATCCAATATGATAGTGCTAGTTGGGAGGAGAGGTTATTCATGACCAAAGGTACGACCCCCTGCTTCCTGAGTAACTGCCATAGGTGCAGGTTTAACAAGCAATCAAAAGTGAAGACGACCAAACCTGAGCTAATTAAGAATAAGAAACTTCAAGACAAAGGCCCCCAGTGGGGGAACAATCACCACTGAGGGAGAGAACTAAGGAGAGGCAAAATTGCCCCCTTTATAGAGGGTTTTTTTTTTTTTAGTGGAAAATAGACTAACGCATGTGAGGTCTAGTAGGTTTAGGTGTGGAAAGGTCGGGTTGTGTTAGCTCTAGTTGCTTTGTAGGGTGGGTTGGGATCTAGTTGGTTTAGGTCTAGTTGGTTTAAGTTAGGTCGAAGGAGGTTTAAGTTGAAGAAGAATAGGTTGAAGGAGTGTTGAAGTTGCAGGTATTGAAGGAGGCTGGTTTCGCTGGAGAAGAAGAGTCAGCTGTGGCTGGGGTCGATGGAAAGTTGCGATGGCTGGGATCAATGGCAGCAGGTGTTGGAAACAGTACGAAGGCAGCGGCGAGGGTTCAGGCAGTGATGGTCGCAAGTAGGGTTGCAGTGGCGAAGGGTTCAAGTGCAGTATGGAGTAGGTCGTGGGTTCAGGCGAAGGAAGAAGGGTTCAGGCAGTTTCGTGGGTTCAGGCGAAGGTTGCAGAGGTCCTTGGCGGTGAGAGTTGCCGGGATGATGGTTGCAGGTTTGGTGGTGGGGCTTAGCAACGACTGTAAGGCTAAAGCGTAGAAGAAGGTAATGGACTGGGTTTTGGGGTTTGGGTTTTGGTGATCAGAACTGCTTTGATACCATGAAGAATTGGGAAAATTCTGACTTGTGCCTTAATGGGCACAGTCTCTCCTTCATTTATTGCAAAAGAGTAGTCCTATTCCTTACATGAGTCCTATTCCTTTTATGAGTCTAAGTAGTCCTAGAGTAGTCCTAATTGCATTATTCAACAATTCTCTTTGGGCTCAAACTTCTCTACTGGGATCATGGTTCGAAATATCAGATATTTATTTATTTTTTTACCAGACGAAACTGTATACGAAACACAAAAAGGCGCAATTTCGGTAATTTCATTTCGCTCATTTCAGGCATTAGCCGCTGCCCCCCCCCCGGGCGGGAAATGGCCAAGAAAAACACATGGAAAAAATACACTATTTCGGTGAAATTTCGGTATTTCAGTGGTTTCAATGAAAAGAGTTCTTGAACATTGACTGAGATAAGTGTTTACCCTCTTCTTTATTTCCTTCTTTTTTGGACAAGGTCAACCAATAAGATTAGATCAGACCATGACGAGGTCTGTCTGAATTTGAGTTATCTATCCCTATGGTTGCTCTGTTTTAGGGCCTTTTTTTAGTAGAACTGAGACCTATTTTGAGGGAGATATAATAATCAATTTAGGGATGTTAAGTTATGATCTAGTCCTATAGAGTGTCGTTTGTACCCTATTGGACCCAATATATAACGTCAAGTGGAATGGGTGTTAGTTGTATCACTCATGATAGGTTGAGGAATCCTATCTTGAGAGTCCTTTAGTTAACTGTTAATAGTTGTCCTTATTTATTATTCTTCCTATTTAGTTTCTTGTCTGAAATAGGTTTCTTTATTGGCTTACAATCGTAATTTTCTCTTTATTAGAAATAATAATAGAGTCTAGCAATAGAACTTATCTCCTAAATCTATTGCTGGCTGAGTTCTTTATTCTTCATTCTTCTTGCTTCTTCTTCTCTCTCTTTCTTCCTTCACTACTGCTGATCATTACTATTGGGTTATCTGAAGTCACATGGTAGCAGAGCTTCAATAACCAGTCCTCCAATCAATTCTGGTTTTGCGAGTCTTTTTTATATGTGTTCAAGGGTAGCAGCAACCTAATGCTGCCTAATAGGTTCTTCGGGCCCTAGTTTATCAGGTTATCGGGTCTTTGGTTTGCATGGAGTATTAGAATCATTAGTCATTGAAGACTGTAGTTTCCAAGCTGCCACACATTCTGGAGATTCTGGAGATATTTTTTTTCACATAAATTACTCAGCATCAAATCTTCAGTTACATCTCAACTTTGGAGTAGTACATCAGTCTCTCCTGCAGTGTTCTACCCCACTTTGAAGTAGATCCATCAGCACCTTTACAGAATCAAAGTTCTCCATAATCCATATCATGCTCTGGTTTGGGCAAATTTTCATATCTGAAGCATCTGAAATTACTTCTGATCTGACCAACAGATCATGATTCTTTTTTTGGGACTTTATTTCTCATCTATGGAGGGCTGCTCTACTGAAGTATGAAGGCCATCAGTACTGGAGATGTCCATCAATTAAACTTCTTCTTTTACAGCCTGCAGTAATACTGTATTGGCCCCCTTTTCTCTATTAAATTGATATCAGATCTGCTTGGTGATATAAATCAGTATTATCGTATTATCGGGGATTCTTTGATTTAAATTTGGGAGTTATCTAACTCCGGTAATTGCTGGTTCTAGTTTTCTATCAATTTCTCAGGCCACCTTTATTCTGTTTTGGCACTCTGGCACCTCTTCCGCTCCATGGATCATCAATTCAAGTGCATCCACTCATATGACTAGTAAGTCTAACTTGTTTTCTTCCTTATCAAAAGTTTCTAATGCTTCATGGTACAGTTTCACCTATTGATTCTGTAACATTGTCTTTTGTTCTTCATGTTCCCCAATCACGATTAAGTTTGTTATCTGTTAGGCAACTGAGCAAATCGCTCAACTGCTTTGTCACATTTTTCCTTGCCATGGTGTTTTTCAAGACCTTCAAACTAGGAGGACGATTGGTGGTTGGCTTGAGCTGGCAGGGCTCTATGAAGGATTGTTCTGAGTTTTTGTCTATTTTTAAGGATTTTTATAATGAAATAAAGAATCAATTTAATGATTCCATTAAGGTATGATTCATCAAACTAGTTGTTCATATACCTCCAACAAAATGGTTTGCCGAATGAAAAAACACACTTACTGGAGATTGCTTGGTCTCTAATGATTCACATGAATGCTCCCAAGCATTTATGATGTGATGCCATTCTCACTACATGTTATTTGATCACTCAAAAGCCTTCTTCTATTTTAGATAACCATTCCCCGTTTTCTGTGGTGTTTCCCACAACACCTTTATTTTCAGTGCCACCTTGGTTTTTGGCTATGTTTGTTTTGCTCGTATTTTACTCCCTCAGGTCTATAAGTTTTCTCCTCGGGTTGTCAAGTATATTTTTCTTGGGTATTCCCAAACCCAGTAAGGGTATCGATGTTATGAGCCAACTACTCATCGGCACTTTGTTGGCGCTGACGTTACTTTCTTTGGAAGTACTCCATACTTTGTTCCTCTGATCCCTAATTTGATCCCTCCACCTGATAATACTTTTGCCCCCTATGCCTGTGCTTGTGCCATTTGATGCTAATCAGATCTTCGAACCATTGCAAGTGTATCAGCGGCATAAGAAACCAGTGTCATCTATTTCCTTCTCCGCCCGTCACTATATTGGCACCTTCGCCTAATGCTCCATTTGACTTACTTGTGGCTCTTCGTAAAGGTATCCATTTTTGCACCCGGAAGTCCATGCTTGCTTATCCTATTGAAAATTATGTTTCCAGTTCTCATTTTTCATCTTCTTTTTATAATCTTGCTATGTCCATATCTACTAACTCCATTCCTGAAGACTTACCAAGATGCTTTAACATGGGTGGAAAGTGGCTATGGACACAAAAAAGGATGCTTTGATATCTTGATAAACATGGACTTTGGTGGAGTTACTTCCCGGTCAGGATTTTGTACGTTGTCGTTGGGTTTACACAATTAGTATAAACCTAGATGGTTCAATGAAAGGCTCAATGCCTGTTTGGTTGTGAAGGGCTTGACTTAGTACAATGTAGTTTGTAGCAGATCTAGTGACGCTAGGCTTGACAAAGTCCCCACCACACTTCTCCCACAGAAGTTTAAGTGGAAACCCGTTGATGCAAGAGTGCTTCAATGGATCGAACCGAACTCGGACCAAGAACCAGATCCAAGTTTTGTAGTTATTAAGTAGGATTTTTTATTTTTAATTTTTAATCTTTTATTTTGGATTGTTTTGGGGTAGCTATCACACAAGTAGGGAAATTTCCAACTAGGATTCTATTAAGTTTGTATTTATGTTAGCCTGAGTTTAGGAAGTTATTAGTAATCCTTGGGTTTGGGTTTTGGTTTTGGGTTTTGGGTTTTATGAATAGATGTGTAACCATTGATTTTGGGCAGATTAAAAGATGAATTGAATAGGGTTTGGTTTGAGTAGCCATGTGGCTGTGTGTACGATTCTCCCCCCCCCCCCTTTCTTTTGTGCAATCACTCACCCTTCCCCCTTCTTCCCTACAACTTCTCTTTCCCTCTTTTTTCTTCTTTTCTGATTTGTTTTCCCATCCCCTGTTTTGGGCGGTACCTACAGCCTTGGACAATGACTTCAAACTCCTTGGTGCTTTGTTGGTTTGGGCTGAGAGTTACAAGGTTACTTCATTACCTGTAAGCGATCTAATACCCATGGTATGAGTGCCTGATAATCAATATACTGTGAAAGCCAAAACCTGCAACTCAGGCTCTCTCAAGCTTCTGCCCAGATCTGATTTCAGAGGGCTATATCTCATTGTCGATGATTGTTGGAGGTGCTAGGGTTTGATTATAGAAGGGTTTTGAGAAGCTTCCTTTGCCTGGAATTTCAGGCTTGACCATGTAGTATTGACTATTGAAGGAGAAATCTCTCCTGGTTCGAGGCTTGTTCTCCGCCTCTGCTTTGTGGCTGGAGGTTGAAGATATCCCAAATCACCCCAGGATTCTCTCGTCTCTCTACTTTATTTTCCCACCCTCATTTTACCCTTCCATCTTCCCCTATTTACCTCTTACCCTTAATTTTATTATCCTTCCAAGTATGTCCCTCATTAGTAAATGTAATTTCCACTTTGTCCCCCCTTCTATTGTGTTATGCATACCCTATCAATTTTTAGTTTATTATGAGTTTTCCACTCCCTTTAAGAACTTTTGAGTTTTGATAAATTACAGATTTACCACTTCTTTGTGATTTGAGTTATTCCAACACTTGGGTGGGCCCATAAGCGAAAATAGGATTAATCCGACCCAGGTTCCGTGTCACCCATGGCTGTAGACGAAGGTCCTCACTTGTGTCAATCTCTCTTCCTCACACTTTGTGCCAATTTTATCTTCCCCTTGTCCTTCAGCGTGAAGTCTATGCAATAGGCTGCACAAGGGGTCTAGAAGAGTCGGTATCTACTGTTATGCATCAAATTCTCACTGACCTTGAAGTTGCTTCCGTTTTCCGTTACAACCTGGACAATGTTCTCCTCACCCACCTTCTGGACCACACCTTTAACGACCTATAAATGTATTTTGCATCTTTTTTCTCCTTGGATGCATCCATTGATTTTAGGAATATTGTCCTCCCATCATATTAAACCATAAAGTTGGACTTTCTCGTGGGTCTAGTCCAACCATCACACATGATCATCACCCCATAGCTCTCCCACATCCCCTTTAGGACATCTATATAATCCTGAAGCTCCTGTTTCCATTGGGCAGATACACATTCTCACCTTGTGTGTAGTGGGCCACTTGACCCCTAGACCAGCCTCAACCACTATATCTAGCATAATCTGATAATAGGCCCCCATAGTGGCATTTGTTGTTATCTTAGAATAACAACCGCTTAGACACAACATCCCCAACCATCACCTTCACATCACTCCATGTGTTTCAATTTAGCCTGCTTGTGACCTTTTTTCCTATAGATATTGGGATCCTGCTCTAGTACAGGGTCCTAAATTAGAGGTGGAACTAGCCTTGTACTTTGTAATCTCCTCATAGGCAACTCAGCTTGCTTTCCCCCTTGTGGCTGTGGCTGTGGCTGTGCAGATCCACTACCGCTACCACCTGCTATAGATGGACCAACTCCTCCCTAAACTATCATTGTTTATCCTGCTCGTCCTAAAAAGTGGCTTTGCTCCTTGCCTGTGCCTTCCGAAATTCCATAGCCTCTACCTTTGTGTACACATCATCAAGCTAAAGCAATAGCAAACCTGTAGCAGTCACTAGAGTTAATCTCGCAATAGGATCCAAATAAACAGCCCAAAGCTCCAAAAGTCAACAAGTCAACCTTCTTAGATGAAGGTCAAACATGGTTCAAAATCTCGTTGAGATATTGCCCTCTAAAATTTCAGTTTTTTTTTTTTTTTTTTTTTTGAAATAGGGTTAATACATGGTCTCGGTCGATATTTCGGTATCTTGACCAAAATATCGTTATCGTTTCGGCGAGATACTGAAATGATACTAGCTAAGGCTTATAAATACCTCATTTTGTTGGGGGGGGGGAGTCAAAATTTTGACTCTGTCTCGTCTGTTTCGGTGAAATCTCGGTTCCACCTTGCATTTTGAACACAAAGTCACCCTATTGGCCTCTAATTAGCCACATCATCACACATATTGCCTTCCAAATCACTCCAATTTGAAGATCTACACATTTGAAGCTTTGGAAAGGTCTTTACTATCATATTATATCTTGTTCTACTAGTGAGGCAAGTAAATTTTCCAGACCAGTTCGGCAATTGCTGCCAAAACAAGGGTGCAATTCTAAAACATTATCATGTTCTAATATTTTTGCAATTTAAAGTTATAAGCATGTTTATTAGCCTTAAAACAAGCTACCCAGCAAGTTTCAGGTCATAATATGGCCGTTTGACCACCGAAACAATCAACCGAGTAAAAAAAAAATGCATCAACTCGCCGAGATCTCGGTATTACCGAAACGAGAAAAGATCTTGAACCTTGGGTCAAACTATAGGAATCAATCCCCCACAACAAGTATTAACACCCTTCAGAAGATGAGAGAGAATGGTTTAGTAGTTTGAGAGTTAATTGGAACAATTCGAATCTGAGATAGAATTTCCAGAAAACAAAACAGTAAAATTGGAATTTCTTTTAATCCAAAGGGTTGGATTGAACCCAAATCAGAATCAAGTATTAGTCTAGATAGATCAAACAAAACCCCCAAATTAGAACTCAATCAGATGGTTAGATAGGTAGTAATTAGACTCGCACTGGATTTGAAGTTCAAAAAGTTGCAGATTTGGTGATTTTGAGTAGCATCAGATCAATGACCAGAATACCACCAAACTCAAATCGAGTTTCTCCTGGTGGGTACCTTTAGTATCCCTAAAGCTGGGATTGATCAGAATATCAGATTGGGTCCAAAAGTATTATAACTATACTTTGAAATTGAAAACCAGAACAGGTATCCGCAGGTATAAGGAATCAGAAATTAAACATGCAATTGATCTTACTTGATATTTGGAGTATGATAACAGATATGAGAGATTAGTCAACCCTATTAATAGTTAGAAAACATACACAATCCAGCAACCTTGGTGATCGACAGAACTCAAATACAGTTCAGTAAATGGCAGCAGAACTGGAGAAGGGAAGAAGAACTTGAAGAACAACCTATCTCAGGTCCTGGGCATCTCACCCATACTGCTTCTCCAGGATTCAGGCCAAAGACAACTCAAAATTCATTAAGCAAAATCGTGTCCAGCTCTTGGGCCTTGCAATGTTTATATAGAACTGAAAGATAAAACACCTACTCTGACTGTAACAATTCAAAGCAAACTCCTGTTACAATTTAAATTGACGAAAATACATGTGCTAAACTGCTAATTAAATAACTTAAAAACAATTAGACAAATAAAAGACCTTCGAAAACATGTGCTTAATAAAAGATTAAAGATTCCCTCAGTCTAACTAGCTCATGTGAGCTAGAGAAATAACTAGCTAGCAGCTGGCTGGTTCAGCTGCCCCCCCCCCCTTCTTCTTTTGCCTATACTCCAGCCCAGTAAACTTATCTACATCACAGGCACATACACAGGGTCGTCACATTCAACAGTCATCATCATCCCCTGGCTGGGTGGCTAGAACTGCCTCCTCACATTCCACCCTCGCTTTCTCCTTATCTGCCTTTCTTTGAGTCCCTCCCCTCATGTGTGCAGCTATGGCCCTAGAAATCTCTACAGGAACAATAGGGCATGTCGCCACATCTTTGACATTCACAGCCAATTGTTGTTTCAATCTTGTGGTGCCACCTCCCATGATTTGATTTCCACAATAAATACACTTGTTTTTCTATTGTCACCATCAATTGGCACTCCATGCTTCCATGCTATGTCTCCCCTGTTGCCATCTACTCCCTGTGCCATTACCTCATCACCGTACTGTTGCATTAAGAAACAAGCCATTATTAATTGAGACACATCAATTGAGACCGCTAAAACTACTATATAGGTACAACAACACAACAAAATCAAATGTTTTACAGCATAATAAGCCTCATATGTGCTTCAAAACACGTTGAAATTACTTACATAATTTTTCTTTATTTTTCAAACCGAAACAGAATATTTTTCTTCTTTTTTTATTTTTTTAGATTTTTAATTTATATTTTTCATCATTTCAAGAAAAAAAAATTTATTGGCCCGATAAAAAACTCCGACTCTATGAGTCCATATATTGGCCAACAACAACGACTCAACCTTATCCCAACTAAATGGGGTCAACTACATGAATCTAATCAAAGACGGCAAAAGAAAAATAAAAGTAAAAGGAAAAGAGCACACCACAACAAAAATAGAAAATCTCACCTAATGGGGTCGGGTTCAATGTCTAAAATAAATATAATTGAGCCCCATCCAGTTTATGTAAACCCTAATTTTTTTCAAAATTTTGTTGTAGGAAAATCTATTTTTGAAACCAAAATAGAAAATTATATGAACAGAAAAAAAAAATGACCCCATGAGGTTGTAGATAGGCCTCCAGTGTTTGACATAAAAATTTCATTATAAACCATTAGGCTTTGTCTGTTTGATGGAGAAAAGTGGAAAAGGTCAAAAAGGGTGGGAAACTTGTACTTATTTCCCACAAACTACCACAAATACGAGTGTTCGGTTATGTGGGATGGGAAACTTACCATACAACCTCATTAAATGTATTTATTGTTTCTGGCAAGGTGGCACACCACTTTTTCCCACCCCACTCCCTTTCAAAGTTCTAACCAATTTGATAGGACTTTGGCATTATTCATGGATAAGCTTTTTTTTTTTTTGGGTAATAAAATTCATGGATAAGCTTATTTTGTGTCTATTTCTCTCTTTTCATTACATCTCTCTCTCATATAGAATCGCACCCCACTTCCATTTCTTCTTTCTCGCACAGAATCCCACCCTACTAAAAAGCATTTAATTCCATGATTTGCTTCCCCTGCCAACCCAACCCACAACATGTGGGACCCTCCCATTTTTACCTTCAAACAAATGGGGCCTTAGAATTAATCATGTTTTTGCAAAAAATCATTTTTAGAAAAAGTTCATTACCTAGAAATTGGAATTGTTGAATGTGGCCAAATCTTCACCAATATGCATCAACCAATGTCTATGGAGTGATGTGGCAACCCCAAACAACGAATTCCAACATTTTGATGAGGTGATGTGGCAAAAATCTAAGCAAAGGAGATGTTTTATCCTTCTCCCTGGTGAAACTGGCGAAAAAGTCAAGTTCTCACGAAAGGAATATTTTAGTGATTTAGAATGTGTCATTTTGGTGAACGACACGAAAAAGTCTAAAATTTCGACCCAAAGAATATAGCTTTCGTGATTCGCCTATCATTTGGTCTCGGTAAGTTTGAAATTAGCAATTTTGGCGAAATTTCGTAGAGATTTAGAACTATGTTCTCAACCTTTTCAAGTTGTAATTGCTGATAACAGAACTACAACCAGCACTCTTACTATTGATAACTGCACCTTTTAATTCAAAGGAGATTTATTCTCTTCTTAAGTGCAAGCTTTGTGGGCTCCTATTGTTTAGTCATATATATATATATATATATTTTTCTTTTTAATCTTTTGTTGTTGATTTAAGATCTCTGTTGATATTTCTCCCTTGTGCACTTAAATTGATTCTCTCCTTTGACCTGATCATTCTTAGGCTAATTTGGGTTTTCTTTGATCCCCATTATTTGCATCGCATAAAAAGTGATGGTGTTGTTTATGATACGTGCTAACACTACAAGAAGAAAAATCATTGTGAATCTCAGGAATTCCTACCTCTAAGGGGACACCTCAATAGATAACAAAAACTCAAAAAAACTTCTTCATTCATTTTCATACTGAGAAACAAGACATATGTATTCCATAAAGTTCTCCTTGACTCGATCAATAAGCAACTTCCTAATTAATTCCTACATCCTACAATTAAGGAAAGACCACTACAAGACAATCCTTAATTATTCACTGCATTCCTTTGGAAAGGTTCTAAATACTCCAGATTTCTCCAGCCTTTAAGTTGGGCTGCGGTTTGTCTCCTAAAACCTTTGGCATATCAAGGATGTCAACTCTGCTGGTATTATCAGACTGATTTGGAAGTTGGTTACTAACAAGAAAATTATCTAGGTTGATGGGGTGTACTCGGGTCCCCTATGTTTCGGATTCATTTTGGACTGTTTCCGTCATGTCTGATGCTTCTTGTGTTTGGTGAGAGATTTTATCGCTTATACCAACTGTCACTGGGGCTATCTCTTCTCAGATTGTTGATGGCTCTTCTACCTCTCTTTGGCTTGATCCTGGGCGTCCTATGGGTGTTCTTCTCCATTCCATCAATGCCAAATCCATTTATAGTTCTGGGCTATCCAAGCATTCAATAGTAAAGGACATCATGACTTCGGGAGTTTGGACCCTCTCTGGGCCCTTATTCCCCTCAGCTATCTGATGTGTAAAATTCGTTACCCTCCATTTCTGGTTCTCAATAGAGGAGAGGTGATTCCATTCTCTAGAGCCCCTCCTCTTCTAGTATATTTAGCTCCAAAGCGACTTGGGATTTCGTAAAGGATTCAGGGTACTACTCCTTGGCACAAGCTCATTTGGTTCAAGCATTATATCCCCCATTATAGTGTCATTGCCTGGCGAGCCCTCTCTAACTGCCTTCCTACGCAGCCCTTCCTTATCCATCGGCAAATCTCTATCTCCCATTGCGCAGCCTTTATGAGACCGAGCTGGAAGACATTGATCACATTTTCTTTGCATACCCTATATCCTTCTCTGTTTGGAAAGGGGTGCTTACAAAATGTTGGCCCAAAAGTAAGGGGATCCTCCCTTCCAGAGGGAATGGATCTAGATGGATGTCTTTTCCTGGGTCTTATATTTATGACACTATGGGTGATGGGGTAGCCTTAGGGAAAAGAGGGAAAATCACATAAAGAGGGGGAAGGGAATCACACAACGCACGAATTCAACTAATTCTAAATAAAATTCACTCTAATCTCAAACAATGAGCTTATGCAAGTATATAAAGGGAAAATAATAAGACTACTCCTACTTAGACTCTAGCACTGAAATAGAATCATATTTCTCTATCTCCTTCGTATCCTATCCAAAGACAAACATGAGAAATAAAAGACAGTATTAAACTAAACTAATTCCAACCCATGTTGGACCAAAAACCTGGGTTGGACCGGTTCTTCTTGGCCCTTGGATTCCACAGCCGGTCATGCTAGTCCAACCAGGTAAGTGCAGTTGTATCTACTTCAACTCTCCTCTTCTGAAAAGAACTCGACTCTGTCAAGTTTGAATGAGGTCCAAAAATGTCATCAGAGTTGATGCGCTTGATGAGAAAAGTACCAACTGTCCTCTTGAGTTTGAGCAGGGGAAGATCCTTTGCTGGAAGGAACTTCATCTCAAGGCCACCATGCTGAAAAGAGTATGTATTCTCATATCCACAGTGCTTGGCTTTCTTGTCGAACAACCATGGGCGTCCCAAAAGAATGTGACAGACTTTCAGAGGGAGAACATCACACTGAACTTTATCAATCAGTCCACCAATGGAATACGTGAGCAAACACCTTTTATAAATTTTCAGATTATTGTTGTTCACCCACCCAACCTTGTAGGGGTTCGGATGAGGCTCAGTTTTCAGACCCAACTTGCGAACAATATCTTCAGCAACAACATTGGTATAACTGTCGGGGTCAATCACCATATTCCATAAACTGTCATTGCATTGCACCTTGGTCTGAAAGATACTGTTACGACGCTAATCGTCCTCCTTAGGAATCTTCTGTGTAGTTAAAAGAGGACGAATCACATAGAACAGTTGAGGCTCACCATCACTGTCACCATCATTTATCTCATTAGGCTCATGATCACATTCAGCCTCCAGATTTACTATTCCTATTTTCGGTCGCTCTTCTGGTGCATAGGGTATAAAATTGTCCTTATCAATGTATGGTAACAACCGGTTAGGACATTGATTAGCTCGATGTCCGTACCCCTTACATGAGAAACATTAGATACCTCCTTTGGAAATACTGAGTTCCTGTCATAACCACGCTGAGGTTAGGAGTATGGATGATTAGGCCGTGAAGATGACATGTTTGAATCACGACGAGGTGGAGAATACGGTTGGCTGGGTCGTGAAGATGCCACAGATGAAGCACTAGCCTGTGGTCTGCTGATTAACTTTTCCTGTGGGGATGGTTTTAGTTAAATAGAACTAGAACCCCTAGGAAAAGCATTTATAAATGGCCTCCGATTGTATGGACATTTCAGACTTTCCTTAACCTGATATACTACTTGTACAACATCTTCCATTGTAGGCAGTCAGCTAGATGCAAGGGCAGTTCTAAGTTGAGGGTGGAACCCATTGCGGAATTGTGCTACCAATACTTATTCATCCTACTCAAAATTAGAACGAATGGCCAAATAATAAAATCTAGCAACATACTCTTCAACGGTTAAATTCTCCTGTTTCAGCTGTGCAAACTTGAGATTCATCCGTTGCTTATAATCAGAAGGCAAGAATCTCAGGTTTATGACTTTATGCATTTCAGCCCAAGTAGTGACTAAACCAATGCCTTGGTTCGGTTCTGTTGTTGTTGCTTGATCCACCAGACTCGGGCCGTGCCTTTCAGTTTGGCCTCTGCAAATAGGATCTTTCGGGCCTCAATCAACCCTTACCATCTAAAGAATGTCTCTAAACTGTGAATCCAATCAAGGTACAATTCTGGATTGTTGTCTCCATAAAAATTAAGGTTATCCAATTTTGCTGCTCTTTCTGCTCCATCATCATATCTACCAGTTCCATAAGGTGGTGGTGGCGGTGGTGGTGGTGGTGGTGGTGTATGATGTGGTGGTAGTGGTAGTGACGGATCTTGTGGAGTGGTGTTGGAAGAATCTCCAGATTGAATGAGACTTTTTCCTCAATCTACTGCCACCAAACGATCAATAGAAGCTTGCATGGATTTCATCATTGTCTTAAGAGCTTTAATTTTTGCATCAGTTTCTCCCTTATATGAGTTCAGCTGTTGAACAACTTCATTATTGGCCACCATGGTGGAGATAGGCAAAATTACACTCAAATATGATGGTAAAATAGTAAATAAAAGAGGTTTAAACAGCAATAGTAGGTTTGGTAAATGGCTCTGTTCTTTTTTTTTTTTTTTTTTTTGTAGGGGTGGCAGAATTGTAAATATTAGAAGTGCACTTTATAACTCAAAGGATGTCACGTGTGGGTGCAGGGGTATTCTTGGAGGTGACAAAAATAGGACAAAAACGGGATAATAGAGGAAGGGAGGGGTATTCCAGGAAATAGACAAATAATAAGGAAAAAAAGAACAAAAGGGAAATCATGAGTTGAGGGTTTGGATTATCGACCAAAAGAGTTCTTCTCCTTCTTGGAGAAGGAACCAGCAGCGGGAGTCAGCTCCGATCAAGAGAGAGGCTCATGATGGCTTCGCAGGCATGTGCTCCTTTCTCTCTCTTCTCGACTTCTCTTCTTCTTCTTCTTCTTCTTGTGTTTTTTCTTTTTTTCTTTTGCTTCCTATTTCTTCTCTTCTTCTTCTGCTTCTTTCTTCTTCTTGTCGCCTTCTTTTTCTTTTTCTGTGCTTTTTTTTTCTATCTCTCTTCCATTTTTTTTCCTTGTGGTTCTGTTGCCTCTTCTACTGCCTTTGTTTTTTTTTTTTTGGCTGCTGGAAACCTGAGGGGTGGTTTCGACTGAGAAGAGTTCTGGTTCTGGTTCTGGTTCTGGTTCTGGTTCTGGGTATAGCTCAGCTTCTCTCTTTTCTGCTCTTTCTTCTTCTTTACCATGTTTTTTTCCACTTGCCAGAACCCTAAAACAGGGAAGGAGAGGGACCAATTGAAGTGGTGAAGGGAAAGAGGAGGTGGTGAGATAAAGAGGGTCGATTCCACAGAATCAACTCGACTCCTCTTTTTTTTTTTTTTTTTTTTTTCAGTTCTCGACAAAACTGGGCATGCCAAGGAAAAGAGATAGAGGGAAGAAGAGAGTGATGGTGAGGAAGGATGGGATCCTTCGGCTTTGATACCAAATTGATGGGGTAGCCTTAGGGAACAGAGGGAAAATCGCACAAAGAGGGGGAAGGGAATCACACAACGCACGAATTCAACTAATTCTAAATAAAATTCACTCTAATCTCAAACAATGAGTTTATGCAAGTATATAAAGGGAAAATAGTAAGACTACTCCTACTTAGACTTTAACACTGAAACAGAATCCTATTTCTCTATCTCCTACGTATCCTACCCAAAGATAAATATGAGAAATAAAAGACATAGTATTAAACTAAACTACTTCCAACCCTTGTTGGACAAAAAACCTGGGTTGGACCGGTTCTTCTTAGCCCTTGGCTTCCACAGCCAATCATGCTGGTCCAACCAGGTAAATGCAGTTGTATCTGCATCAATAGATAAGCTTACTTTCAGTGCCACCATCACCTATATTTGAATGGAATGCAGTAATGGGAAATGGACCTCCAACTCTCGCCTGATTCAGCAGATTTGGGGTTCCATTTCCTCTTATGTCAATGCCAAGATTACTGGTGTCTCTTCTATCTATGGTGTTTCCCCAAGGAACAATCACATTGTTGTGTCTTGGGGCCTCTCCCCTCTATGCTTCAGACTCTCTCCCTTGTTCCTTGAGGGTTGTTCCCTAGTCTTCTCCTCTCTCTCCCCCCTTCCTTTTGTAGGGGCTTTTATATGTATTTTCTTCTTCTTTGGGTAATGAATTAAAAAAAAAAAAAAAAAAAAAAAAAAAGACGGAAAGAAATAGAAAAATTGAAATAACCAACTAATGTCCAACTTAGGTACGTAACTCTCCCGTTCCCTTAGAAGCAACCTTGTCCTCAAGGTTAGAAATCAAGATAGTGTTTTTGCAGGTCATGCCATAACTCTCAAGTGGCATCAGCAGGTCCCATATCAGACCATTGGACCAATACTTTTTAGCATTACGTCAGCGACAAACCACTCGATAATCCAAAATGGCAATGTGTTCAAACTGTATCTGACCTTCTTCACCAACGGTAGGTAAGTCGGAAAGGGGTTGATAGCTGCACCCACCCTCTTCTTAAGACAAGAAGCATGGAAGACAGGGTGTATGCAGACGCCTTCTAGAAGCTACAATTTGTATGCCACCTTTCCTATGCTCTGTATAATCAGATAATGGCCATAAAAGAGGGAGAAAGCTTCATGTTGCTACAAGTAGCAACTGTAGCTTGTCAGTATAGTTGCAATCTGAGCCCGTTCTGAGGTAGACCATATCTCCGCCTTCAAATTCCCGTTCTGAATGGTGCCGAACAGCCAACTGTTTCATACGACATTGAACTTGCTGAAGATTATACTTAAGTAGCATAAGCATCTCATCCCTCTTTTGTAGACTTTGACCCACAACATATACCCTTGTCCCTTCGATTGTGTACTACTCCAATACAGGCGGTGGTTGTCCCTAAAGTACCTCATATGGGGTAAGTTTGATAGATGAGTGAACCATGGTATTGTACCACTGCTATGCCAGAGGAAGCCACTTTGCTCATGTTTTGGTCAATTACTAGTAGTCATGGTTTAATATTAATTTCGATGGTATCCCAAGAATCTGAATTTCAATGGTATCCCAAGAATCTGAGACCATATGCATTATGACTTTAAAAAATCACTTGTTTCAACCAGTATCGATCAAAATTCCCACATTTCAACCGAAATGTGGGAATTTTCGATTGAACCGATGGGTTTAACCCTTTTGGTTGAACCAGCCTTTATAAAAGCCTTGTTAAATGGGAAACCAAGCACCTTATTTCGAAATTTCGACCCCTACCCCTATTTCTTTTTTGTGAAGTGGAAAACTTGGGAAAACACTCAAGATTTTGTGATTCGGCATCAAATCTTCATTTTAAGCTTGGATGTTGCACATTCATAGCAAATCTACCCAAAGAAGGGAGCTTGGACCAAAAAGGTAAATCCCATTTTCCCCAAGAATCATTTTTTTTTTTTTGTATAATATACTTAGAAATATAGTAGAATGATGTAAAATTTTTATATGTTAGTTAAAATGACCCGATCTATGCATTCACGATGTCCCATTTTTTTCTTTTAAATACATATACCAACATATATTTGAAAAAAGTAGGGTTAATATTTGATGTTTGATGTTCATTTTATTATATGTTGAACACCATTTACCGATCTACAGCAGGATGGTTTCAGAGGTTTTTTTTTTTATTTTATTTCCCAAAAATTAATTATATATTTTCTGAAATTATTTACAATTATAAATAATTATGAAAAATATTCTGTTATGGGTTGAAAATTTAATAAAATTCTTGAATTTATTAAAAATGCATTTACAATCAAGATTGATTAATAATGTGATTTTTCAATTAATTATTGTTTATTAATTAAATAATTATTACTAAATTAATTTTTTAAAATATTTTTGAATAGACAAAAAATATAATGCTGAGTGAAAAATTTACAATAACCTTTAATTGTCTTTATGACACATAATCGATGTGTATATGTTGATAATTGGTCCCTTTTTTTTAGGACAGTGTTGGTACCAAGGTTTTTAGTATTGCATGATGGCTGAAAGAGGTGGTGACATTGCATGGCTTGATGGGAGACCCCTTACAACTGACAAGAGGAAATCAAAGTGTAATTATTGCAAAAAAAAAAAAAAAAAAAAGTCTGGTGGGGCCGCAAGACTAAAATGGCATCTTGCTGATGGCGACAAGAATGTGTTGGGCTGTCCTAATATTTCTAATGAAATAAAGAGGAGTATGTTAGAGCATTTACAAGGAGGGAAGCAAAAGAGGAAGAAGTAGAGGGCACGTACGGAAGAATATCATGGTGCTTGTCTAGAGTCATTACCAGAGTTGGGGGAGCAAGATTATGACAGTGATGAGCTTGACTTGGATGATGTAGAAACAACGTAAGAGGTTGAACAACTGAGTAGGGCAATTGCAGTGAGTAGAGCCCATCTTAGTATTGATGAGGAAAGACGTGTTCAGTGGACTGGGGGAGTTGGTTCATCTTGACAGGCTAAAGAAGACCCTAAGCCACAGACGAGGAGGAGGTTGAGACATATAGAGAGCCCGAGATTCCATTGAGGAGGTCCCAGAGTGTGAGGGACCAAGGTCCACGCCCACCCCCACCACCAGCTTGTAACCGTAATGTTGAGATTCTTCAGGCTGATCCTAAACTATTTCGAAAGCAAGACTAAAGACAATTAAAGTTGAAGTAGGTATGGACCAATGCAAAGTAGGCTATGGGAATGGATTTCTCCAAGTGGTGTTTCTATCATAGCATTCTAGCCAATGTCACCACAGGGTCATACTACCAAAACATGTAGGATGAGATTAGTAGGATTGGGCCAGGTGTGAAGAGGCCCAATGCATATGAGATACACAATGTCTATTTGCCAAAGCAGAAGAAAGAGTTAGTGGATTACATTGAGGAGTTGAAGCCGATCTGGGAGTACTATGGAGTAACTGTGATGTGTGATGGATGGATTGGACCCACTAGACGGTCCATCATTAATTTTATGGTAAATTGCGATGGAAGGACTATCTTCCTCAAGTCAGTTGATGCATCTAGTCAGAAGAAGAATGTAAAAAACATTTACAACCTGTACAAAGAGGTGGTAAAGGCTGTTAGGGTGAAGAATGTGGTTTAGATGGTGATGGTGATGGAGATGGTGATGGTGATGGTGATGGTGATGGTGATGGTGATGATGATGATGATGATGATGATGATATTGGTGGGTATGATGATGATGATAGATTAGTTGTTCTGCGAGAGGGGGATGATAGTTAGCATTGGGACCCAGAGTGCCATGACCATCACCAATTAGATTCATGGGGGAGACTGAGTTCACCAATGCTACGCAAGATGAACATCACGGTTCCTGACAACAGAGATGCCATACTAGAGGACCATGTCATAGGTTCGGACCTAAAGATGAGGTAATTGGGATAGGCCAAAGCATGGATATATCCATTTTATTTGCATAATGGAAGCCATGAGTTTGGGACAGAGTGCAGGATCTGGGCATTGGCATGCACCAAGAATTCATTGACTCGAGCCCTAGTCCAGTATATCATGGTGATAGTAGCTTTGATAGTGTCGGATTAGCTTCATCGCATTATGGGTATCCATTGTGTGGTGTATATGTCGGTGTACCATCCTTTGAGAGCACCGGTTTATTTGGATATGGTAGTGGGTATGGACAGTATGATGGATCTTCTACTTCATTTGGACAAGAGGATTGTTCAGTTGGTGGGTCATCTTTTGTTGATAGTTTCTTTGAGTATCCATCCCAACCATGTGTACCACATCCACATCCTATCAATGTGACTAAGCCATTCCGTAGGTTGGGATACCTTGCTGATGTTAATGATGCATCTGATAGATGGGCAGTGACGGACTACCAAAACAATTGGGCCCAAAATATGTCATGGGACTCATATCTAGTGCATTCAGAGGAGCGACTATAACATCTACAGTGGTCTGCAGCTCGTAGACTGGAACCGCCTAGACACTCTACTTGGAATTGACTATTGAGTGTTGACTATTGAGACTCGAGTGATAACTCACAATTATGTAATTTTATTATTTATTTTGGATCCTTTACATTATGTTTTGTTTGTTTTAACTTTTAATCATGTATTTCACATTTTTAGTTAGTAACTTATGTAGTACAGTTTCAGTCAATGACTCAACGTACATTAGTAAACTTTGGTCAATCACCATAAGTATGACTTTAGGTTTTTTTCATAAAAGTAATTATGTGAATGAGTTAGAAATGTATAAAATATGAAGTACACAACAAATTAGGGGAAAAAAACACAAATTTTGGTGGTCGAAATCAAGGTTTCCACAAACTCAGGAAAATTTCCCTGGTTTCCTCAAAATTTCAGTCTCAACCGAGGTCGAAACCTGATATTTTGAACCTTGCCGGTAGTGCAACGAAGATATATTCTAAACAACGGTTAACAACTTATGTTTGCTCGTCAGTTTATGGGTGATAAGATGAACTCAGTTGTAACTAAGTCCCCCTGTAATCGTAAGAACCCCTGCCAAAAAATGCTATTAAAAATAGGTCTTTGTCACTTACCATAGCCTTTGGCATGCCATGAAGCATGGAACTTCATCAAGGAAGGCCTGAGTAACAGATATAGCTCTGTAAGGATGTGAAAGAGGTATAGAATGGGCTTCTTTACAGAGCCTATCAACTACCACAAGTATCACTGTCTTCCCATCCATGGAAATTTCCGTCCAAACATGCTCTAGTGGATAGTGGCTGCAGCAGTCCCCACATTGGCACATTTTCACCCTTGTTGCATTGGCACAAATCACATTCACTGAGAAACTGACACATATTTCTTCATATAAATAGCGTACTCAGTGCACGAGGCTCCCACTACTACGGGGTTTGGGGAGGGTCGTAATACACACAGCCTTACCCTGACTTGCAGAGAGGTTGCTTCCCGACTCAAACCCATGATCACTAGGTCACAATGGAACAACCTTATCTGCCCTCTAGACATCTTGCTTCATATTCTTCCAATAAAAAGAATGGCGGATTTGTTGAGTTCTGTGAATTACTCATTGTACTCCCTCCAGGCATGCATGGAATTCTCGTATCACCATTTCTTTTAACCGACCATCTGTACCCAATGCAAGATGTCCGGTACCTTAATTCATCCCTAGTCCACTTATAACTTGGTTTGGCCATGGGATCCTCCTTAAGAGATGTCGCTATGGCTGCCAAATCTATGTCGTCCACACGAAAATCCAGACAGAGACAGAGAAGTCCAAATCCTAATTAAGCACTCCAAACAAAAACAATACAAAACCTAAAATTTACACACAAGAATGGAAATCCAGCCACTGATCCTAGGAGGAATGCTACAACACAGGCAGAAGCATATTCACCTCGATTAATCAGGACTAGAAACAAGAGCATGAACAGCTGGAAGTTGTTGCAACAAGAAGCAGAAAAAGGCCATTGGGAAGAACCAGGTAGAGTTAGATATCAACAATCACCCAACTGATCGGAGCCTTCATAGAGGATGGTTGTCTACAAGCCGGATACGAAACCCTCTCAGAATGAGGCCCTCAATAGAGGAACCAAACCCTAACATACGGGAAAAGTAAACCCATCTCGAGAAATGCACGAGGCTCAAATATTTTTGAAGGAGAAAGATACGTCTTATTATTTGATTAAATATTAGGAAATTTTCATGCAAATCTATTCATATGCCCTCATTAAGATTAGAAAATTTTCATGCACATAGATTCACATGCCCTCATTAAGCTTTTTTTTTTTTTTTTTTTTGGGTGAATCATTAAGCTTAAGGTTGAATGGTCATATGTTTAGAAAATTCTTGGAGGATGGATCTCTCCAATCCAAGCATTATAAGTGGGTCAACCTATCCATTGGCCATTTGGAAATTTTAGTCTCCCCAATAGTTACATGGCCCACCCTATATTGAACCATTCCTCCTATTTTCATCCTTTTATTACAAGTATCCAAAGTTTTAGCCATTCCTTAAAGCTTTATAATGCCAGTCAGACAAGCCTTTTTTGGAGTGAAACTTACCACAGATGTATAACTAACGATGTGGAGAACATGTTCACAAAATTTGATCTGCCAATTGCTATTGGCACATATTTAGGGCTTTGTAGACAAGCCTATCATGACAAGCTTCCACCCATTCTGGTCTTTACACTGTCTACATCTGTTTTTTCGTTAATATAAATTTACTATTCTGATTTATCTGAACTCAATTGCACCATGTTTACATCCATTTTCTAACCATTACTTTCCTCTTTTTCTTTCGTTTTTTTATGATTTTGTATTTGATTTTTATTTTTCATGGACAGATAGGATCTGAATATATGATTTGTATTATTTTTTATTATAATGAAATATACTCACCATCTTCCTGGTTTTGAAAGTTTTTTATGATTTGATGACATAATTTTGCTTCAACCATGAATGGCTCTTCAAAATGTGCAAATAGGTGACCATGAGCTTCTGGATAACGATTTAAACAATCTAGAGCATTTAAACCTGAAGATGTGGGTATCAGGTGTTGAACTTTGGTATCTTTCACCAAATTTTGAGACTTTATCTATAGACCATGTTGAGCCGGTGCGTACCAAATATCCATTCTGAATTTGCACGATGTTGGATCTTGCGTCCCAGGATCAAAGCATCACCTTGTGCTGAAATAGTACTCTCATGGGACTTAAAGATATCCATAGATGCCATTTTTGGTTCGAAGTTGCATGGTTCTTGAATCCTTCTTTTCATTTTCCTTTTCTTTTCCCCCCCAAAATTAGCCAGTCATATAGTGCAGCAACTGGGGACTCTTTCGATGCTTTTCTAGACGTTTCTATCTCCCGCAAGGAGATGCTGAAAGGGATTGTAGTAGGCAATATGAAATATCATACAAGTGCCCATAGTATTTGTTTATTTTTTTTCCCTAGCACAGAACATGTAGCTGTTATATAATTTTCGACTTTACTACCTTGTTTAGAATTGAGTATTGGGGTAGACTCGGACAATGTCATTTGAAATTGTGTTTGTGAAAGTGATGTTAATATTGAATTAAGATCCTTTTATCATATCATGGATTAAATATCTTTTTTCTTTCTTTTGATGTATTTCATGGATCAATTTTCTATGGTAGAGGAAACTTGAGAGCATGGTCCACACAAAAGATTGTTCAATATGTGAGGTTTTTTTTTTTTTTTAACCTGGTTGCCTGCTTCAGAAAGTTACTATTGATATAGTTCTCTAAATTAAATGCTTTTGTTCTAGTTTACCTTGGTATTGATTTATCAAGCTGTGTGAATTTGCAAGAAGAACTCACTACAAGGGAAAAAGATCCCTACCTGGTCGTGCATCTCTATGCCTAGACATTGGAGGTGGGGAAATGACCATCCTGACCCCTGGTTGGTTGCCTGTGCTTCTCTTCTGGTTGATCCACGCACTGGCATAGTGGTCATGCGACAGCAATGCCCAGCCCTATCTGTATGTAAAGTTTGAGAAAAAAAATATTTCAGATAGTCAGAAGCCCGCCAAAAACCGTTGAAATTGGATGGTTTGGTTCATTTTTGAAAGATTTTTAGTACCAGGTGGTTCTATGGGCAATCAAATTTTTAAGGTGACTTATTGTTGTGGTCAAACCTGGTTTGATTGTCTGATCTGGTCTAGTGTGTTTTTTTTTTTTTTTTTTTTGCCCAAATATGTTGCAATACAAATGCTCTTTATCAAGAACAGGAAGATTAGATTGCCTTGAGACTTCTAACACCTTTTTAAATGTCCATTGTCTTATTCTTTACATTTATTTAAGTTAGATATAAAAAAGGGTTTTCAAAAACAAGTTAAAAATGACATCATTTTAACTTTGGAGTGATGCAGAGGACTTGGAACAATTCTTTTGAAACCAAGCACCACCTCGTGGCCTTTGAACATGATTTCTATTTTTTGCATGTTCATTTTGATCCTTCCTCCATTTTGTTCCAGCTCAGGTGTAGCAACGACTTGATGCTTTTTGTTAAACATCTGGCTTTGGTTTCTATGACTACACATTCTTCCATCTCCAAACTAATATGGACAGATGTACTTTCTCTTCTTTGAAGTAATGCTTTTTCTATTTCCATTAAAAAAAAAAAAATGAGTGACATCTTTTTGTAATTATCAAAAGGTGTCATTATTTATCCTCGTTAGAAAAAATGATGTTTAATATTAGAAGGAAAAGATTATGAGTTTGTATGAGCAAGATGCAACAAAACCATTTTCCAAACCAAAATGCATGACATTCCACTCATAGTGGTCGTTAGGGGGATATTAAAGACAATTTTATATCAATTCGTTTCAATACCTTTGAATTTGGCAAAAGCCGAACTTCATATCAAATTTTGAAATGATTGGAGATCCTTGAACTTTGACAATCAGCTCATGTTTGTTTGGAAGGGGATATCCGATCCATGGAAGACATGTATTCGAGATATCCAGAACTACAATAACTACAGGGTATAAAATTTATGAGCCATACTAGGGGTGTCAATCCTGAGCCCGCACCGTAGGCCCGACCCAACCCGACTCGCTTAAGGTCCGACCTGAACCTAGGCACCCGACCGGCCCAACTCACTTAAGAGTAATGCTTAAATTGTAACTACCTTTTTTAAGAATCTTATCTTCTTAAATTCTAAGCAAAATACTTAAATTATAAAGCCAATAGTTTAATCCGCTTAAAATCGGCCTAACCGATTGACACCCCTAAGCCATACGATGAAGCTTTGGGAGAAACTTATTAAAGTGCATTTGAGAAGAGAATCTGGAGTCTCGGTTAACCAATTATATCTTCTTAAAAGGCTCATGGAAACCTTTAGTGCTGCTAAAAAGGACCTCCATGTGGTCTTTATTGACTTGGAAAAGGTTACGACAGAGTTCCTAGAAATTTAATATGGCATGTCCTAGATAAGAGAAAGGTGCCGAGTAAATATGTGGAAATAAGGGTGGTCAAGCCTACGAGTTCCCTATTTCTATTGGGCTACACCAAGGGTCAGCTTTAAGCCCCTATTTGTTTGCTCTTGTTATGGATGAATTGACAAAAGGCATTCTTAGCCACTCTACAATAGATAATGATGCAGTGACTATTGAAGGAAGAGAGGTAAAGCAAATTGACTAGTTCAGATATTTGGGATCTAACATTAATTAAACATGACAAACGTGTCCCCGTAAAACTGAAAGGAAAATTCTATCGAACAGTTGTGCGTCTGGCTATGATGTACGGGTCGAATGTTGGGCCATTGAAGCAACATACTAGGCAAAAAATGATCATAGGAGAGGTTGTGAGAAAAGACATGTATAAATTAGGCTTTGTCATGAGTATGGTCTCAAATAGAGTAGTAGATTAGAGGGTTAGGATGTAGGTAGCGGATCCACTTTGGCTATGTTCTACTTCATTAGCATTATTACTAATTTGTTTCCTTTAACGCCTACTTGTCTTTTTCCCTTGGCTTTGTTTGGATCCATTTAGCCGACTCCATTAAGTTGGGATAAGGTTTTGTTATTGTTGTTGTTAATAAATCCAATTTAAACCCAAGGGGTGAGCAACGAACTTGGTATGAACCATAAACTCGGACATCCATCATATGTTCGACTCCCACTAGGCACACCTTAGGCCACTCACACGGGGGTGTTTAATGCTCTTCACTGTTTTCAAAGAAAGTTGAATGATTCTCATTCAACCTCGATATGACCTGGCCCATGCAGTTGTGGGGTCAATATGAGCTTGCGGGACTAGTTAGGCCGAAGGCCTGGATACCCGACGTTAGCAAAAAAAAAAATCCAATTTACTTTAACCCTTTGATTTCTCAATAGACCTCGTATCTTAGTCTATAAAAATTGATGGATTTAAAATGAAACCAAATTCTCTAAATCTAGCTTACTATAGAGATTTAAATACTCTTTCACCTCAAATTGTTATTCTCTGATACGCTCAAATTAGCTGCCCAATAAGGCATAGACATGTGGCACCCAACTACAGGGGATATCCAGAATGCCACGTATAACCAAGAACTTCGGATATCAAGATTGCGAGGAGACTTGAGTCCTCTTCATGTAGTAGAGACATACTAGGACTCTATCTATCTGAAGGGGAGAAAATACCCGAAAAGTGAATATTGCCCACGGAGGTAGGAACACATGAAGGGTGTAGTCCTCCAAAATCACCCCAAGCTCGTCAAAGAAGAGAAAGACGTCTCCTAGTAGGACTCTATAGGAGATAATCCTATAAGAAGAAACGTGAAAGACGGAACTAGGTAAGTAGACTAACTCGCCATTACTCTCTGAAACACTATTGCACGAGTCTCTAACTTGGGCATCGGAGGACTAATCCTGGAGCCACCTCCAGGCCTCTGCCTTTTGTGCTTGTGCAGGATCAACGCTTAACCTTCCATAGATTCTTGGCAGCAATAGATTGGTGCCATTCGTAGGAATCGATGGATTAATGGTGAAGAAAACTTACAATCATAAGAAAACAAAAGTTGTACCAGCTCGAAATATGAAAGCCAGAGAGCCTTCAGATCCTCGGCCACCTATGAATGCCGAAGAAGAAGAACAACAAGAAGGACCCCTTTGCAACCAATGATCTGCTGGAGACCATATAAGGAGGGAGTCTAACCCCTAACCACTCTAGTTGGGGAGTAAGAGTATGTGACTAAGGAGCAGTTGGATGCGCTCCAGTAGAAATACGACCAATTGGCTGAAACAATAAAGGAAGTCTCCAAGGTTGTCATTTAGAGGACTAATAGAATAGCAAGAGATTCCAGCATTCACTCAGAACGAGTCCAAGATGAAGACCAAAGTAGCTCAGGATTGGTAAGATCTGGAAAAAACCCGTTAAATCATGCAGCAAGGGAGAACCCCGCACCCAGAGAGAGGGCATGGCGTGCCACATGGGTGAGACATGAAGAACCACATCAGGGGGTCGATCAAAGGTCCGAAGACCAAGGGTTAAAGCAGAGGATCCTTGATTTAAAAGATGAAATCCAAAAAGTAGCAGACAATCGAGCAGGAGCTTACGAATCGGATCTCACTAATGACATGACTTTAGCTGATGAAGTCATGAGTGATCTGCTCCCTGTTGGGTTTCATTTGCCAAAGTACGACACCTATGATGGAACCGGAGACCCCGTCGATCATTTGGAAGGCTTTAAGGTTGCAATGTAATTTCATTAAGTCTCGAAAAACATCATGTGCCCCACCCTTCCTTTGATCTTTAGAGGGGCAACAAGGTTGTGGTACAATCGTCTGCCGACGAAGTCAATTCATAGCTTCATTGAATTGAGCCAAGTCTTCATGAAAGGATTCTCCAGCAGTCAACCCCTCCAGAACACTACATACAACTTGACAAATGTTAAGCAACGCCCGGGAGAATCCCTACGTGACTACATGAAACGCTTCCACCATGAAAAGCTTGGGATCAGAGGCTTAGATTCGAAGGAAGAATTCACAACCCTCTTAGGGGGTGTCAAAGATAAAGAACTGAAGAGCTCCTTGGCAAAACGTGTACCAAGGAACTTGGCAGAGCTGAAAGCCCGATGTGATAAATACATTCAAATGGAAGAAACCCTAGAGGCCGACGAAGAAGCCAAAGAGAAGGTAAGAAAGAAACAGGTCCAAGGAAAAAAGGCAATGCTCGGAGCGGGATCGAGCACCCAGTCCACCAAAGAATTTCGAAAGCTATGCATCTCTCACCCAAAGAATGACTGACGTATTGATGCAGATAAAGGATTCATTGAATGTCAAAGTGCTGAAGTGGCCGGGAAACATGGGAAGACACCTTGAGAGGCACAACATGGATAAGTACTGCCATTTCCACAAGGATCATGGCTATGACACTAAAGATTGCTAGCACTTGAAGGGAGAAATAGAGAGCTTGATCCAAGGGGGATATTTAGGTAGGTTTGTCGACTGAGAAAAGGAATATTCCCAAGATAATAATGACCAGAGAAATAATCATCACAGAGAAACAAGGGGTCGTCGTGAAAGGCGGGACCCAAATCAAAGGGGCAACATAGAATGATAAAGAGCTCAAACACCCGAAAGGGCCAACCCTCATCCACAAGATGACTCGAACAGCCCAACCAGGGTCATAGCCACTATCAGTGGAGGATTGGCCACGAGAGAAAGCTTTGTTTCGGCCAGGAAAGCCAAGGCCTATGCGAGAAGCGTACATGTGACCGAATGATCAAATAAGAATGTGAGGACGGGGACGATGATCTCTTTTTTGACGATGATCTGGAAGGAGTGCAAACACCTCATGATGACATCATGGTAATCACTATGACAATAGCTAATTGCAGGGTAAAGAGGATCTTAGTGGATAGAAGCTAAAGAAGGTCAAACATTCATTACATGGGTTCTTAGGAGCCTCAGTAAAAGTTGAGGGTTCAATTGAATTACCGATGAGAGCTGGTAATTGGGATTGGTCGACATTACCTCTGCGTACAATGCCATACTCGGAAGAGTTGGCTTGAACTTGCTAAAAGCCATAGTCTCCACATCACATCTCAAGATAAAGTTCCCATAAAAAATGGGCTCGGAGAATGCCAAGGGGACTAAGAAAAGGTGGGTAAAGCATTACCAATAGAAGACCTGTGAGTGACCCCAGCCTCCAGAGAGGAGAATCGGCTAGGACCCAATCCAAGTTGACATCGAGGAAGGAGATAGCACTGTCTAATTCCAGGTTGGAGCACTGATGCCAAAGCAACAACAGGAAAAGATCATCTCGTTCCTTCGGGATAATTCAACGTCTTCGCCTGGTCAGCCTCGAACATGCCCGGAATAGCTTGGGAAGTGATTGAGTACCAACTGAGAGGAGAAGAAGAGAACCTTTGCACCCAAAAGGCAGCAGAATATAGATGAAGAAGTAGAGAAGCTCTCAAGACCTAAACAAAGCTAGCTACCCCTTGTCGAAGATAGACCTTCTTATTGATGCCACTTCAAACCTGATGAAGTGCGCTTTTGAAGTAACGTTAGGGAAGTTTCTAGGCTTCATTGTCTCAGAGAGAGGAATTGTGGCCAACCCGACAAAGATACAGGCCATCCGAGAGATAAATCCCCCACGGAATGTGAAGCAAGTCTAGGAGCTGATGGGAAGAATCACTACCCTGGGTCGGTTTATATATCTCGATCAACTGTGTCTCCCTTTTTTTAGAGCCTTGAAAAGTTCCAAGAGATTCGAATGGACTGAGGAGTGCGAAAAGTCCTTCGAGCAGCTGAAGGAATACCGGAAACTAACACCCTATTTCCAGTCGCACACAATATGCATGCTCACAGACTAGCCCCTGAAGAAAATATTGCAGAAGCCGGATATCTCTAGCAGACTGGTCAATTGGACCATAGAATTAGGAGAGTTCGACATCCAATATAAGCCAAGGACTACTATAAAGGCCCAAGCGCTGACTGATTTCATATCCGAAATAACATTCCTAGATGACACATAGGAACCAACCGAGGACAAAGAGGACAGGGCTTGGATACTTTAGGTCAATGGCGCCTCTAACAGAGCAGGCAACAGGGTAGGGATCATACTCATTAGTCCCGAAGGATTCAAAATCATGTATGCCTCCAACAACGAGGCCGAATACGAGGCACTGATAGCCGAAATAAATTTGGCACAAAGCCTGATGGTACAAAGGCTAATAGTGCACAGTGACTAGCAGCTTATAGTGAGGCAAGTGAGCGGCGACTATAAGGCAAAAGAGCACAGGATGGTAGAATACTTAAAGAAGGTACGAGAAAAAGTGGCTGCCTTCAAAGAGTTCTAGGTGAAGCAAGTGCCATATGCAGAGAATGCTAGCACAGATGCACTGTCGCAACTAGCAACTTTGGACTTCATGGAGTTGGGATGCTCAGTGTACTTCGAGGTGCTACCTTAGCCGAGCACCAAAGACTACCAACAGATGCTTTCTATAGAAGAAGGCAACCCATGCTGGATGGACCCCACAGCTAAGTATCTAAAAGAAGGAACACTTCCAGACGACAGGGATGAGGCAAGAAAAGTACAGATCAGATCGGCACACTTCTTGCTAAATGGCGAGATGTTGTACAAGATAGGGTTTACGATGCCCTACCTCAAATGCCTAAACCCTATTGATGCCAAATATGCCCTCAGAGAGGTACATGAAGGAATATGTGGTCAACACCTTGGCACAAGGGCCTTAGCCCATACAGTGCTACGGTAAGGCCTCTTCTGGCCAACAATGAAGAAAGATGTAGAAGAATTCGTTAGAAAGTGCCTGAAGTGCCAGATGTTCTCACCAATTTCCCGACAACACGCCATAGAGTTGTCATCCTTGTTGAGCCCAGTACCCTTCGTCATGTGGAGAATGAACATTTTGGGGCCCTTCCCACTGGCAACACGCAGAGGAAATTCATGGTGGTAACAATTGACTACTTCACGAAATGGGCGGAGGCCAAAGCATTGGCAACCATAACGGAGAAGAACATCTGAGATTTTTTTCAAAGAACAGTGGTCTATCAGTTTGGAATACCCAGAGTGGTAGTAACTGACAATGGAACTCAGTTCGCGAACTCCACCTTTGGATCGTTCTGTGAAGCCCTCAACATTAAGCATAGAAAAACATTAGTCGACTACCCCCCAACCAATGGGCCGACAGAGGTAACAAATCGTACACTACTGCAGGGAATAAAGAAAAGTTAGATGATGCCAAAGGGCTATGGGTAGACAAACTGCATAGCATTCTTTGGGCCTATTGAATGATATAAATGTTAGCAATGGGAGAAACCCCTTTCACTCTAACCTACGGCACCGAAGCTGTACTACCAGTCGAGATTGGAGCCATAACCCGCAGGGGTCCAATACTATGATGAAGGCTCAAATAATGAGGGCCTCTGGGCTAACGTGGACCTCTTATATGAAGGACGAGAAGACTCGCAGGAAAGAATTATAGCTTACCAACAGAAGATAGAAAGGTACCACAATTCTAAGGTCTGAAGAAACGAGTTCAGAGTCAGAGACCTCATCCTAAGAAGAGCAGAAGTGTCAGATCCGAGGCACCAAGGAAAGTTAGTACCAAATTGGGAAGGACCCTACAGAGTCTCTAGAGTGATACGACCTGGCTCTTATCACCTAGAAACTATGGGGGGAGAGAGAGGGTACCTCGATTATGGAACTCGAAGAACCTAAAGAAATTCTACCAGTAGCAGACATGTTTAGTTTTGACTATTATTTTTTTTTATTTTTTACCATTTTGTTAATTTTTAAAAGGTAGGACTTTCAATTTGTAGTTCGATCATCCCCGAACATTTCGAAGGATTTTATAAAAAGCTGGTTCACGGCAAGTGGTCTCAGATAATTATATAACATTCAAGAACCAAAAACACCAACAGAATGCTCCTCCTTCGGTTGGGAGCTCAGGCCAAAGCCTTGCAGACCTGACCGAATGGTCCTCCCTCGGTTGGGGGCTCAAGCCAAGGCTGAGTACACCTGACCAAAGGGTCCTTCCTCTATTGGGGACTCAAACCAAGGTCAATAGACCTAACTAAAGGGTCTTTCCTTGGTTGGGGGCTCAGGCCAAGGCCGAGAAGACCTAACTAAAGGGTCCTCCCTTGGTTGAGGGCTCAGGCCAAGGCCTAGCAGACTTGACTGACGACACGACCTTATACAACTATCCTAACCCAGATGGGTATCACAAACCCAAGGATGGCCAAAGAAGCTCATGATGAGCACATTTATGTGTGAAATCTAGGGTAGTAAAACATGCATTTTAAATATTTAGAATGGAGCTACCTTGGGTTTTACTCTCTTTTTGCAGGTTTATATTTTCAAGGCCTTGAGGATTATCGGGCGCTATATCTTCAATTTTACACGTAAAGAGGTCCTATTTCTTTCTATGGTTGAGAAAAGGATGAAATTCTGAGCAAGATGGACGTGTTCAATTAAAAGTACACATTCGTTTGGTCACCCATACAAATGATTATTCTTTTCAGACTAGAAAAAGAATAATAGGTCAGAACTGAACCGAGATGCAGAACCAGCCCGTTTGCAATTATCTCAGAGGTACAAGGAATACTCCAAATGCCAACAAGGATCGATGGACCACATCTTTAAGTGATTGAAGATTTTTTTTGATAATAACAACTACCTAGTATAGTTGGTGAGCTATGGTGTGCACAATTCCCTTGCTCACCAAGAGGTCTCAAGTTTGAATCTCATGGTTGTTTTTTTTAGAGAATTTATTGAAGATTTTCTGCTTTTCATTCACTTAAAGCACTAAGGTCATGGAGGGGATTTCCACATCAAATTAGAAGCAAATAAAATCGTGGAGAAGAGAAGAAAAAAAAAAAGAAAAGAGAAAAAAAAGGGGAGAAATAAAGATTGTCCAAATCTTCTCTCTCCTCCACATCAGCACCCACCAAAAGATTGTCCAAATCACATAAAGCAAGAAGAAAATCGTTCCTTGGAGGGAGAAAAAGAAGAGAAATAAATTAGAAAAAAAAAAAGGAAAGAAAATAAGCAAACAAATTATAGGAAATTTCTCAAAATTTATTTCTCTCTTCTCTCTCCTCCACCTTAGCACTTTTGGTCTCAAAAGATCTCACAACCAATTGTGGGTTTCTCTCTTTTAGGAAAGAGAAAATTGTTACCCTACCTCCCCATTCCCTATAAATACAACTCATGTAAGATGAGGGGAGACAATTCATTCTTCTTCTAGTTTTTTTTTAGTTGCTCTCTATTTAGTTTTAGTTCTTCTTTATCTTTTCTTCAATCACTTTTGCAATAGTTTTTTTTTTTTATTTCAATTAATGCAAGCACTCTTTTATTTTTATTCAGCCCTTTTATGTTTATGATTTATGCAATTGAGTTGTAATTTTTTAAGTTATAGTTCTAGGCTTAGATCTAGGTGACAAGATCAAGAGCCGTGGAGCAATTTTTTTTCAAGTTCAAGCATTGATTCAAGTAAGTAGGCTCCTTCAGTAGTCTTCTCTCTCCCCTCTCATTCCCTCTTCTGACTACCCTTTCTTTCTTAATTTAGGATTTTTATTTTCAGTCGTTACATTATTGCTATCCCTCTCCCCCAAGGTTCATGGCTAGTGTATGTGTTGCCTTTGCCCCTCCTAGCCATAGAACCATAAATTTATTACTTTTATTTTAATTGTCTCCCTTTCCCTAAAGCCAAGTAGAGTAACCCTCGTAAGAGTGACTCTTTGGTCAAGTAGGGAAGCTCATATTATGATGCATCCCTCGGGCTAAGTAGAGAAACCTACTTGTGAGTCTCTCTCTAGCTTTATCCCCTTTTTTTTTACTTTTTTTTTATTTCAGCATTTTTTTTCTTTATTTATTTTTTTTTAATTGCGTGGGTTGTTTATTTTCAGTTATTTATTTATTTAATTTTAATTGTGTGGCTTGCGTCTTTAAATTCTTAAATGACGAATGGTTAGGACGGTAATTAGAATTAGATCACAACTATTAATCGGTTCACTTTCGCATTATTAAAAGAGATAAAAAAATAAAGTGACTGCTCTCCCTGTGTTCGACCCGTAGCTACACTGATCCGTACGCTTGCGGTTATATTTTAAATCGCAAACAAGTTTTTGGCGTCGTTGCCGGTGAGACAGTTACATGTTATTTTTCACTTTCTTTTGGTAAATCGGAGTGCTTTGTTTGCTTTGTTTTATATTTTTCCTTTTATTTTATTGAATTTCTGAGAAGAACAACTTGCAATAATAGTTGTATCAGTGGAGGTCGTCATGCCTCACAGTATGATAAAGACAGGTTTTGCCCTGTAGCAGTACCTCAGGAATTGACCTGAGCAACCCCGGATCCATGCCGATAAGCTCCCAAAAAGCAAAAAAAATAAAAAATAAATAAATAAATAAAACATAAAAAAATTTAAAAAAATCATCAAAAAAAAAAGTTTCTATCCATTCTTTTGTGCTTGTCTTATTTTAGTTGTGGGTAGTTTTTTTGTTGCATGAGTGTTAAGTGGGTACATAATACTAAGAATCGGTTAGAAAGAAGAGATCCAACAAATAGTGACCCTATACGTTTGCTCTCTTTAAAACCCTTTAATATGGGAGACCAACAGCAAAACCCTTCACTTAAATCTCTGAAAGATAGGTTCTACCCTGCTAGAACAACCCAACCTTCCTGTATAGTTCGACCACAGGCCCAGGGCAATAATTTTGAACTCAAATCTCAATACATCACTATGTTGCCCCACTTCCATGAGTTGACCTCTGAGGATGCATACCTATTTCTAAGGGAATTTGAAGAGGTATGTGTTCTAATTAAGATCCAACAGCTTTTTGATGATACTGTTAAGCTTAGGTTTATCACTTTTGCATTGAAAGACCAAGCTAAGAAGTGGTTGTATGGGTTACCCACAAATTCCATAACCTCATGGGAACAGTTCACAGTTGTCTTCCTTAAGAATTTTTTCCCAACTCACAAGACCAATAAGCTTAGAAGTGATATCCTTCAGTTTAGGCAAAAGCCTAGTGAGTCATTTTCCAAACTTATGGAGAGATTTAAGGATCTACTCCAAGAATGCCCTCACCATGGCCTAGACCTATGACATTTATGTCAAATAATTTATGAGGGTATTGATTACCCAACTAAACAAATGATAGAGTCTATGTGCCCTGAGGGATTCACATCCTTTACAGATGAAGGAAAGGCATGGGAATTCTTACTTGACTTAGCTGACAAAACCCGTGAGTGGGAATCAACCCAAGAAAGTGAAAGAATCATAGGTGAAAAAGGATATTTTGTGGATGGGATAGTAGCCAAGGAAGCCCATTTGGATAGCCTAATCAAGAGGATTGAGGCTATTATTCCTAGAGAGCCATCATCAGTCAATTTGGTTAAGATTTGTGCTTGGTGCCAATTCCCTGGACATATCATAGAAGAATACCCCAACACCTCTGGGGGCACTTCTAATGATAGTGTTAATGCCTTATACCAGAATAATCCATATAGTAACACCTACAATCCAGGATGGAGAAATCACCCAAATTTCTCTTGGAATCAGGGCAACCAAGCAGGACCTTCAAATTTCTATAATCAAGGTCAACCTGGATCCCAAAGGCCTCCCTTTGCACAATAATCTTTTTTCCAAAATACTTTTCCTAGGTCAAATGTAGGACCTCAGGAGAGTTTTCCTAAGGCCCCTCTTCTATCATCTTATCAGCAACCCCCTAGGTTTACCAACATTGGAGAGGCAAGTAGAATAAGTGACTTGGAAAAAAATATAGCCCTCCTTATGACAAGCCATCAAAATCTTACGAGAGAACTTACCCAAGTTGTCTCAATTATGCGTGAGAGGGAGAAGGGAACTTTACCTAGTCAACCAGAGCCTAACCCTAGGCATCATCAGCCTGTTAGTTCACAAGGACCAACTAATGCACCACTGAATATAGTACAAGGTCATACTCAACAAGGGCCCTCTAACCAATGCAATGTTGTTTATGCCCTTAGGAGTGGTAGAGAGTACCAACAGAGTGTTTCTAAATCTTTCCCATCTATTACTCCTGTTAACTCTTCTTCAGTTGAGGACACAAGTGTGCCTCTTGTTCCAGGTTCGTCTGATGAACCTAAAGATTTTTCTGAAACTAAAGATGATTTGATTGAGAAAACCAAAAATGATTCTTCTGAACAGGGGCAAATCCCTCACAGTCCTTATGTTTATCCTATCCCATTTCCTAATCACTTGGTACACAAAAAGAAGATTGCTTCCATGGATAAAATTTTAGAAGTCTTCAAAAAGGTAAAAGTGAACATCCCTCTTTTAGATGCCATATCCCAGATCCCCGCCTATGCAAAGGTACTGAAAGATTTGTGTACTCACAAACGTATCACTAGTGTGCGCAAAAAGGCGTTCTTGGCAGGTAACAGTAGTTCCATAATTACTCAGCCGATAGCAGCCAAATATAAGGATCCAGAGAGCCCTACCATATCTTGTGTCATAGGCAACACCTATATTGAGCATGCCTTACTTCACCTTGGTGCAAGTGTGAATCTTTTACCTTACCATGTGTACAAGCAACTAGGATTGGGAGAATTGAAAGCCACTGGAACTACTCTTCAGTTGGCAGATAGGTCTGTTAAGATTCCTAAAGGGATGGATGAGGATGTCTTACTAAAGGTGGGGGAATTTATTTTTCCTGTTGATTTCATTGTGTTAGATACCAAGCCCTTCTCAACCAAGGATGAGATCCCAATAATTTTAGGAAAACCATTCTTGGCTACTAGTAATGCATTAATCAATTGTCGGAATGGTTTCCTAAGATTATCTTTCGGTAACCAAACTGTTGAGTTTAACATGTTTAGTATTGGTAAGAAACCACATATGGAAGAAGAGATCAATATGCTTGAGGATTTTCTGGATTTTTCTGATCATTTAGTTACCAACTTTGATATTGATTTTGATTCAGAATTCCAAGAGTGTATGGATGAGTTGGATGATGACAGTGAAAATTTCTTTTCTGAAGTCTTGAGTCTTCACACACTCGTGAAGCCCTTAGGACCCCTTTCCAATTCCATTCCTAAACCTTCCATAGTTGACCCCCCTAAGCTAGATCTTAAGGAGTTGCCATCTAATTTGAGGTATGCTTTCCTAGGGCCTGATCAGACTCTTCCTGTAATAATTTCTTCAAATTTGACTTCTAGCCAGGAAGAGGAGTTACTTAAAGTGTTAAAAGATAATAAGGAAGCCCTAGGTTGGACCATGCCTGATATCAAGGGTATAAGTCCTTCCATTGTGCAACATCATATACATCTTATGGAGGATTCCAAACCATCCACGGAACCCCAAAGAAGAGCTAACCCAGTGATGATGGAAGCCATTAAGAAAGAGATCCTAAAGTGCTTGGATCATGGAATAATTTATCCTATTTCTAACAGCCAATGGGTAAGCCCAGTTCATGTAGTGCCCAAGAAGTCTGGTGTTACTGTAGTTTCCAATACCAATAATGAATTGATTCGAACTTGTGTCCAATCAGGGTGGAGAGTGTGCATAGACTATAGAAAACTTAATGTGGTAACCTGAAATGACCACTTCCTATTGCCATTCATTGACTATATGTTAGAGAGGTTAGCAGGACATGAATATTATCATTTTCTTGATAGATATTCTAGCTATTACCAAATCTCAATTGCTTTAGATGACCAACATAATACCACTTTTACATGCCCATATGGAATATTTGCTTACAGGCGTATGCCCTTTGGGCTTTGCAATGCCCCTGCTACGTTCCAACGATGCATGATGAGCATTTTTTCTGACATGGTCGAAAAATTCTTAGAAGTATTTATGGATGACTTTTCAATTCATGGGAATTCCTATTCTGAATGTCTTCATCATCTTTCTCTAGTTTTGAAAAGGTGCATATCTAAGAATTTGGTTTTGAATTGGGAGAAATGCCATTTTATGGTTAAATCTGGTATTGTTTTAGGCCATGTAATATCCAAGGAGAGAATTAAGGTAGATAGAGCCAAAGTGGATTTAATTGATAATTTACCACCTCCTCAATCTGTTAAGGATGTTTGGTCTTTTCTAAGGCATACAGGCTTCTACAGAAGGTTTATTAAGAATTTTAGTTAGTTAGCCCGACCTCTCACTTCATTACTTGTCAAAGATCAAATTTTTGAGTTTTCTAAAAAGCATCTAGAATCCTTCAAGCAACTTAAGGAGTTGAACAATGCACCCATTCTTCAACCACCTGTTTGGACTAAACCTTTTGAACTGATGTGTGATGCTTCAGATTTTACCATAGGGGCAATTTTAGGTCAAAGGATTAATAAGTTATCCACTGTCATTTACTATGCTAGTAGGACCTTAAATGATGCACAACTCAATTATACAATCACTGAAAAAGAATTTTTAGCTGTTGTGTTTGCATTAGAAAAGTTTCGGTCTTACTTAGTTGGTTCACATGTGGTGGTGTATACTGATCATTCTGGCCTCAGATACCTAGTTCAGAAGAAGGATGCCAAAGCCCGTCTCATTAGGTGGGTTTTACTTTTACAATAGTTTGATTTGGAAATTAGGGATAAGAAAGGAGTTGAAAACCTAGTTGCAGACCATTTATCCTGGTTTCCCAATTCCTTAACTATTGATTCTCCAGTCAACGAGAACTTTTTCCAGATGAACAATTATTTGCAATGTCCAGTGAACCATGGTTTGCTGACATTGTCAACTTCTTAGTTTCAGGTGTGACTCCGGATCACTGGTCCACCCAAGATAAGTATAGGTTTCATTCCCAAGTTAAGCACTTTTTCTGGGATGATCCTTATTTGTTTAAGATATGTCTATATCAGATTATCCGACGATGTGTTCCTGATCATGAGCAACATTCCATTCTCTCTTTTTGTCATGATCATGCATGTGGTGGACACTTTGGACCTAAGAAGACTGCCGCAAAGGTTCTCCAATGCGGATTTTATTGGTCCACTCTTTTTAGAGATGCTTTTGATTTTTGCAAGGCTTGCCCTGCCTGCCAGTCTTTTGGCCGTATCAATAAAAGGAACATGATGCCCCTCAACCCTATTTTGGTAGTTGAGATCTTTGATGTATGGGGCATCGATTTTATGGGACCATTCCCTAATTCCTTTGGGAATTTGTACATACTTTTGGCCATTGATTATGTTTCTAAATGGATAGAGGCCATACCTTGTAAATCTAATGACCACAAAGTGGTGGTCCAGTTTCTCAAAGAGAACATTTTTTCCGCTTTGGTGCACCACGTGCAATAATTAGTGATAGGGGTACTCATTTTTGTAATCGGCCTTTTGAGGCCCTAATGAAAAAGTATGGGATCACCCATAAGTTATCTACCCCTTATCACCCCCAAACAAGTGGCCAAGTGGAGGTGTCTAATAGGCAGATCAAACAAATCTTGGAGAAAACTGTTAATCCCAACCGTAAAGATTGGTCCCTTAGGCTCATTGATGCCTTGTGGGCCCATCGGACTGCATTCAAGACTGACCTTGGCCAGTCTCCCTACCATTTGGTGTATGGGAAAGCTTGTCACTTACCAGTTGAGTTGGATTATAAGGCCTTTTGGGCCATTAAGAAGCTTAACTTTGATTTGTCTGATGCGGGAATTCATCGTAGGCTCCAACTATCTGAGTTGGAGGAACTTAGGAATGAAGCCTATGAAAGTTCTAGAATTTACAAGGAAAAGACCAAAGCTTTCCATGATAAACACATTCTGCGTAAATCTTTTACAATTGGTGATAAGGTCTTATTGTACAACTCCCGATTGCATCTTTTTCCTAGTAAGCTTAAATCCCGATGGGATGGCCCATTTATTGTTCATCATGTATATCTCCATGGGGCTGTGGAGATTTTGAATCCAGGAATAGGGGTAATTTCGAAGGTTAATGGTCAGCGTTTGAAACCGTTCCTCAAGTTTCCTACTACTAGTAGTGAAGAGGTCATGGATCTCCATGAATCTCTTTACATTGATGACTAACTTTTAATCAGGTATGACCCCCTTGCATTATCTTTGCTTTTAATTCTTTCCATGCATTGAGGACATTGCATGACTTAAGTGTGGGGGAGGGAAATCAGTTGTTGCTTTTTTTTCACTTTGTTTTGTTTGTTTTTCTTTTTATTTTTGAGCTTGCTAAGGATGAAGTCCTACTTTGGCTTTTGGCTAATGATCAGACCATTCGGATGCTTGATGTATGAAAATAAAAGTTTTGACGAAGTACCCATTTTGAACATATAAAACCCTGTTGAGAAGGAAGAAACAAGCACGTGTCTTGAGATGGGACTTTCTTTTGAAAAATAAGAGACTCCTGTTTTATGGTAATGGACCATATGTAAATCTGTGGGTTCCTTGTACTTTTGATTTGGAGTTGAGACCTTCTTTTTAATTTGGCATGGGTTGACAAATGCACAATTTTAAATGAAATGTGAAATGTGGTATAAAGAAGAATAAGAGTTGATTTCCTTGAAACTAGACAGGGCATTGCGCCTTAGGAAGCGTGGTGTCTTGATCGAAATTCCTTGGGAGGAAACCTCTGAAGTAACTCTAGCATCACTGCCTTTGTGGACATATGCAAAAAGCAAAGCTACATAGTAACTTGGGTGTCTGGTGTTTGCTCCACCATGTCATTCAAGCCAAAAGTAGTGGAGTAGAATAGAGTTTATTAAAAAAAAAAAAAAAAGAGAAAAAAATGTGCAAATGTCATTATTGCTTGGTAACATGTTTGGTCAAAAACACTCCAACGCCTTAGTCATTGGTTCCCTATTTCTTCACAAGTGGTTTTGCCTTAAGATAAGGATGTTTTGGAAGAAACGAGGTGAGTTCCAAATTAAGAAATATGCTAGTGCCTGGAATTGATAAAGGGTAATAAAAGTTCAAGTGTGGGGGTCCCTTGTAAGAGAAATTATCTTTGCTCTGGATCGGTATAAGCCTTACCTTTAGCCAAAGTTGGGATTTGTTTATTCTGAATTTTGGGTGTATATTCACTGCAAACACCCACGAGACATAACTCGTCCACTAGGGGTGATTTAGGGGTTTAAAGGTTTGTTGCACATGCTAAGTGCAACTGTGATTCCTACGAAAGTGAGTTAGTTTTTTTTGTTTTTATTCTTTTTCTTTTTGTTTTGCTCGAGGACTAGCAAAGTCTAAGTATGGGGGAATTCTGATGAACACACTTATGTGTGAAATCTAGGGTAGTAAAACATGCATTTTACATATTTAGAATGGAGCTACCTTGGATTTTACTCTCTGTTTGCAGGTTTTATATTTTCAAGGCCTTAAGGATTATCGGACGCTATATCTTCAATTTTACACTTAAAGAGGTCCTATTTCTTTTCATAGTTGCAAAAAGGACGAAATTCTAAGCAAGATGGACGTGTTCAATTAAAAGTACACATTCGTTTGGTCACCCATACAAATGATTATTCTTTTCAGGCCAGAAAAAGAATAATAGGTCAGAACTGAACCGAGATGCAGAACTAGCCCGTTTGCAATTATCTCAGAGGTACAAGGAATACTCCAAATGCCAACAAGGATCGATGGACCACATCCTTAAGTGATTGAAGATTTTTTTTTGGTAACAACAACTACCTAGTGTAGTTGGTGAGCTATGGTGTGCACAATTCTCCTTGCTCACCAAGAGGTCTCAAGTTTGAATCTCATGGTTGTTTTTTTTAGAGAATTTGTTGAAGATTTCCTGCTTTTCATTCACTTAAAGCACTAAGGTCATGGAGGGGATTTTCACATCAAATTAGAAGCAAAGAAAATCGTGGAGAAGAGAAGAAAAAAAAAATGAAAGAGAAAAAAAGGGGAGAAATAAAGATTTTCCAAATCTTCTCTCTCCTCCACATCATCACCCACCAAAAGATTGTCCAAATCACATAAAGCAAGAAGAAAATCGTTCCTTGGAGGGAGAAAAAGAAGAGAAATAAATTAGAAAAAAAAAAAAGGAAAGAAAATAAGCAAATAAATTATAAGAAATTTCTCAAAATTTATTTCTCTCTTCTCTCTCCTCCACCTTAGCTCTTTTGGTCTCAAAAGATCTCACAACCAATTGTGGATTTCTCTCTTTTAGGAAAGAGAAATTTGTTACCCTACCTCCCCATTCCCTATAAATACAACTCATGTAAGAGGAGGGGAGACAATTCATTCTTCTTCTAGTTTTTTTTAGTTGCTCTCTCTTTCTCTTGCTCTCTCTTTAGTTTTAATTCTTATTTATCTTTTCTTCAATCACTTTTGTAATAGTTTTTTTTTTTATTTCAATTAATGCAAGCACTCTTTTATTTTTATTCAGCCCTTTTATGTTTATGATTATGCAATTGAGTTGTAATTTTTTAAGTTATAGTTCTAGGCTTAGATCTAGGTGACAAGATCACGAGCCATGGAGCAATTTTTTTTTCAAGTTCAAGCATTGATTCAAGTAAGTATGCTCCTTTAGTAGTCTTCTCTTCCCCCTCTCATTCCCTCTTCTGACTATCCTTTCTTTCTTAATTTAGGATTTTTATTTTCAGTCGTTACATTATTGCTATCCCTCTCCCCCAAGGTTCATGGTTAGTGTATGTGTTGCCTTTGCCCCTCCTAGCCATAGAACCATCAATTTATTGCTTTTATTTTAATTGTCTCCCTTTCCCTAATGCCAAATAGAGTAACCCTTGTAAGAGTGACTCTCTGGTCAAGTAGGGAAGCTCATATTATGATGCATCCCTCGGGCTAAGTAGAGAAACCTACTTGTGAGTCTCTCTCTAGCTTTATCCCCTTTCTTTTACTTTATTTTTATTTCAGCATTTTTTTCCTTTATTTATTTATTTTTTTTAATTGCATGGGTTGTTTATTTTCAGTTATTTATTTATTTAATTTTAATTGCGTGGCTTGCGTCTTTAAATTCTTAGATGACGAATGGTTAGGACGTTAATTAGAATTAGATCACAACTATTAATCGGTTCACTTTCGCATTATTAAAAGAGATAAAAAAATAAAGTGGTTGCTCTCCCTGTGTACGACCCGTAGCTACACTGATCCGTACGCTTGCGGTTACATTTTAAATCTCAAATAGCTCACCTGAAGCCATAGACAGAAGAAAAAGGGGCTACCAGCACTTAATTAGCCTTCGGCTTTTGGTTGGGTGGTATACTTCGGCCAAAGGGGCCGAGACGCACACCACTTGGAGAACATAAGCATTACACAAGTGTTGAACTTTGGGTAAGCATTAACCTTCGGATCTCAGTCAGATGATATACTTCGGCCATCGGGCCGGGACGAACACCACACTTGTGAAATACGCAAATGCTACCTAAGTTTTAGCTTTCAAACTTCAGCCATCCTTCGGACTCAAAATCAATTGTGGGGTTTGCAAGGAAAAAGAAGAAGCAACTAGAAAAGAAAATCCAAACAGTTCATTCGTTAGAATAAAAGGCCCTAAGAGGGCAAGTATAGAAAAAGAGGCCGAAGGCCTCAATTACATAGCTAGGCTCGAAGGCCAAAAGGAAACTAAAAAAAGGAACAAAAAGGGAGAGCTTCACAAAACATTGATCGGTAGAGTGGTCTTCAGTTAGGGGCATCTCGATTGGAGCCATCATGATCAGGGGTCAGATAAACCTCGCAGGGTTGCTGAACCTCCTCCTTATCGTTGCTCTCCTCATCATTGGCCACCTCAGTAGCGATTGGAGCTGCTTCATCACCCTCGTCCTCAAAGATGAGGCCACTCCCTTCAAAGAATATCTCTGGGTGATGCTCGAGTATCCAGTCTCGAACTTCAGTGGTGCCCATGGTATACCTAGGAGCGGTGGCACACTTGACCTCCTCCCAATTCTCCTTTGTGCACTTGTACCTTTCGATCCCTCAAACCTTGGCCTTTTGAAGCTTCGTCATCATCTAAGCCTTCTGCTCCAAGAGCTCACGATCATACTCTTGGCAGGCCTAAAGGAGGTTGGCCTCTAGATGCTCAACCTTCTTGAGGAGGACGGAACGCTCATGCTATAGGGCCAACTTCTCTAGCTCAGACCTCTCGATGTCTTTGGCTAAAGCTCCGACATGAATGGTTAGCTGAGCAACTTGGTTCTGGGCCTAAGAAGAACACCTACACTTAGTCAATTCTGAAAAAAGAAAAGAAAAGAAATATATATATATATATATATGAGAAACAAAGAACTACAAAGGCCGAAGGATTACCCCCGCCATGAAGATGTAGGTGCTTGTGATAATGGCCGAAGTCCCCTGTTTCTGAGCATCAGAGGCATCCCTTGGGAGGTTCCCCTTCTGCACCAACTCCCAAGCCACTTGTCCAATGGTGAACATGTTATCCTCCTTGACGGACCAGCTTGGAATGAAGTCGAGTTCGACCTGGCCTCAATTCAGGATAGGGCTTCGGTATCGGGCTTCGAAGGGAGTCTCGAGGGGGGAAGACACGTCGTGGCCTTGAGCAGCAAGGGCTTGGATGGCTCCCAAAGTGGGATTTCTCACACCGTTCTTCTTCTTCTTCGAAGGAGGTTCAGTCAACCCAAAAGTTTTGGCCTTCCTCTTCTCCTTCTTCCCCTTTTGCTTCTGCTGTGTATCCCTCGCCCATGCCTCCTTTTCCTTGGCTTGCCTCATGGCTGTAGTTGCTTTGACCTTGGCCCTAGAGAATTGCATTACAGCAAAGGCAAGGAAAATTAGAATGAAGGCAAGAGTAGCCGAAACAATAACAAATTCGGGTAGGCCTATGACTCACCCGGGCTAAGCCTTAATCTAAACAGGATGACGTCTGATTGGAGGCTATCGGACTCAATAAGGGGACATCACTGTTTATTCATAGCCATCTCCAATGACCTCACATCTGTTCTGAAGAGGTCAGGCATGAAGTTCAATGTCTTCAGGTTTGGAATGTCCCAGACGGTACCGAAGAGGAACTCCTCTGACGACCTTATAAAGAAATACTTGAAATTCCAACCATGGATCAATGAGGGATACCTGCTCAATAGCCTAAGGTCCTTCCAAGGGCTAAAGTAGTACCATCCTGAGTCCCCCTTGCTAGAATGAAGAGAAAGATAGTTGACGAAGAGAGGAAGGGAGAGGGGCCTCCGAATCTGAGAGAAGAAGATGATGAAGGACATGACTTGACACCACCCGTTCGGTGTTAACTGGGCAAGACAAATCCCATAGTGTCGAAACACCAAGGTGAAGAAGGGAGCCCAGCTTTGAAGGCCTCTCAGTAGAAGCACAATTCCCCGGGGTTCTTATAGCTAGCCCTGTCTGTAGGTTTTGGGGACCCGAAGGATAAACTCATCCGGGATACTACAAGAAGCCCTCAGCTCCCTAAGCTCGGCTTTGGTCATAGCAGACACTATGTCCCTAGCCTCTACCTCCATGGCATCATCATTTTGAGCTCGGGATTCAAGAACCCCCTCCCTAAAGTCCTCACCGATCAAATCGCCTACGGACTCCTGAAGTGTCGTGGTAGAGGTGGAGGCACAGGAGGAAGACGAGTTTGAGGATGAATTCGAAGACATCCCTCGGATCCGCCCAGGACTATGACCCTTAGGGTTGGATACAGTCCTCTTGGAGGATGAAGAACGATTACCAAAGGATATATTAACTAACTTATGCACATTTAAAGAAATTGAAAGACGAAGAGATTAAAAGGAGACCGAAGGACAATGGTTCTGGTAAAAGGATAAATTACCAAAACTAAAGAGAAGGCACCCTTTAATAGATAGAGGGGCAACAATCCGACTCCCCAAGGTCATTAATGACTGTGACACATCATCTGTTGGGATTCTTGATGCCAACTCGAGTCAAAAGCACAAGTGAAGTACAACCTTCAATTCTCTTCCCTCGGTTGGGAGCTTAGGTCAAGGTCGAGTAGACCTGACCGAAGGGTCTTCTCTCGACTGGGGGCTCATGCCAAGACCGAGTAAACCTAATCAAAGGGACCAAGCTCAGTTCGGGGCTTAAGCTAAGGCCAACCAAACCTGATTGAAAATTCCTTCCTCTGTTGGGAGCTCAGGCCAAGGCCGAGTAGACCTGACCGAAGGGTTCTTCCTTGGTTAGGAGTTTAGGCCAAGGCTAAGCAGATCAGATCGAAGGGTCCTCCTCGGTTGGGGCTTAAGGCCAAAGCCGAGCATAGTTGACTGAAGGGTTCCCCCTCGGTTGGGAGCTCAGGCCAAAGCTGAGCATACCAGACCAAAAGGTCCTCTCTCAGTTGGGGATTAGGCTAAGGCCAAGCAAACCTGAACGAAGGGTCCTCCCTTGATTGGGGGCTTAGGCTAAGGCCGAGCATCCTGATGTGCACATTTATGTGTGAAATCTAGGGTAATAAAACATGCATTTTACATATTTAGAATGGAGCTACCTTGGATTTTACTCTTTTTGTAAATTTTATATTTTTAAGGCCTTAAGGACTATCGGGCGCTATATCTCTAATTTTACACACAAAGAGGTCCTATTTTTTTTCATGGTTGTGAAGAGGATGAAATTCTGAGCAAGATGGATATGTTCAATTAAAAGAACACATTCGTTTGGTCAACCATATAAGTGATTATTCTTTTTAGGCTAAAAAAAGAAAAATGGATCATAACTGAATCAAGATGCAGAACCAGCCCGTCTGCAATTCTCCTAAGGTTATAAGGAATATTTTAAATGCTAACAAGGATCAATGGACCACACCCTTAAGTGATTGAAGATTCATTTTTAGTAACAACAACTACCTAGCGTAGTTGGTGAGTTGTGGTATGCAAAATCCCTTCTTTATTAGGAGGTCTCAAGTTCGAACCACTTGTTGATTTTTTTTTTTTTGAAAGATTTTCTCTCTCCTACTGATCACTTAAAGCAAGGAGGTCTACCAAGATGGTTGTGCGCAAGTTGAAGAGAAAAAATAGAAAAAAAAAAAGATAAGGGTATGGATGGAATTTCCCATTAAAATAGAATATTTTCAAAATCCAAGCAAGAAAAATTGGCCAAAGGGGGTTTCTTGCACAAGAAGAGAGAGAAAATTAGAAAAAGGGAGAACAAATAGAAAAAAAAAAGCAAGAAAAATTATGGGAGATTTTCTCTCCACACGTTTTCTCTCTTTCTCTCTTCTCTCTCCTCCACCTCATCAACAAGATAAAAAAAAATCCTTTTTTTTAGAAGCTAAAATTGTTAGCTTCCCTCCCCCATTCTCTATATAATAAAATCAACACAAGGGGAGGAGGCACTTCATTCTTCTTCTAGGTTTTTTTTTTAGTTGCTCTCTCTCTCCCTCTCTCACTCTCTTTAGTTTTAGTTCTTCTTTGTTTTTTACTTTAATCACTTTTGTAATAGCTTTTTTATTTCAATTAATGCAAGCACTCTTTTATTTTTATTCAGCCTTTTATGTTTATGATTTATGCAATTGAGTTGTAATTTTTAAGTTATAGTTCTAGGCTTAGATCTAGGTGACAAGATCACGAGCCGTGAAGCATCTCTTTTTCAAGTTCAGTTATTTTTTCAAGATTTGTTTTCACTAAGCCTAGAAATTTTAGATTTGGTTTATTCCAGATCTAGTTTTAGGGTTGGCAGTATCTCAAATCACCCAAGCTTTCAAGTTCAAGCATTGATTCAGGTAGGGAGGCTTCTTCAATAGTCTTCTCTCCCCCCTCTCATTCCCTCTTCTGACTACCCTTTCTTTCTTAATTTAGGATTTTAATTTCAATTGTTACATTATTTCTTTCCCTTTCCCCCAAGGTTCATGACTAGTGTATATGTTGGCTTTGCCCCTCCTAGCCATGGAACCATCATTTTATTGTTGTTATTTTAATTGTCTCTCTTTCTCTAAAGTCAAGTAGAGTAACCCTTGTAAGAGTGACTCTTTGGTCAAGTAGGGAAGCTCATATTATGGTGCATCCCTCGGACTAAGTAGAGAAACCTACTTGTGAGCCTCTCTCTAGCTTTATCCCCTTTCTTTCACTTTAATTTTATTTCAACATTTTTTTCTTTATTTCTTTTTAATTGCGTGAGTTGTTTATTTTGAGTTATTTATTTATTTAATTTTAATTGTGTGGCTTGCGTATTTAAATTCTTAGATGACGAATGGTTAGGACGTTATTTTAGATGCATATATTTAGGACGGTAGTTAGAATTAGATCACAACCATTAATCGATTCACTTTCACATTATTAAAATAAGCCAAAAATAAAGTGGCTGCTCTCCTTGTATTCGACCTATAGCTACACTGATCCGTACGCTTGCTGTTACGTTTTAAATCCTAACATGTTTTTGGCACCATTGCCGGAGATACAGTTCCATGTTATTTTTTGCTTTCTTTTGGTAAATCATAGTGTTTTGTTTGCTTTATTTTGTTTTTCCTTTTCTTCTATTGAATTCTTGAGGAGAACAACTTGTAATAATAGTTGTATCGGTGGAGGTCGCCAAGCCTCACAGTATGATAAAGACAGGTTTTGCCCTGTAGCAGTACCTCAAGAATTGACCTGAGAAACCTCGGATCTCTACCGATAAGCTGCCAAAAAGCCAAAAAAAAAAAGTAAAAAATTAATTTAAAAAAAAAAATTATTTCCATTCTTTTGTGCTTGTCTTACTCTAGTTGTGGGTAGTTTTCTATTACATCAGTGTTAGGTGGGTACGTAATACTAAGAATCGGTTAGAAAGAAGAGATTTTACAAGTAGTGACCATATACGTTTGTTCTCTTTAAAACCCTTCAATATGGGAGACCAACAGCAAAATCCTCCACCTAAATCTCTGAAAGACATGTTCTACCCTGTTAGAGCAGCCCAACATTCCTGCATAGTTCTACCACAAGCCCAGAGCAATAATTTTGAGCTCAAATCTCAGTATATCACTATGTTGCCCCATTTTCATTGGCTGACTTATGAAGATGCATACCTATTTCTAAGGGAATTTGAAGAGGTATGAGTTCTAATTAAGATCCAACAGCTTTCTGATAATATTGTTAGGCTTAGGTTCATCACATTTGCATTGAAAGACTAAGCTAAGAAGTGGTAGTGTGGGTTACCCACAAATTCCATAACCTCATAGAAATAGTTCACAGTTGTCTTCCTTAAGAATTTTTCCCAACTCACAAAACCAATAAGCTTAGAAGTGATATCCTTCAGTTTAGGCAAAAGTCTAGTGAGTCCTTTTTCCAAACTTATGGAGAGATTCAAGGATTTACTCCAAGAATGCCCTCATCATGGCCTAAACTTATGGCATTTATATCAAATAATTTATGAGAGTATTGATTACCCAACTAAACAAATGATAGAGTCTATGTGTCCTACGGGATTCACATCCTTTACAAATAAAGGAAATGCATAGATATTCTTATCTAACTTAGTTGACAAAACCCGTGAGTGAGAATCAACCCAAGAGAGTGAAAGAACCATATGAGGGAAATAATATTTTATGGATGGGATAGTAGCCAAGGAAGCCCATTTGGATAGCCTAATCAAGAGGATTAAGGATATTTTTCCTAGAGAGCCATCATCAGTCAATTTGGTTAAGATGTATGCTTGGTGCCAATCCCTAGGACATGTCATAGAAGAATGCCCCAACACCTCTGGGGGCACTTCTAATGATAGTACTAATGCCTTATACCAAAACAATCCATATAGTAACACCTACAATCCAGGATGGAGAAATCACCCAAATTTCTCCTGGAATCAGGGCAACCAAGTAGGGCCTTCCAATTTCCATAATCAAGGTCAACCTGGACCCCAAAGGCCTCCCTTTGCACAACAATCTTTTTTCCAAAATACTTTTCCTAAGTCAAATGTAGGACCTTAGATTAGTTTTCCTAGGGCCCCTCTCCTATCATCTTATCAACAACCCCTTGGGTTTACCAACACTGGAGACGCAAGTAGCATAAGCGACTTGAAAAAAAATATGGCCTCCACATGACAAGCCATCAAAATCTTACGAGAGAATTCACCCAAGTGTTCTCAATTATGCGTGAGAGAGAGAAGGAAACTTTACCCAGCCAACCAGAGCCTAACCCTAGGCATCATCAACCTGTTAGTTCACAAGCACCAACTAATGCACCACTGAATATAGTACAATGTCAGACCCAACAAGGGCCCTCCAACCAATGTAATGTTGTTAATGCCTCTTAGGAGTGGTAGAGTACCAACAAAGTGTTCCTAAATCTTCCTCATCCATTACTCCTATTAATTCTCCTACTATTGAGGACGCAAGTGTGCCTCTTGTTCCAGGTTTGTCTGATGAATCTAATGATTCTTCTAAAAAATGGTAAATCTCTAACAGTCCTTATGTTCCTCTTGTCCCATTTCCTAATCGCTTGGTAAAAAAAAGAAGATTGCTTCTATAGATTAAATTTTAGAAGTCTTTAAAAAGGTAGAAGTGAACATCCCTCTTTTGGATGCCATATCCCAGATCCCCGTATATGCAAAGGTCCTGAAAGATTTGTGTACTCACAAACGTATCACTAGTGTGCCCAAAAAGACATTCTTGGCAGATAACATTAGTTCCATAATTACTCAGTCTATAGCAGCCAAGTATAAGGATCCAGGGAGCCCTACCATAGCTTTTGTCATAGGCAATACCTACATTGAACATGCCTTACTTGACATTGGTGTAAGTGTGAATATTTTGCCTTACCATGTGTTTGCAACTAGGATTAGGAGAATTAAAAGTCACTGGAACTACTCTTCAATTGGCAGATAGGTCTGTTAAGATTTCTAAAGAGATGGTTGAGGATGTCTTACTAAAGGTGGGGGAATTTATTTTCTCTGTTGATTTTATTGTGTTAGATACCAAACCCTTCCCAATCATGGATGAGATCCTAATAATTCTAGGAAGACCATTCTTGGCTACTAGTAATGCATTAATCAATTATCGGAATAGTTTCCTAAAGTTATCTTTTGGCAACCAAACTGTTCAGCTTAATATGTTTAGAATAGGCAAGCAACCACATATGGAAGAAGAGATCAATATGCTTGAGGATTTTCTGAATTTTTCTGATGATTTAATTACCAACTTTGATATTAATTTTGAATCAGAATTTCAAGAGTGTATGGATGTGTTGGATGATGATAGTGAAACATTATTTTCTAAAGCTCTAAGTCTTCACACACCTGTGCAGCCGTTAGGACCCCCTTTCCAATTTCATTCCCAAACCTTCCATAGTTGAGCCCCATAAGCTAGATCTTAAGGAGTTGCCATCTAATTTGATGTATGCTTTCCTAGGGCCTGACCAGACTCTTTCTGTAATAATTTCTTCAAATTTGACTTCTAGTCAGGAAGAGGAGTTACTTAAAGTGTTAAAAGACAATTAGGAGGCCCTAGGTTGGACCATGACTGATATCAAGGGTCTAAGCCCTTCTACTGTGCAACATCATATATATCTTATGAAGGATTCTAAACCATCCACAGAACCCAAAGAAGAGCTAGTCCAGTGATGATGGAAGCCATTAAGAAAGAGATCCTAAAGTGCTTGGATCATGGAATAATTTATCCTATTTTTGACATCCAATGGGTAAGCCCAGTTCACGTAGTGTCTAAGAAGTCTGGGGTGACTGTAGTTCCCAATGCCAATAATGAACTAATTTCAACCTGTGTCCAATCGGGGTGGAGAGTGTGCATAGACTATAGAAAACTTAATGTGGTAACCTGAAAGGACCACTTCCTATTGCCATTCATTGACTATATGTTAGAGAGGTTAGCGGGACATGAATATTATCATTTTCTTGATGGATATTCCAGCTATAATCAAATCTCAATTGCTTTAGATGACCAACATAATACCACTTTTACATGTCCATATGGAACATTTGCTTACAGGCGTATGCCCTTTGGGCGTTCCAATGACCATGTTACGTTCCAACGATGCATGATGAGCATATTTTTTGACATGATCGAAAAATTCTTAGAAGTATTTATGGATGACTTTTCAATTCATGGGAATTCCTATTCTGAATGTCTTCATCATCTTTCTCTAGTTTTGAAAAGGTGCATATCTAAGAATTTGGTTTTGAATTGGGAGAAATGCCATTTTATGGTTAAATCTGGTATTGTTTTAGGCCATGTAATATCCAAGGAGAGAATTAAGGTAGATAGAGCCAAAGTGGATTGAATTGATAATTTACCACCTCCTCAATCTGTTAAGGACGTTTGGTCTTTTCTAAGGCATACAGGCTTCTACAGAAGGTTTATTAAGAATTTTAGTTAGTTAGCCCGACCTCTCACTTCATTACTTGTCAAAGATCAAATTTTTGAGTTTTCTAAAAAGCATCTAGAATCCTTCAAGCAACTTAAGAAGGAGTTGACCAATGCACCCATTGTTCAACCACCTGTTTGGACTAAACCTTTTGAACTGATGTGTGATGCTTCAGATTTTACCATAAGAGAAATTTTAGGTCAAAGGATTAATAAGTTATCCACTGTCATTTACTATGCTAGTAGGACCTTAAATGATGCACAACTCAATTATACAATCACTGAAAAAGAATTTTTAGCTGTTGTGTTTGCATTAGAAAAGTTTCGGTCTTACTTAGTTGGTTCACATGTGGTGGTGTATACTGATCATTCTGGCCTCAGATACCTAGTTCAGAAGAAGGATGCCAAAGCCCGTCTCATTAGGTGGGTTTTACTTTTACAATAGTTTGATTTGGAAATTAGGGATAAGAAAGGAGTTGAAAACCTAGTTGCAGACCATTTATCCTGGTTTCCCAATTCCTTAACTGTCGATTCTTTAGTCAATGAGAACTTTTCAGATGAACAGCTCTTTGTAGTTTCTAGTGAACCATGGTTTGCTGACATTGTCAACTTCTTAGTTTCAGGTGTGACTCCGGATCACTGGTCCATCCAAGATAAGTATAGGTTTCATTCCCAAGTTAAGTATTTTTTCTGGGATGATCCATATTTATTTAAGATATGCCCGGATCAGATTATCCAATGATGTGTTCCTGATCATGAGCAGTATTTCATTCTCTCTTTTTGCCATGATCATAAATGCGGTGGACACTTTGGACCTAAGAAGACTACCACAAAGGTTCTACAATGTGGATTTTATTGGCCCACCTTTTTTAGAGATGCTTTTGATTTTTACAAGGCTTGTCCCACCTGCCAGTCTTTTGACCGTATAAATAAAAAGAACATGATGCCCCTCAACCCTATTATGGTAGTTGAGATCTTTGATGTATGGGGCATCGATTTTATAGGACCATTCCCTAATTTCTTTGGGAATTTGTACATACTTTTGGCCGTTGATTATGTTTCTAAATGAATAGAGGCCATAACTTGTAAATCTAATAACCATAAAGTGGTGGTCCAGTTTCTCAAAGAGAACATTTTTTCTCGCTTTGGTGTACCACGTGCAATAATTAGTGATAGGGGTACGCTCTCATTTTTGTAATCAGCCTTTTGATGCCTTAATGAAAAGGTATGGGATCACCTATAAGTTATCTACCCCTTATCACCCCCAAACTAGTGGCCAAGTGGAGGTGTCTAATAGGCAAATCAAACAAATCTTAGAGAAAACTGTTAATTCCAACCATAAGGATTGGTCCCTTAGGCTTATTGATGCCTTGTGGGCCCATCAGACTGCATTCAAGACTAACCTTGGTCAGTCTTCCTACTGTTTGGTGTATGAAAAAGCTTGTCACTTACCAATTGAGTTACAGCATAAGACTTTTTTGGTCATCAAGAAATTCAACTTTAATTCATCTGATGTGGGAATTCATTGTAGGCTCCAACTATCTGAGTTGGAGGAACATAGGAATGATTCCTATGAAAGTTCTAGGATTTACGAGAAAAATACCAAAGCTTTTCATGATAAGCACTTTCTACGCAAATCTTTTGCAATTAGTGATAAGGTCTTATTAGACAACTCTTGATTGCATCTTTTCCTTGGTAAGCTTAGATCCCGATGGGATGACCCGTTTATTGTCCATAATGTATATCCCTATGGAGCTATGGAGATTCTAAATCTAAGAACATAGGTAATTTCGAAGGTTAATGGTCAGCGTTTGAAACGTTCCTTGAGTTTCCTACTACTGGTAGTAAAGAAGTTATGGATCTCCATAAATCTCTTTACACTGATGACTAACTTTTAATCAGGTATGACCCCCTTGCATTGTCTTCATTTTAATTATTTCCATGCATTGAGGACATTGCATGACTTAAGTGTGGCGGAAGGAAACCAGTTTTTGCTTTTTCCACTTTGTTTTGTTTATTTTTTAGCTTGCTAAGGATGAAGTTTTACTTTGGCTTTTTGCTAATAATCATATGATTCGGTTGCTTGATGTATGAAAATAAAAGTTTTGATTAAGGTACCTATTATGAACGTATAAAAACCCTGTTGAGAAGAAAGAAACAAGCCTATGTCTTGAGATGAGACTTTCTTTTGAAAAAGAAGAGACCCCTATTTTATGGTGTTGGACCATATGTAAGTCTGTGGGTTCCTTGTACTTTTGATTTGGAGTTAAGATCTTCTTTTTAATTTGGCATGAGTTGACAAATGCATAATTTTAAATAAAGTGTGAAATTTGGTATAAAGAAGAGTAAGAGTTGATTGGCATTGCGCCTCAGGAAGCGTGGTGAGTTGATCGAAATTCCTAGTGAGAAAATTTCTAAAAGAACTCTAGCATCACTGTCTATATGGGCATCAAAATTCCTAGGGAGGAAACTTTTGAAAAAACTCTAGCATCACTGTCTATGTGGGCATATGTTAAAAACGAAGTTACATAATAACTTGGGTATCTGGTGTTTGTTCCACCATGTCATTCAGGTCAAAAGTAGTGGAGTAGAATAGAGTTTATTAAGCGAAAAAATGAGAAAAAAAATGTGCAAATGTCATTAATGTTTGGTAACATGTTTGGTCAAAAACACTCCAACGCCTTAGTCATTGGTTCCCTATTTCTTCACAAGTGGTTTTGTCTTAAGATAAGGGTGTTTTGGAAGAGATGAGGTGAGTTCCAAATTAAGAAATATGCTAGTGCCTGGAATTGATATGGGTTAATTAAAGTTTAAGTGTGGGGGTCCCTCGTAAGAAGAATTATCTTTGCTCCGGATGAGTATGGCCCTTACCTTTAGACAGGGTTGGGATTTGTTTATTCTGAATTTTGGGTGTATATTCACTGCAAACACCTACGAGACACAACTCATCCACTAGGGATGACCTAGGGGTTTAAAGGCTTGTTATACATGCTAAGTGCAACCGTGATTCCTACGAAAGTGAGTTAGGTTTTTTGTTTTTCTTCTTTTTCTTTTTGTTTTGCTCGAGGACTAGCAAAGTCTAAGTATGGGGAATTCTGATGAGCACATTTATGTGTGAAATCTAAGATAGTAAAACATACATTTTACATATTTAGAATGGAGCTACCTTGGGTTTTACTCTCTTTTTGCAGGTTTTATATTTTCAAGGCCTTAAGGATTATCGGACGTTATATCTCCAATTTTACAAATCAAGATATCTTATTTCTTTTCATGGTTACTAAGAGGACAAAATTTTGAGCAAGATGGACATGTTCAATTAAAAATACACATTCGTTTGGTCAACCATACAAGTGATTATTCTTTTCGGGCCAGAAAAGAATAATGGATCAAAACTGAATCGAGATGCAGAACCAGCCCGTCTACAGTTGTCCCAGGGGTACAAGGAATATTTTGAATTCCAACAGGGATCGATGGATCACACCATTAAATGATTGAAGATTCATTTTTGGTAACAACAACTACCTGACGTAGTTGGTAAGTTGTGGTGTGCAAAATCCCTTCCTTATTAGGAGGTCTCTTTCTCTCTTCTCTCTCCTCTCTCCTCCACCTCATCAACAAGATAAAAAAAATCATTTTTTTAGAAGCTAAAATCGTTAGTTTTCCTCCCCCATTCTCTATATAATAGAATCAAGACAAGGGGAGGAGACACTTTATTCTTCTTCTAGGTTTTTTTTTTTTTTTGTTGCTCTCACTCTCTTTAGTTTTAGTTCTTCTTTGTTTTTACTTTAATCACTTTTGTAATAGCTTTTTTATTTCAATTAATGCAAGCACTTTTTTATTTTTATTCAGCCTTTTATGTTTATGATTTATGCAATTGAGTTATAATTTTTAAGTTATAGTTCTAGCTTAGATCTAGGTGACAAGATCACTAGTTGTGGAGCATCTTTTTTCAAGTTCAATTTTTTTTTCAAGATTTGTTTTCTCTAAGCTTAGAAATTTCATATTTGGTTCATTCCAGATCTAATGTTTAGGGTTGACAGTATCTCAAATCACCCAAGCTTTCAAGTTCAAGCATTGATTCAGATAGGGGGGCTTCTTCAGTAGTCTTCTCTCTCCCCTCTCATTCCCTTTTCTGACTACCCTTTCTTTCTTAATTCAGAATTTTTATTTCAGTCATTACATTATTGTTTTTCCTTTCTCCCAAGGTTCATGGCTAGTGTATGTGTTGGCTTTACCCCTCCTTGCCATCATCATTTTATTATTTTTATTTTAATTGCCTCCCTTTCCCTAAAGCCAAACAGAATAACCCTTGTAGAAGTGACTCTCTGGTCAAGTAGGGAAGCCCATATTATGATGCATCCCTCGGGCTAAGTAGAGAAACCTACTTATGAGCCTCTCTCTAGCTTTACTCCCTTTCTTTTACTTTATTTTTATTTCAGTATTTTTTTCCTTAATTGCTTTTTAATTGCGTGGGTTGTTTATTTTCAGTTATTTATTTATTTAATTTTAATTGCATGGCTTGCGTATTTAAATTCTTACATGATGAATGGTTAGGACGTTATTTTAGATACATATGTTTAGGACTGTAGTTAGAATTAGATCACAACCATTAATTGGTTCACTTTCGCATTATTAAAAAAAGCAAAAAATAAAGTGGCTGCTCTCCATGTGTTTGACCCGTAGCTACACTGATCCGTACACTTGATATTACATTTCAAATCCTAACACATCCCTAAATGAATGGTCCTCCCTAGGTTGGGAGCTCAGGCCAAGGCCAAGCAGATCTGACCGAAGGGTCCTCCTTCGGTTGGTGGCTCAGGCCAAGGCCAAGCATATTTGACCAAAAGTTCCACCCTCGGTGGGGGGCTCAGGCCAATGCCGAGCAGACCTGACCAAAGGGATCACCCTCTGTTGGAGGCTTAGGCCAAAGCCGAGCAAACCTGACCGAAGGGACCACTCTCAATTGGAAACTCAGACCAGTGTTGAGTGCCCCAAGCCAAAGGGCCCTAGACAAAGCTGAAAGAAGAAGGCCGAAGGATAAAAAAAAGAAAAAGACAAGTGTTGTTACTCCCTCTAGAAGGACTTTTCAGAGACAATAAGGGGGCTTCTGATACGCTCAAATTAGCCGCCCAGTAAGGCATGGACACGTGGCACCCAACTATAAGGGATATCCAGAACAGATATCCAAAATACCATGTATAACCACGAACTTCGGATATCGGGATTGCAAGGAGACTTGAGTCCTCTTCAGGTAGTAGAGACGTACTAGGACTCTATCTACTTGAAAGGGAGAAAATACCCGAAAAGGAAATATTCCCCACTAAGGTAGAGAAACGTGAAGGGTGGAGTCCTCTAAAATAGCCCCAAGCTCGTCAAAGAAGAGAAAGACGTCTCCTAGTAGGACTCTACAGGAGATAATCTTATAAGAAGAAACCCTGAAGACAAAACTAGGTAAGTAGACTAACTCGCCATTACTCTCCGAAACACTGTTGCATGAGTCTCTAACTTGGGCATCGGAGGACTAATCCCGGAGCCACTTTTTGGGCCTCTGCCTTCTGTGCTTGTGCAGGATCGATAATCAACCTTCCATAGATTCTCGGCAGCAACATTCTCCTAAAAGGACTCCACACAAATGTTTCATTTTTTTTTTTAAATAATGTTTAAAGCTATTGCAGCTTAAAGATGTGTGTGTAAAAATGATCAAATGAAATGAGGTATAGATACATTGGGAAAGGGTTTTCAAGGAAGGAACTGCTCCATCTCATCCAAATTCCTTTCCAAACCTGAGATAGTTACCGGTGAATGTACAATACGCTAGGAGGCTTTGATTTGGTCCGGTACATGAAAAGCCCGAACAAATAGATTCTGACCAACTGAACCGAATCAAACTGACTGAACTGTTTGACTAGGGGTGTCAATTCCAAGCCCACACTGATAGGCCCGACGGGCCTGACATGTTTATGGCCTGACCTAGATTGGCCCAATTAATAAAGGTGTCGGGCTTCATAAACATGTAGTACACAATGTAGCGACATAGCCCGACGGGCACTCGACTGGCCCGACACATTTACAAGCCCGATTTGAACCGACTCCTTTAAGTCCGACCCCTTTTATACTACTTGTATTTTTTTTAATTTTTTTTTAATACTATTTGTATTAAGTGCCAAGGCTATGTGATATGTACAATTGAGATGGTGGTAATTGTTATATGAACATTCATTTTTTTTTATGCATAGTTTAATTGCTTTGAACTTACTAAACTTAGGTTATGTAAACATAGTTTAATTGATTTGAGTTTTGTGGATTAAAGATCGAGTACCTTAGTTACTTTGCCGATCTTTGGCTTAATCCATTTTAACTATAGGATATTTTTATTTGTTATTCCCATTTTTGTCTCATTTTATTGGTATTCGCCTCTTTAAGTACATTTAAGAGACCAATTTTAAGGAGGACCCATTTAAAACTCGTTTAAATTAAATAGGTTTATAGCCCGGTTAAAGCCCAATTAAGGCCCATTTATGGTAGCCCGATTAAAGCTCGAGACCGATTGACCCGATTATTAACCGTACCATGCACGCACTAGCTAAGCCCGTTTAGCTAAACGGGCGTTCATGGTGCAGCCCTAGAAATTGGCCGAGCCTACCCGACTAAGCCCGACCCGACCCGACCCGACCCGACCACTTGACACCCCAGTTTGATGTCACTTTGGTGTCTCTGTCTCAAAAAAAATAAAAAATAAAAAAGGCTGATGACCGATAATCCTCCCTTTTTCTCCAGCATATGAGCACCGTGACGATATAAGCGAGACGATTATCAGACTAGTGGAATCTGGGAATTAAGTTTTGCCTTTTCTCGTCACACAGAAAGGTCAGCATGATCTTGCATTTATTTGTTCTTCGCTAAGGGTATTTACAGATTTTTATGGTTATGGTTTGTCTTTCCAACCCTAACAGTCATCTTCAACTTCTCAAATCCAAGGTTCATCTTTGCAGAACCCTAAGACAAAGTGAACTAATGTCCTGTGTGTGGCCGTGTGGATTTTGACATTTTCTCTCGTATCAGAGACAATTAGCAGGGGGAAATGAGGGGGGTCGCAGACTAACCACTTTGGCAGTTCACGGCGGAAAGAACCATTCCCGAATCTGGGGAGACTGAGGGAGCAAATCGAGGACGAAAAGAACGATATGGAAGATAATAGTGGTAGAGAAAAAATGAAGCTTCGAAGAACCAGTGAAGATGTGGACTTAATTAGTGAGCTACCGGATTCCATTTTGTGCCAGATTCTGGACTTTCTTCCTACCACCATAGATTCTATGAGGACGAGCTTTGTAAGCAAGAGATGGGAATTTTTATGGACCTCTATTCCAGTGATCGACTTAGACGAGAGGCATTTTGTTGAAAATGTCTGTGAGGTTACTTTACAGGAGCAGAAGAATTTTGCTGATTTTGTTGAAAGGTTTGTTAAATTTCATGGAGATATGAATTTATCAGAGCTTTGGCTACGGTTTGATATTAGAAGATATCTCATTTTCTCTTTCGTGCTGAGACGTGGGTACGTACTGTGTTGACTACTGATGCTACCACAGTTGATTTGAGTTTCACTGGAAATACTTTAGCTTTGGCAGACATGGAGCAGGAAATGTACACTTTAGTTCCATGTCGTTTCCCATCCAGATCAATGAAAGTTTAAGGATAAAATATTGTAAGCTTAGACTCTTGGAGAACACTAGCTTTGTCTCTCTTCAAGCCGTAACTTTGGCTGCAGTAAAATTATCCGACTCCATAGTTAATGCTCTGATATCTGGTTCTCCATGCCTTGAAAAACTGCTACTAGAGTGTCGCTTTGTTCCCGATTCTTTTCTCCTTGAAGCTCCTGAATCACATCTGAAGTGCATAGTGGTTAATAACTGTTTTAGTATTGGAAAGAAATTCATTGAACATTTCTCTGTTAATATTCCAAGCCTTCAGAGCTTTAAGTATAAGGGGATTATAAAAGACGTCTCTGTGAAGAACTTGAGGAATTTGATTGATGCTGAAATTGACGAGCAAAATGAGTACTATGGGTTTCCAAGTCATGAACTCCACATGTTATGCGAACTATTCAATGGTCTTAGTCATGCCCATGTTCTAACACTAACTAGCTGGTTGTATATCCAGGTATGTTTCTTATTCGCATATTTATGTTGGATATATTGTATTTAATTGAATTCAATTCATGTTTCCTGGAAATGTTATGACTCCAGGATATGGCAACGTCCCCTAAGTGATGGGTCTTCATGTGTTGAACTGTACCATATTGACACATTGACACTAATTATTTCATGGATGTTTCAGTTTGGGATTTAGAATTATAGAAGTCGTATTGAATCCCTAAAGCATGACCTTTGTATTAAAAAACCATTGAACAACCTTAATAACATCAAGCCCAACAATATACCAATGAGTCTGGAAAAATTTCCCAAGCATTAGTAAATGGCAAACACAAGATATATTCTGGCTATCAATAACACTAGGAGAAACAATCAAGAAAGCGATTAATACCTGTTAGAGTATATGAGAGCATGTATTGGTTGGAGGGCTATGGGTGACCATAGCACTCCATAGTCCATACTGTGGGATTATATTTGATATATCTTTGTTAGTGTCCTGTTGGGTTCAGGATAGATTAGCTAAGTTAGAGTTAGTTTCCTATTTTGATTATGCATTCTACTTTCCTATTTGGGTTATGACTATGTAATAGGTAGTCTATATATTGAATGAAAGGGGAATAACCAACCACACAGTTGTGACTTCCAAGTTATATCAATCTCTTTGTCTCTCTTATTTCTTCATCTTTGATTCTGGTTCTCAAATCTGTATCAGAACCATGAAGAAGAAGAAAAAGAAAAAAAAAGGGGTAGAAGTGTTTTGTGTTTGTCTAATGTTAGTCGTAAAAGTTTTCTAGCCCCATAAGATTTTTGTAGTTGGTTGGTTTGTTGGTGCTGGGTTTGTTTTTGGTTGTCGATAGTAGAAACCCAGATTGTGGTTCGATTTAATGCTGCTGATTCTTCGAATGGTATTTTTCTGGTATCTCCTTCGACTTGCTGCTTCGTTGTGATATGGTGCTGCATATCGATCCAACGTATCTGAACCAGAGTCGTGGTTGTTGGTTGGAAGGTTGAAGACAACCTTCTTTGCTAATAGTTCCTGTTTGGTCGACGCTTTCATGCTGATCGAGTGTTGTGTTTCCATTGTAAGGGGTTTCTGTACGAAGGTGTTAGAGATGTCTGAAACATTAGATTGTCAGAGGATTCATGGGAATCCAGCATCGTCCTTCTCAGTATTTGTGATATTTGATGGGGCGTAATGGCATCTCAGTTGCTATAGTTGCCAAGGAGAATCTGTTGTGGATCTGTACCAGATTTGGATTTCCTGGTTCGCAGTTTTGCCTGTCTCTATGAGATTTCTGCCTCTGGTTTTAGGGGTTTCCCTTTGATTGCGAGTATTCTTTGTCGTTGTCGCTGTTCAGGTTTTACGAAGGAAGAAGAAAACCTCTTCTTATTTCCTTCTTGTCGTAAGGTTGAAGACAACATTTCCTATTCGTTTGAGTTTCCTCTTTTGCCTCTTGTTTCCTTCATTATTTATGTTTCATGAGTTGTCCTATTCCTTGTTGGTTTCTATTTGTTTAAGTTTCTCCTTTCTTCCCTCACTACTTTCCTTATCCTCCCTTGTCCTTATTTTCCTTCTCATATATGAGCAGCTGGACAACAACTCACGTTACCCTCTTTTAGCCCTTATTTGTTTACTTATTTGACTTTCCATATCATTTCCCTTCACTTCTCTTCTTTATTACTAGTTGCCATTATATTTTGGTCACTTCCTAGTATAGCGTTGGGCCTTGGATTGTGATTTTAATTAAAGTTCCCTTTTATTACTAATTGCAATTCCCTTTTGCAATTTCAATTTATTGGGAGTGATGGGGTTTAAACTCGGGATTGATGGATAAATTACAAAATTACTCTCAACTTTGGATTGATTGGATTCTATTGTTTGAAGTGGGTTTATACCGAACCCAATTTGGTATTTTGACCTGGTGTTCCGCATCAATTGGGGATTGTATGAAGTAATTACAAAATTGCCATCGGGCATAAATTTGTGCCAAATTATTGTTTTGGTGAGCCCAGGATCACCTCAATTTGGAGTTTACACTTTTTTGGAAAATTGGTACTTGTATGTGTGGTAATTGGAGTTATTTGTTCACATTTACTACCATCGGGGGGAGATTGGAAATTCCTTTTTTGTGATGCTCTTGATTATGAGATTCTTTGTGGTGGTGGTTGTTGAAAAATATTTGTCTTTACGTACTGCTACACGTGAGGAGGAGATTCAAATTATTTGCTCGATTTGTTTGATTGTCTGTTCAAGATTATGTTTGCTCAAGATTATTTCGTTTGAAGACGTTATGCTCGTGTGTGTCCTCAGTAACTATTGTATCTTTTAAAGATCGTATATTTAGCGACCTGATGTTTTTTGGTCCTCAGCGACCTGATGTTGCCTATTTATATGTGGAACTTTCTATGAGATGCCTGTTTGGGAGATCTTTGTTTGAGGCAAGTGAGTGCTTTTGTTGTAGCTATGGGAGCTACAATTTTTTGTTGGAGCACCTTCTTTGGGAAGGTCTTTCGTTGTTGGAATGCCTTCTTTGGAAGGACTTTCGTTGGTATTGGAGTGCCTTCTTTGGGAAGGACTTTTGTTGCTTTTGGAGTTGCTGATGGCTTTATGATAGTTAATTGGAGTTCTTTCTGTGCTCGTTGGAATTCTTGTTGGATCCAAGCTGGAGTTTTCTGTTGCTATGTAAACTCCAGCTTGAGGGGGAGTACTAGAGTATATGAGAGCATGTATCGGTTGGGGACCATAGCCCTCCATACCGTGGGATTATATTTGATATATCTTTGTTAGTTTCCTACTAGGTTTTACTATAGTTGTTAGCCAAGTTAGAGTTAGTTTCCTATTTTGATTCTGCATTCTACTTTCCTATTTGGGTTATGACTATGTAATAGGTAGTCTATATATTGAATGAAAGGGAAGAGCCAACCACACGGTTTTGACTCCTAAGTTACACCAATCTCTTTGTCTCTCTTATTTGTTCATCTTTGTGTTTGATTCTCAAATCTTTACAACCAACAAGAGAAGAAGTTGAGTATAAAGTGGAAGAGTAGTTAAGGATATGTTGAATCAAACCTGGCTCCTCAGTAATCCATTCCCCAAAAGCAGCTCTAAGTCTAGTAATATGGTTAAATTGCCATCACTTAGCAATAGTGGTGTGGAAGAAACTGCTGTTCTTATCACCCTCCTTCAACCATTGCACATGTGAGCCTTGGGTCCAGTATTTCTCTTTTTGTGCCATCTGATCCTCTAGCTTACGATGAAGCTCCAATTTTGTCTCTTGCAGAGAGGCTTCAGATGGATTAATCTGAAGATTTCCAATTCTTCTGCAAGTCTGGCAATTTCCATGCTGTTGTTCTTAAATGTTTGCTCAGCTCCACCCTTTAAGCTTCTACGCATAACTGTTTTATTCTAGAGAGCAATGATAAGAAGCAGAACCAGAAGAAGATGGCTGCCAGGACTGGCCAACAACCCAAGGAAGCTAGGGTGACCCAAGCATTTGGCCTTGAAACTCAACCTAGCAGGGTTTTCCTTGTGCCAAGAAATAAGGTGAATGGCCGAAGGCGAGTGTCAGAACCCACCATTACATGGTGATGCACCACAACTTGGTCATGGAGACAAAAGAACTCCCCTTTGCTGAAAACCTTGTCAGTACTGGCCATTGTGAGTTCAGTTCCTTGGCCTATATTAGACCACAAGAACCTTAGCCCTTTAAAATTAAATTCCATTAGTCCACATTCATTTAACGCATTAGAGAAATTAAGGATTGAAGTCAAACTCTTTTGTCACCCTCCAAACTTCTCCTCACTGCTGAGAATTTCGTTAAAATCCCAAGACACAACTATGGCCCTGAAATTGAGCGACCAAGCTGTGCCATCTCATGCCAGAGATTGAGCTTCGGCTCACCATATATAAATATAAGCCATATAGGTTGACAGAAAAGATTCTGACTTCTGAGAGAGAGAAATCAATTATTTTGCTAGAAGAAAAAAGCAAAAGGAGTACCCAGTGCATGAGGCTCCCACCACTACAGGGTCTGGGTAGGGTCATAATGTATGCAGCCTTATCCCGGCTTTATGGAGAGGTTATTTCCTGACCCAAACCCATGACCAATAGGTTGCAATGGTGCAATCTTACTCGCGACCACTAGGTCGCACTGTTATTGAAGTAGAGTAAACCCATAATAAAGCAAGTGCTACTGAAGTACCTTGAGGGTCAAGAATAAAGGAATTAGAGAAGCCTAACTTGTGCTTTGTCTTAGCCTTCTAACTCTGGATTTTCTTGGTTTTGATATTAAATACCATACAGGGTCGTATAGTGGAGCAGTCTCTACCCAAGTATTGGAATGTCAAGGGCTGACCATGCCCCTGATAGTTCTAACAGATAAGGTTCATGGCTGTTGGGGTGGCCATAGCCATCGAGACCCTCAGAATCTCTTGATGCAGAATCAGAAGAGTCCGGTTCAGAAAAGTGGAGATGCTGACGTTTTGCTTTAGTTTTTATTCAAGTAGAGCTGACTGAGTAGAAGTAAAAGAACCAAAAAAAAAAAAAAATGATATACAGAGTCTTTTAAAGTCCCCAAGACAGGGACTTACACTTCAATAACCTTTCGTTTAAGAGGAATAGAACTCATAAGGGATATAGAAATAGAAGAGAGTTCTTCTCTAACCACAGAGGAGGCCAAAGATAGACCAGGCATAGTAGCCTCTAGGCCTAACTTGATAAACACAAACTCTGAAGATGGCGTCAAGGCCATAGCCTCAGATCCAACATAACTTGCGCTGAAGGGTTGTAAAGTAGAGATGGGCCAGAGAAGGGTCAAGGGTAAGAGGATCTAGGTTCAGTTGAGAAGAATTAGACACATGGTGATGTAAGGTTGATTCACCTTAAGCAAAACAACCCCAGTTATTACAACTCCACAGTCAATACAGATCTGATCATAGAACAAGGAACCAACATAGAGCGACACATGGTCCAGAATAAGGCTGAAATAGAACACACATGTTGAGTTTAGCGCTAATCCCGATAGGGGTTTAGCGCTAATTCCCAGACCGATGGGGGCTTTTCTGTCCTATCGGTTCTGGTTATTGTGTTACGGTTCTACCGTACAGTTGTGGGGGTATTTTTGTATTTTCATATATATATTTTTTTATTTTGTGTTTTAATATATAAAACAGAACCTAACCTGCGAACTATCCATTCTAGACGGATCGCAGGTTACTCTTTCTTTTGGGAGTCTTTCGGTCTTCTCTCTCTTTTCTCTTCTTTTCTCTTTTCTCTGGTTTGTTTACAGGTATCTGGATTGTAACAACACAGATTAGAGGGACTTAGAAATTCCACACCTGGTCAAAATATGGTCTAAGATAGACATAGACCTGAATATCCTTCGAGAGGATCCTTCAACTGGGCTGCAATAGTGCTTCAACAACTGAGACAACCCTAGATGAAACAGGGTTTCGACCAGCAGGGAGGGAGAACCCTGCTGCTGGCTGATCAGACCTCAGATGGTCTTCAAACTGGGGATGAAGGTGGCCCTTGGGGGTGATGCAGTTGCACGATGGACATAGGAGAAAAAAAAAAAATCTTTTGATTTGATTCTCTTTGGATTTAGAAACATTTTCTTTTTGTATTAGTTAGCTTCTAATTTTATATTAGTTTCCATTTTAAATTAGTTACCATTTTGATACTTTGAGTTTTCTTTTATAAGCCATGTAATTCACTAGTAAGAGACAGAATTGAAGTTTTTGAAAAAAATTGAATGTTTTGCTTGGCTGAATATGGACTGCCGTGACCCCCATCTCTCTCGTTTCTGATTTTTCTCTCCTCTTATTTTCTTTTTCCCTTCTTATCTTCTCCTTCTTCTTGCTGGTTTTCTCTTTCCTACCCTCTATTCTCTGTTCACGACCTCATCACTGGGCTTTGTTCCTCTTCTCTGCCGGGGTGATTTCAGAAAACAAAAGAGGGTTTGCTGGAACTCCTCCGACAGAGTTTTATTTGCATTACAGTTCTGGCCGAAGGAGAAGCTCCTGCCTGCGATCCATACCCTTGTCCATTGCTCTCCAAAGAACCCAGTAATCACAAGAGTTCAAGTCAGTTGCAGATCATACCTGCAACTATCGCTGGTTCCAAGATTCAGACTTTATATTCCAAGTATATGCTTGAATCTTTGAACTGTACTGGTTGGGATTGATCCGGCAGGCTTCGGCGACATTAAATCTGGAATTTCAGAACTGTTGAGGCTTGATTTCTGTTTGCTGAACTTGATTCTTCAAGTTCCACTGGTTTCTGGTTCTCACGACAAGGAGAAGAAGACTGAAAATCGTGGGCTGCTGTTTAGGTCTTTTAAAACCCTGGTTTGACCGTACTACCCTCAATTTTATTTCCTTATTATCTCTTGTCCTATTTTCTCCCTGGTTCCTAAATTACCCTTTTACTAGCATATTGTAGCTTGGCCTTTAGTTCCATCTAATTACAAGTCTGCCACTCCCTTCTAAAATTCTATTTATTTACAAAACTGCCACCTTCATTGGAAACTTCAGCTTAATTACAATTCTGCCATTTAGTGAAGCTTTATTTCAATACAATTGTTATTGGGTGTTGCCTTTGTTTTATTGAGTGTTTAAGTGGGCCCTAAGCGATCCGATTCCGACTTTTGGAACCCGGATCCGCATCAGGGGGCCTCAACAATACCCTAAAAGGGCTTGAGCAAAAGCCTGCTTGGATAGGGAGATCTAGCCAATATCGACTTTAGCTCCAAAATCCTGACAACCTGGATTGATTTTGGCTCTTGGGGCTGATCTTCAGTCTAAACTTCTACCTTGCTTCTGGACTTCAAGTATGATCAGAACACTCAAATCACAGTCTCTCACAGCAGTAGGGAACAAAGAAGAAAACAAAGAAAAGAAAAGAGAATCGATGGGTTGGGGGGGGGGTTGAGAAAGGGGGAGAAGAGTTACGGAATGGGTATCTAACCCCTTAAGGCTTAGGCATCTCACCTTTCAAAACTTAGGCATCTCACCCTTTCAGCCATGAGTAATTCTTAAATTTTATTTACCAAACTTCCCTCCTTGCAATCAATGGATGCCTCTTATGGGTTTACATAGCTGAATTTTAAATTAGGAAACTGAAGCTGGAATTAAATCTTCTATATGCTGTAGTTTGATGGTTGCTTGGACTCCACTCTTGAAGCTTCTTTCTCCCCAAAGTTGTGGACAGCTGTATGGGGCTTCTAGAAGATCTTCGTGGGACAAAACTTGGCCGATAAAATATGCTGTTTGATGGAGGAGAGTGCCTTGCTGTGGAGGTATCCAAGAATGGAAACAGAATTGGAACTTGGAGTACTGGACAGCTGGATCGATGGTGCCAAACAGGGGAGCTTCTGGAGGCTCCCGCTGGGGTTGATCGGATCTGCATAGGGACTGATTCGATGGCCACAAGAGGGCTGGAAATCTGGCTGCAAAGCTGGCCCAGAATAAGCCAGATCTGGGCTGGTTCTTTGGGTGTCTTGATCCATCTACATCACATAGGTAACACGATAAGTTAGGTCCAGGTCCTTTGAGGACCCATTGGGCTTAAGTTTAGAAGGCCCGATAGAACTAGGGGCCAACATATCCACCTCCAGGTTCAACCCTGGGCTCAGGGTTAAGAAGACCACTAGAACTGTAGGCCAACAGACCCAACCTCCAAGTTCGACCACTGGAGTTAATACTAAGAATCCCATTAGACACAGCAATTCAGACCCATTTCCGAATTCAAACCACTAGGCTTGGCATGAGCAGGGCTAGAAGGTGGCATAGGCCTGTTATCACTAGTTATAGGTTGCAATGAGTGGGTCGGTCCATTATCTATTGCTTGGATTGACTTGGCGGAAGCATTGACTTGGCATCACATGAGCTGCAGATCTCCTGAGTTGGTGATCAAGAGGGTTCCATTGAGTTTGGTTGCAGGTTTCTCCGGAGATCACTAGAAAGAGACCGAAAGACTCATAATGGGCAGCCCTTGCTGGTAATCATCAGAAAAACTTTGGCTAAGGATGGAGAAGAGATCAGACCAAACCACCGAGAGTTCATTGTAACCCTGTTCGCTTCAGCTGTCATTACCAAAGGAAGACAATTGTTGTTCGTGGACAATTAAAATGGCTTTTGTGGCAAAGAGCATCTGAATGTTTGCCGCCAGTTTCATTACTGAACTCCCCAGCCAAAGCCAGTCACTGAAAAAGGTTTCAAAGCAAAAAGAACACAACTCTGGTGAAACTTGTTGAAGGAGGTTTGAAACCCCGATCAAATGCCTTCTTGGTACACGAATCTCACTGATCATGCCCAATGACACCACAAAAGAAAGAGAAAAAGGAATGTTTTGCAAAAATACAAATTTAATCCAGAGAAAATCTTGTCCAAAACGGCTCAATCTCATCAATTTGAATAGAAACCCTAATGGCAAGGGTTGATTGAAGTAGATAGGAAGTCTCATTGGATGGAATATCCCAAATTTTTCTGGTAATTTGATGAGCAATCACCTCCGTATGTAGATAGAGGCAGATCATAGACATAAATCCAATTATTAATTTTATCAAGCTGAAGATAATGAGGTTGGGTCTCTATAGACCATGGCAGAGGCCCAAAGAGGCACTGCTTGACTAACCATAACCCTCAGGTTAGGGCCATAACACCTTCATTTTGGTTTTCTAGTTGAACAACGAAGAGGGACCAGCCGATTTGCCATACTTTAAGTTCCCAGTGGAGACGCCAGGCCTTAACCAGAGCCTTAGAGATAGTGGAAGCTGAGATCTTCTTATGAGTAAGAAGCTTTCCACCAGAACGAAAGCCCAATTGATCTTGCTCATGCTGGACCCTTTCTTTTCAACTTCGAGATCCATGCCTTCTAAGTTGAGATCCTCCATCATGGAGTCTGGATCTGTCACAAACAGAGGAGATAGAGGGGCATCAATAGAGGGATTATCGTCCATGAGCCCAAACTGCACCCAGATCACCCAACCAAGCAACTGCGCACAAGGTTAGGAAAACAAAAGACCAAAACAAAACTCTATGCTAAAACCAGAAGCAAAAGCGTAAGAAAAACCTAAAAGGAACCCATAAGCAAACCCTTCGCAGAGACAAACAGAGACGAAACCCTAAAAACAAAATCGAAGATGAAAAGAAACTTCTAAAACCACGAGAACGCTGGAAAAACCTTCGTTTGACAAGCAAAAGCTCGACAAAATCTTTAGATAACAAAAGAAACCCCAAGGAAAACTAATCGAGCACAAACTCTCAGGAAAATCCAAACAGAGACAGAGAAGTCCAAATCCTAACTAAGTGCTCGGAAAAAAAAAAAACCTATTATCTGCACGCAAGAAAGGAAGGAAATCTAGCAACAGATCCTTAGGAGAAGGCTTTAACACAAGCAGAAGCATGTTCAGTCTGATTAATCAGGACTAGAAACAAGAACAAGCATAACTGGAAGTTGCTGCAACAAGAAGCAGAAAGACACCGTTAGGATGAACCAGGTAGCAGAGATCAGCGATCATCCAATGGATTGGAGCCTTCATAGAAGATGCTCATCTCCTTGCTGGAGACTAAACCCTTTGAAAGGAAGGAGGCCCTTAATAGAGGAAACCAAACCCTATCATAGGGAAGAAGTAAACCTATAATGCATGAGTAGATTACAAGAAACTACCCCAACAATTTATAACCCCAAACAATACAAATAGGAGCAAGAAACAAAGAAATAATACCTTTAAATAAACCCCCAATGATACAATACTCATATAGGAGCAAAACCAGTCCAAAATCCAACCTGATAGGAGAGAGAAAGACCTGTTATAAAGCTGGAGAGAGAGAGGTGCGGCCAGGGCTGTAGGAGTCCGATTGAGTTGCACTCTTGGGTGTAGATAGTCCCTAGGGAGGGTACAAAAACCCTCAAAGTTGAGAGGATTCTGACAGCTGGTTGTGAAGTTACAAGCTTTCTTGATTTTCTGACCTAGGAGAGAAAACTGAGAAGAACCTTCAAGAACAGCAGCTGAATGCTTCCAACAGTGACTAGGTAAGGATCATGGGACCCTTATGAGGCCTGGAATACCCTGATTGAAGTCCTGGCTGAACAGAGTACAGAAGAGAGAGAGAGAGGAGATCAATCTCTCTCCTATTCCCACTAGGATTGCTGATCGGTTCTGGTTGTGGAGACTTTTATCAGAATCTGAACTATACCTCTTGAATGTTACAGCAAATAAAATAAAAAAGAAGAATAAAGCAAATGGGGGATTGAAAAGGATGAAAGAGAATAAAGGAAGTGGCTATCTCAGCCTGGGCTTCTCACCCACAACTATCTCAGCTGCTCTAAGCATTTAATTGCAAACTTTCTTTCATAAATGCAAACTTTCTTTCATTCAAATATGTCCTATAATGGTACATATGCCTCTCTATTTATAGAGGGGAAGTTTACAATCATACTAAGACTACGAGCTAGTTTCCAAAGAGGACTAGACACTCCTACTACAACTAGGAATTCAAAATAGGACTAGGACTTATGACTCCAACATGTAGTAGGACTAACTAACTAATAGTCCATATAGGACTTTACAACCAACTAATGTCCTAATGGGCCTTTATTGAATTAAATAACAATTAATTAAACTAATGACTTAAATCCCGTTTTCCTACCTTCTACACATATTTTAGGCCCATTTCAAAGAAAACCCATGGGATCAAATGCCCAACACGTACATAAGACAACCCAAGGCTTATTTGCAATAAAATAAGCCCAAGTGACTTATCTACATCAACCTATCTCTGGAAATATTTACTGTGTGCACTTTCTATTTCCATTCTTTTCGTCAGTAAATATTTACTATTCTGATTTATCTGAACTCAATTGCCCCACGTTGACATCCATTTTTCTAAGCATCATTTTCCTCTTTTGCTTTGGTTGTTTTTTATGACATTGTATTTTATTTTATTTTCATAAACAGACAGGATCTGAGTATATGATTTGTATTACCTTTTATTTTAATGAAATATACTCACCATCTTCCCAGTTTTGGAAAGTTTTCGTATGATTTGTTGACATAATTTTGTTTCAACTATAAAGGTTGGTGACGATGGCCTGATGCTTAACGATTTAAACAATCTAAAGCATTTAAACATGAAGATGTGGGTATTAGGTCTTGAACTTTGGTGTCTTTCTACCTTGTTGAGCTCTGCGCCTAATTTGGAGACTCTATCTATAGACCTTGTTGAGCCGTTGCGTACCAAATATCGATTCTGAATTTACATGATTTTGAATCCTGCAGCCCAGGATCAAATGTTGATTTTATAGTTTTCATCTAGATTCTATGATTTATTATTTATTTATTATTTTTTTTTCTCATGTTTCTCTGCAGGAAGAAACGGATGCTTCATACATTTTAGATAAATCAGTTCTCAAAGAACCTAAAGTCTGGGAAGAACTGACAATGCCTTTAAAATTTTTACTTCATCTGAAGAAAGTTGAGATCAAGGGCTTTGAGGGGCGAGGCAATGAAATAGAATTTCTACAATTTTTGCTCAAGAATTCAGAAGTTTTGGAGAAGATGGTTATTTCTAATGCTGATTTGACAGCAAGGTATGAGAAGTATAAGAACAAAGGGGACAAGAAAACACTGAAACAGTTACAGAAGACACAGCTAAAGTCAATTCAAAAATTTTTCTTTCTTCGAAAAGCATCACCTTGTGCTGAAATAGTACTCTCATGAGATTGAAAGATTTCCATACATGCCATTTCTGGTTCCAAGTTAGCTAGTCCAAGAATCTTTCTCAGATTTCTTTTCATTTTTCCCCAAAAATTAGCCGTTCAGAGTGCAGCAGCAAGGGATTCCTTTGATGCTTTTGCTAGAGGCAGAGATGCTGAAAAGCAGCCAATGCTTACTTGTTTTCTTCAAGAGAGTTGGAAGTTTTTTTAATCCAATTTTTAAGAATTACTGAAGAAGAATCAAGCCAGCAATATCCTTGTCTTCCCTTTGAAATTGGACCATTACTAATGTCATAGCAGCATGCTTTATTGTTCAATGCTTGAGCTTTGTGCAACTTATGTGAATCAAGTTAAGTTTGTTTTTTCGTTTTGTTTTGTTTTGTTTTGTTTTTTTTATTTATTTATTTTTTTTTTCTTAATGATGCTTAGCTTTACTTTTCCTAACCGGTTGCAGAAAGGGATTGGAGTTGGCAAAATGGCATATCATAAAAGTGCCCATAGTATTTGTATAATTTTTTCTCTAGTGCAGAACATGTATCGGTTATGATTTTCGACTTTAATACCTTGTTTATAATTTATTATTTGGGCAGACTTATACTACAATGTTCTGTCATTGTGTTTGTCAAAGTGATGTTAAGATTGAATTGAGATTCACTTATGCTTATCATGGATCGAATTGAGTTTTTATCTCCATTCTTTTAGCCATTGTAATGTATTTCATGGATCAGATATTCTGCTGTAGCAAAAACTAGAGAACATGGTCCACACAAAAAGATTGTTCAATATGTGAGGCAGTTTAGTTGCCTGGTTGCTTGCTTCAAACCATGATCTAGTTCTTTTATTCAAATGCTTTTGTCCTGATTTACCTTGGTTTTGACTGATCAGGGTGTGTGAATTTTAAAGAAGAATTAAACATAATTAAAGTTTGAAAGAAAAAAATATGTCAAATCTGGTTTGATATGTCAAAATATATAGTGTGAATATATATAATGTTGTATCAAGAATAGGAGGATTATATAGTTTTTGTCTTTTTGTTTAATCATTATTATCAATAGATTTTATCTAAACTATTCTTTAATAGTATTTGTGTTTTAGAAGCTCCAGATATTTGAAGATCATTTTCTAATTTATTCATTTGGGAGGGTTTAGATGACAATTCTATGAAGGGATTCTCTAGATGGGTAACTGAATTTTGATTAGTGTAGCTAGAATTCGGAGCTGGTATTCAAGGATTATCAATTTTTGTTACACAAGATTTATCATTGAAGTCGACTTGGTTATGTGAATTATGTGGATGTATATGCATATATATTAAGTTACCATGAAGGTGGCACATCTGATTTGGAGGGCTAATGCTTATGCTCGCTTAGGTTGCAAGTATAAGGGAAGGGATTTAACCCCCCCTCGTCCAAAAAAAAAAAAAAGAAGTATTAAGGGAAGTATAGGGAAGTATAATAGGTTCCATGATATTTTCAGCAACAATGGATATGGCGATATGCTATATCCATTTGTTGAATATTATTTCATAGAGAATTTCTATGTTTCATGAAAGTTAATATTGTTGTTGATTCTTTAACCAAGACAGCTTTAATTCTTTGGAATGATTCTTAGGTCATATTGTGGATGACATAGGATGGGATGGTCAAAATTGACCACATCATAGATTCCCTTAAGCACTAACTGTTGTTTTTTGAGCTTTCAGGATGTCTTCAGTGCTGATGATCATATCGAAGGTTGAAATATTTCTTAACTTTAGCTTTTTGTGTATGCTGACTAGGGAAGCTATTCTTGTACCAATTTTTTTTTTTTTTTAGTATTAATATATACTTTGCTGACCTTTAGGAAAACAAGAAGGGAGATGTAATTGGTTTAAAAAAGAGAGAATAAATTTTTTTAATCATTAGAAAACATGATTGTGAAACTAAGTCCAATTCATCCCAAATCTGATTATTAGATTTTCTTTTATTTTGCAATCAAATTCTGTGGATTTGAAAAGGAAAATAAAATTATTTAATAATATAATTATTAATAAATTATTGTGAAACTAACTCCAAATCATCCAAAATCTGGTTATTAAATTTTATCTTATTTTGTAACCAATTATAAGATTTTATTTTATTTAACCAAATTCTTTGGATTTGAAAGGAAAAATAAAATTACATAATAAGTGTATAATTATCAGATGGGTTGGGGTTCTTTGGTCAGACATCCCATGTAAGAATCTCTTGAGGGATATGTTTTGAACCGTTTGGATCTTAACAAATTAAATGTTATATGTTGATTTGGAATAATATGTATTGCTATAATCATATGTGGTAAAAGTTTTAAGTGGATTATATCATCGTGACACAAAAGTTTTTTTTTTTAATCAAATTTCACTTCCCTTCCCCAGTGTCCCTTGCAATCAAAAGAACTATCTCTCTTTTTGAGATAGATAGATTGGGTGTCAAGGGGGAGATCACATACATAGGGCATGTCTAATAGGTTAATGAGATGCCACTTTTGTTTAGGGAAATGACTACTTAGGGGGCACTTTTGTGTTTCACAACGATGTCCCAGTATAAAATTACAACTTTCTTATTAAAGTGTACTATAAAATCGTTATTTTTAATAAAGGGATTTTCTTATTGACACCTCTTAAGATTTCAAATTATTTGTTATCTTACTTTTTTACCTTTTTAGTATTGCATATATATTTTTTTATGAGGGTAATAGTATCATTTTACATGTGTACTAAAAAAATGTATATGATAATGATACCTTTTGATTTTTTTTTTTTTAATTTGTAAGCAATGACACCTTTGATGATGACATAATAATATTTCAATTTCAATTTATTATTGAAAACCCTTTTATACCCCTATCATGAAGAAGTTTTGGGAATAAGACAAGACATTTAAAAGATGTGTCATTCCAATCATTCCATAGGTGTATTTAGAACTTAACAACTTTTTTTTTTTTTTTGACGAACAAATATTTCATCATCAAAGGAAAGAAAACACATAAAAAGACCCTAAATAGAGGTGGCGGTGGAGGAGAGGAAAACAAAACAAATGATCAATCCTAAAGAAAGTGAGGGAGTTCTAAGCATAGAAAAGGGGAGGTCCCAAGAAACAACAATATGATTGTTCCTAATGGAAGCAATACAAGAAGAAAATACATTGGAAATAACTTGACACGTTTTGATTGTCCTTTGCCTTATTCTCAAAAGTCATTAAGTGAAATAAATAAAAGGGTTTTCAAAAATAATTTGAAAATGACATATCATTATCAAAAGATGTCATCATTTATGAAATATATATATATATATATATATATTAAAAGGTGTCATTGTCATTCACATATTTGAAGTTTATATGTAAAATGATAATAATTTTACCCTTATTAGAAGAAAAAAATGTGTACCATTAAAAGTGTGAGAGGGAGCAGCGCATGATGGGTTTTCACTAATAGAAGAGTAGGAGTTTGTATTTGCATGATTTAATAAGACCATTTTCAAATCAAAAGGCATGGTGACATTCCACTCATAATGGTCGTCCAGGACATTAAAGACAATATTATATCGATCATTTTCAGTAAATTGAATTTGGAAAAATCTTGACTTTATATCAAATTTCGAAAAGATTTGGGATTCTAAAAGTATAGTAATCAACTCATGTTTGTTTGGAAGGAGACGTGTTCCACTAGAGACATTTAATTAGATAGTAATATAATTTTATCATGATCACCTTGAACAAATTTAGTCCTCTATTGAATTTTAATACCTAATAATTTTAAGTTGAAACTAGAACTTTTAAGATAAAGTGTTTTATGAGGAGGGAATTTTCTCCAAATTCTATTATTTCTTTCACCTCTGCATGATTTGTTCTAACATTTTTATTGATGCTATTCTAGTGTGGGAGGGATATATAATTTACTTTAGTTATTCTCTTATTTCTTGTAGACTTTCAAGATCCTCATATCTTAGATACTACAACTAGTCTCATAAAAACTTAAAATGAAATCCGATTATCTAAATATAGATGTAACTTGTAGAATTTATTATAGAGATTTAAATACTCTTTCACTTCAAATTGTTACTCTCCTCAAAAGAACCACACATTAATGTTTCATGTTAACTTGTAGCATAAAACTATGCAAGAAAAAATGTTTAAGATGAGGTACAAATACCTCGTGAATGGGTTTCCAATAAAGAAATTGTTACATCACATCCAAACCTTCTTCTTGAAGTTGAGATAATTATTGGTGGGGTGAGAAATATATATATATATATATATATATATGGGAAGTGTTTCTTGTGGGGGAGTGTGTAAAGTCTAATGAAAGAGCACAAGAAAGTATCCATAAAAATGTCATTTTTCATTTCATGGGGGGGGGGGGGGTTGGTCATTTTGCCCCCATGTGTTTGGACAAAGGGCCACACTCCATTCTACCTAATAGTGTGTACTTGCGCCAAGACACATCGAGTGCAAAACACCGTGTTGAATATGCTCGCACGTACCCTCCCATTGGTTGTGAGTGTTGGTGTGTATGTGCAATATTGGGTAGTGTTCTCTTGTCCTATATATATATATATATATATATATATAGGATAATGAATGAATGGAGGAAAATGATGCTCTCCCCATCCCTATGGAACCCAATACAACTCACCCCCTATTGATGCCCTTGTGCACCCCCTCATTAGCCCCCACGCCCTCGTTGGCACAAGGGCCACATGATCAAGGAGTGTTCGTTCCCCCATATACATGGAAATGTCTAGGCACACCACCAATGTACCATAAGGTAGTGTCAACCATGTCTATCTCTCTCTTTCCTCCTTTGAAATTACTCCCCTTCCCCTCTTGCATCATACTCAATCCCACATCTCCATTGATGCCTTTGCTAGCTTGCTGCGTATGGGCGGTGTGCTTATCCCTTGAAAGGCGATGTATCATTTGCATCAGTGTGAGGGCCAATGGGATGGCATGTAGAAGCATCAACATGAGTGAGATTTTCACCTTTAATGTGAGGTGGGGCAGTCATTTTGTCTTGTCTTTATAGAAAAAGAAGCTTGAAACGTGGTGTGGTTCTCGCACCCAGACACAAAAGAGGGTAAAATGACAATCTTGCCATTCATGAAAGGTTGAAATTGCATATCTGTTGATGCTTTCACATGCGTTCCCATTGGCCTTTATATTGGTGCATGTGTTATTTTGCCTTTTAGGAAACCCTCTACGCCTCCCCATATCTTCGAATCTTAATATTGTCTCAACCGTTCTCAACTTGTCTCGCTCTTAGGGTGGCCCTTCTACTTGACTAAGTAGTGTTCAACTTGTGCAATTGGTGTATGGGCTAGTGCATGGTGTGGTCATCTATAATATACTCCACTTCTTTAGTAGGTTCATCTGCAACATCTGGTGGTGCCCTCTTGGGCACATTTTTCTCTGGGTTGGTTTAGTCTAACTAAAAGTACTCAATAGCATGTACACACTAGCTTCCTGTGGCCAATGGGTGGTCAAGCACGGGCATCTTTAGCACGGTCTTTTTTACATCCATTGTGTCTTGGCACATGTACATGCTATTGAGTAACATCATTCTTCCTATATAGGAAAAGAGAACACTACATGTTTTGCGTGTCTTATACCCAGACATAGGTGGGTGTGAAAAAACCATGATTCATATACCTAGATGCCTCCGATGACCTCCTATTAGCCTATGCACTGTGCGTAGCGGTCATGCAAGTGGACATGGTTCTCCTGCACTTTTTTTATTTGATATATATATATATATATGTATATCTATAATGTTGGCATAGGGGCCACATGATCAAGGAGTGTTAATTTCCCCATATACATGGAAATGTCTAGGCACACCATTGATGTACCATAAAGTAGTGTCAACCATGTCTATCTCTCCCTTTTCCCCTTTGAAATTACTCCCCTTCCCCTTTCCCATCATACCCGATCCCATGTCTCCATTGATGTCCTTGCTAGCTTACTGCGTATGGGCAGTGTGCTTATCCCTTGAAAGGCAATTTATCCTTTGCACCAGTGTGAGAGCTAGTGGCATGGCATGCAGAAGCATCAACATGGGTGAGATTTTCACCTTTAATGTGAGGTGGGGCAGTCATTTTGTCATGTCTTTATGGAAAAAGAAGCTTGAAATGTGGCATGGTTCTCACACCCAGACACAAAGGTGGTAAAATGACCATCTTGCCATTCATGAAATGTTGAAATTGCATACCTGTTGATGCTTCCACATGCGTTTCCATTGGCCCCTATGTTGGTACATGTGCCACTTTGCCTTTTAGGAAACCCTCTTGGCCTCCCCCTATCTTCAAATCGTAATATTGTCTCAGCTCGTTCTTAACTTGTCTTGCTCTTAGGTTGGCCCTTCTGCCTGACTAAGTAGTGTTTAGCTTGTGTAATTGGTGTATGGGCTAGCGCATGGTGCGGTTATCTATGAAATATTTCACTTCTTTAGTCGGTTTATCTACAACATCTAGTGGTGCCCTCTTGGGCACATTCTTCTCTGGGTTAGTCTAGTCTAACTGAAGGTACTCAATAGCACATATACACACTAGCCCCCTGTGGCCAATGGGAGGGCAGACACGGGCATCTTCAACACGGTCTTTTTCATATCCGTTGTGTCTTGGCACATGTACATGCTATCGGGTAGCATCATTCTTCCTATATAGGGAAAGAGAACACTATTGGCCTATGCACTGTGCGTAGTGGTCATGCAAGCGGACATGGTTCTCCTGCACTTTTTATTGGATATATATGTATATATAATAATGTGGGCAAACTCTATGAAGCTGAATAGAATCTTGAAGGCTCCACTAACAGTCGGTGCTGTGGACTCATCTTCGCATGAGGACCTTGTGAGCCTCTAATATTATAATGGGAAAAAGAACGCTTCTCAATAGTATCGCATACACCCGAACACATGGGGAAGGGGAGTCAAGTATGTGCATCTTTTCATTGCTTGGTTCGTCTTCCCATGTATCTGGGCGTACGCAACACTATTGGGTAGCATACTTATATATATATATCGGAAAAAGAAGAAACCTAAAAGGTAGTGTGGCCCCTATGCTTAGACATAGTGGGGGGGGGGGGATGACCATGCCCACCCCTCATGAAAGCTGAAATTCTCACCTTAGTTGATACTTCTACTAGCGCTCCTTTTGGCCGCCATGTTGGTGCAAGAGGTATACTATCTATTAAGAACATTCTCCCACATATATATGAGGAAGTATTTCCTATGGAGGAGTACAGTTCCTACGTATGTGCAAGGACCAATGAGAGCGTACGAGAAAACATCCACAATAGTGTGATTTTCCCTTTCATGGGCGGACTAGTCATTTTGGGCCCCCATGTGTCTGGGCGAAGGACCACACTCCCCCACTAAAAATATTTTCCCAGTATATATAGGGCAAGAGAATGCTATCTCGAATTAGGAAAATTTTGATCATGGATTGATAAGAGTCGGGTTCAATTTGGTCTAATACATGAAAAAACCAAAAAAATCAATTAAAACTAGGGGTATCAAGACCTAAGCCGAACCGATAAGATTGACTAAAACTAATTGAAAAAACCCAAACGACCAAACCAAACCTTATTGGGCCAGTTTTAGAGTGAGGTATGATGGGACCGGTTGAAAATCGGACTGCATTGCACCGACCGATAACCAAATCGAAACCGAACCAAGTGAAACCGATAAAAAAAATCATTGATTATGAGATTATGGATATATTAATAGATTATCCATTGATTTTAATATTACTGAGATTTTTTTTTTTTTGTTGCAAGGGGGATTTGTTACAAACCAATGAATATGAGATTATGAATAGATAAATTGATTTGTAAATTACAACAATGCTTCCATTGATCTACTTGTGTATTATACAAAATTAATTGGATAGTTAAATGAATGATTTTGATTGTAGAGTTAATTTTGTAATTTCAATATTAATTATATTTTTAGTAATTAGTTATCCATTGGTTTCCATATTAGTTATCTTTTTCCTTACAATGATAAACAATGATTTTATTACAAACTCTATTTATCTATTAATTTTAGCATTAGTTATCTTTCACATATAATTTATAATATGAACACATTAAATCAATTTCCTATTATTTATATGTTTGACTTGGAGAAGATGATTTAAAGTGTTTTTACCGAATATTTCCTTATTACAAGTTATGAATATAAGATTTCAGTTTAATTTAATAAAACAAATCAATCTAAACTAGTAGTAGCTGATATTGTAAAATCGAAACCAGCCTGTCAAAACCAAAACCAAAATTGATCAAAAACCAAAGTTCCTTTAATGGTTTGGTTTTGGTCTCCTTCATTTTTAAACTGAAACCAATTCAGTCCGATCAAAACCGGACCAAACCGACCATTTGACACACCTAATTCAGACCAACAAAATCGGACCGAAACCGACCGTTTGACGACCCTTTTGGTGTATGTGCCAGAAGGAACGAGTTGATGACTAGTAATCTTCCTCTCTGGAGCGACGATCAGACCGGAGGGATCTGGAACTTGAGTTTTTCCTGTTCTCGTCACACAGAGAAGTCGGCATGATCTCGCAGTTCTTTGTTCTTTCTCTAAGGGGCGACAACATAGTGTTCCGTGACTGTAAGTACTTTCTCTGTTTCTACTCTGAATGATTTGTTCTAAATCTCATTCGAGCCGGTGATCCTTTCGAAGGGGATTTTGTAGATTTCGAACTCAAAATCGGATTTTGCGAAATTTTTCTGTAGAAATTTTCTTTTTAGCGGGAGATCTCTCAAAATCTTTTCTTCTTTTGTCTCTTTTCGTAATTTGAAAATTTTTGATTTCATGGATCATGGTTATGTTCATAAATCACCTTGGTCACCGAAGCTTGAATTATGAACGTCAAAATATGTAAAGTGGAAGATTACTTGGCATGCAAATATCTCTCCGAAAAACTAGATCTTATTTGCAGTTTAGTATGTTTTTTGCAACAACCAGCAATTGAACTTTTATATAACCACAATTTAATCCAATTCACTGGCCTATGACCGATTATCATAATTACCTGCCTCTAATGCTGAAGTATTGATCTTTACAATACCCACGTCAATCTTAACAAGTTTGTCTGCGTTGAGTGTCCTGAAACTCATAAGAGAATAAGTTCAAACTTCAAAAGAGAAGGGCAGTGGAGTAGGAGATGTCTAAACTAATGCACATCTTTAAGACCAAAATGGATGCACTTTGGTGAAAAACCTATTAGGGTCAATGATACAATTGCCACTCATGGAGGATACTTTGCAGATTAAATTGTCAATGGTAAAAATTCCCAATGCTGCTCTCTGCAGGAAGAACTGCACCAAGGAGGGGCTGCCCTTCACTCACACTCAGCTATATGCGAATCTTGATCCCTCCTGGCCATCAAGGGTAGCAACCTGAGAACCAAGTATAAAGACCCAAACCTTTCCCACCTCCATGATCATCCATCTCCAGTACCTACAGCAGTTATAGCTCTTTCTGAGAAACTCCAAAAGATTGGTAAATTGGATAAATTTCCCACTTGTTAAGGTTTCCTGTAGGAGTGGAAGGCCAAGATCTTGTTGATCCTTTTTCCATCATGTAATCTTCTACAATGGATGATTTGTCCACTATAATGTTGAACGAAAAGGTTGCCTTGTACACCACATAACTACATAAGTCATTCCAAACTTAAGTCCTGTCTTCATTACACACATTTCCCCAGATTTTTTTGACAAAATGGTCCCTAGTTTTCATAATACCTTTCTGTAAACTTGTGGTATGGCTAGAGCTTATCCCAACTTATTTATGGACCCATAGTTGTCACGGTGTCTAGGTGACCCAAGGTGTTGGTAGGGGCCTAGATGCAAGGTGACACCAACAAGGCTACCAAGGCACTTGGACGCCTAGGCGATGCCTTGACAACTATAAAAGGACCATATGCTTCTAGGTTTGATGTAGAAACTTATCTAGAATGGCGTTAGATTCAAGAACTTAAAAGTTTAAAGTCTGTCATTTTCTTGCAGCCTAATTTGTAGACAAAGAAAGTAAGAAACATGTCTGATTACCCAAATTATAATAAAGTTCCTGACGTAGATACACATGCTGGCCTGCATTATAGAAGAAGGAAGAAACTAGCCCAATCAACCTAGCATTAAGCTGATTAAGCTGGCTCAATTTTGTCCAGTTCTGGTTCTCAACAGTTCTCTACAGTAGGACATCGAACCAGCTTAGTAGGCATTATTATTCTATAGTTATTTGTCTTATTTAATGACTTCTAGAAGCCCTCTACAGAAGCCTTTGATCCAGCTTAGCAACAGCTTCCAGAAGCTCCTTTTTCTCTCCTGCGATCTCTCTTGTTGCTGTATTTTTGTCTTCTTGTAGTTTGATTGGTCAATAACAGTTTTGAGTGAAGAACAAGTCTTCTAGAAGAGCCTAGTATTGTCCTTTATTAATGTCGTAAGTGAGCAAGTTATTAGTTTTTAGTAGTTTTATGTCTAGGTCAATTAGTTTCTAAATTCAGTTTGTTCCCTTTTTTAGTTTCTTACTATGTTTTGAATCTCTACCCTTTAATATATCAAGGGTGCTTCTGTAACACAATTTACGCTTCATGAATGAATGAGCATTGCTTGCACTTTGATTCTTGGAGAGAATTGTTCAACAGCTGAGATAGCTGTGGGTGAGAGACCCAGGACTGAGAAAGTCCATCCCACCCACATCTATTGTGTTTCTCTTTGTTCTAACTTTGTGAGAGAGTGATTGAGAGTTAGTTTCAAGTTGATTGAAGACCTGAAGACCATCAATTACATCAGCTTGAAGATCAGCCAAGAACAGGGATCAAAGTCAGCTTTCTGTCAGGGTTTTGAGTGCTGATCGATTCTGGCCAGATCTCTCCAACTGTAAGTCCAAATCCAAAACCCTTTTGTGGGTTTATAGATCACCTACAGAGGGTCCTTCGACCTGCTTTTCAGCCCCATCTGGCTGCCATTTGCCAGCTGCAAGTTTTCTTCCAAAACCCCAGAAAACCTAGTTCTGGGTCAGATCTGCTGCTGTGTTACTGCAGTTGTACAGGCCTGTTGTGGGCCATATTTGGAGGATTTATTGACCTATTTTCAGGCTTCACTCGACCTGGTGTGTTAGTCCTTTAGACCTTTATTTTGTGAGTTATCAAATTGTTCTCAGTTCAGCCCTATTTTCCAGATTTGAGTGGTTCTACTTGGGTTCTTGATCTGTAACTTAGATCTGATTATGGTTTGGAGTTTATTTATTATCTGGGGTTGTTTACTTAGGTGAGTAACCTTACATCAGTTCCATTATGGCTTAGACTTATGCCAAAAGTATTGCAAGGACAGCCAATTTTTCAAATTTTTATATGTTGGATATTTATTTCGAAACTTGTTTTTATAACTTCCTGATTCCTTCAGGAAGTTTCCTCTAGTTGAGTTTTGGTGCAAATGTTGAAAATTAAGTCACAATGGCCAATACTTAAGATTTCAATTTATTTAGAGTCATCTTTTTCAAAACTTTGATATTGACATTATGAGTTGGAGAAAGCCACACTTTCTTGTTGCCTACCATTTCCGCCTAAAAAAAGGGAATATCTTAAGTTTGAGGGCTCAACCGATCTGATGAAATTCTTGCCATATTTGTCAAAGCGTCTAAGCAACCCAAGGTGTTGAAGGGGGCGTAAATGTAAGGCGATCAAGGTGCCTGCACCCGTGTGGGCGACCAAGGCATCCAAGGTGACCAAGGTGCCTGGACGCCTAGGCAACGCCTTGACAACTGTGATTCTGATATGAACAATTAGTGATCTATTTTTTTTAGTGAAGACAAAGTGAAATAGCTATTCCTTCTCATAAAAAAAAGCTTATTTTTTTTTTTTAAATTTTGACTACAGTTGTCTAGGCGTCGCCTATGTGCGCCCAAGCTCTTTCTTGGGTCTAAGGCGACAACACATCTTGTTGATACTTCACGAGTTCACATTGATTTATGTTTTTTGTTTTGTTTTGTTTTTAATCAATATGCTTATAGATATCCTATGGTTTTTTAATTATATGTTGGTTTTCTCATATTAGATCATTACTAGAATAATTATATCATATTGAATGGATATGGCTTCTATGTTGCAGATAAGCATAATTATGTAAAATGATTGTTGCTATATTACATATAGTCATATACTGCAAACCTGGAGTGCCCAATGCCTTGGGTTTCCTAGTCACCGTGACTATGATTTTGAGATGGAAAATGTCACACTTTTCATGTTAAAAAGCCATTTCTCTATAAAAAATAGAGAATTTCTCAAGTTTAAGCACTCAATCTGATTAAATTCTTGGAGTGACTTTTTTATTTCCATAAGAAAAATTAGTGATATTCTATTCTTGTTAGTTAAGAGAGACCTTGATTGATATTTTTTCTAATCTACAGCTTATTTCTTATCTAATTTTGAAAAGGGGAAATACAAAACAAAAAAAGATACATAAACATCTATGTATGAGTACTTTTTGTTCTTTGTTGTCACTTTAATAAAGTCAGGTTTACTTTTCCTCTTCAATTGTGTGGATTTTTTTTTTTTTTTATTATTGTACTTAGTCGTGGTTTTCTTGTGCTTTTGCTAATGGGCATCACTTGATTTAGAATTTTATACAGGTTTGGTTTCACTACTCAGAATTCCTATATGACATAATAAACTTAGCATTACTTCTGTTTACATGAATACAGACCGTGGTGATGTACCAAAAGGAAGTGCAGAGATATTTTTTCGCAAAGTAAAGTTTTGGAAGGAAGATGAAGAGGAGGCGCCACCTGTTTTTGTAGGTATTTGTTTGTAGATTGGTTAAAAGTTAATTCTTTTCTCTAGTACGTATAACGAATGAAGATATGGTGTGGTGATGACTGACAATGGTAAACATGAAAGCTCATTAGCCCCCACAAACCTTCCTAAGTAGTCTGCTGTTATCCAATCTTTCAATAATTCCTTCATCTAGGCCAGACTTGGAAATAAGTCTTGAAAATAGGGTGAACATGTGGTTTTGTTAAACTTTATGGAAAATCCTCAATTATTCATTTTGTTGGCCTCGTTCTTCGAACCACTGATTCTTTCATTTTAAAGATTTTACAAGATGTGTCCTTGTAGGAGGCTATGCCACTGCTTGTGGAAAGCACCCATTTGAATTGGCCCTGTGGAAATGAAGATAACTACTGTTATAATTGTGGAAGAGACTACACAGACCCAAGGGACTCAGCTGCTCTAAGTCAAGTATCAAGAAGGTGCACTGGGCAGAGCCTTTGCTCAGCTAAAGCTTGGGAGTTGGTTCTGTGCAGAGCTGCTTTTGGTTTATTTGTAATTGTTTGAGCTACTTTTTGGTTCATTTTCATTGAATTTATGTGGAAAATTCTATGATCTCAAATTTGACCACTTACAACATAGCTGCTTTATTGCAGCAACTTTTAAATATACCTTACAAAAGTTGAAAAAAGAAAGAAGGAATGAAAATGAATATTTTGTTAGTGCTCATGCTCCATCACAATGAACTAACATCTAACATTTGATTTCATTTCTCTCCATGACAATGATATCTACCTTCTCATATGTCTCCAGTCTTCATTACATATTCCTGTTTAATGCATTATTATTTTTTAATATTTTAAGCATCCCCATTGTTTATTCTTAGGTCCTAGTGTCCGAATGATCTGATGATTAGCTAATTAAATTTCCGGTCTCTGTCTGTTCTTCTTCTGAAACTTATTGGCAATTTTTTGTGTCCCCCATGCATGATATGAATAGAACTTGGATGGGGTGAACTACTTTCATGTGAAGGTTGCTGGACTGCTATTCGTTTCGACTACAAGAGTTAATGTGTCACCCTCTCTTGTTTTAGAGCTGTTACAACGCATTGCACGTGTCATTAAAGATTACCTTGGTGTTCTAAATGAAGATTCATTAAGAAAGAACTTTGTTCTTGTCTACGAATTGCTTGATGAAGTGATTGTAAGTATTGCCTCATTACATCTTGTTTTAGAAGAAATGTTTTAGAGCAAGTCAAGTATAAGTTTCTGCATCTTTCTGCTGTTTTGATGCTATTAAACTATATGATGCATCTTTTTAACAAACCTTCTTGGCTAGTCAGCAGTGTGGTAGTTTCTGCAACAATACTGAAGCAGTTGTATGTTCTTTATTCAGTTCTTTTTTTTTTTTTTTTGAAAGTTGAAACATGAAGTAGTTCATGAGGTGGCATGTATCTTGATTAGAAAGCCAATGCTTGTTGATGCTTTAAATCCATTGGAATGTTTGTATGGTCCTCTGTTTAGAATAGTTTTTAGTATTTTTACGAGTTGTTATATATAGGAATGTGTAATTTCCTAGAATATGAAATTGAAAACATAAAAAAATAAAAAAGGGGGTTTTTCTTTGGGAAAGTGAAGTTCTGGGTGCTTGTCTGTCAGGAATGCCTACTTTATCTCCATCTAACTATGTTATTACATATAGGAAGGCGTGGAAGTTAGAGTTCTCCTGTGAAGTCCATGATCTTAATTTACAATCGATGTTTTGGGAGTTGTAAAATGTGTTGATGATGTACTGGGATTCCGGGAATGATAGCAGGGATTAATGGATTTGTCTTGGAGAGCTCAATTGTACATATTCAACCAAGAAGGGGATGGGGGTTGTTTTGTTGAAAATAAAAATTTCATTCAGTCATTTTCTTAGTTATTTCCAGCTGAGCTTTACTCCTAGTATCTTCTCTTCTTCTGCTTAGTTTGATGTTCATTCAGTCATTTCTTTAGTCCTTATTTATGGTGACAAGAATGCCTAGGAGAAGGCATTGCAACAGGGTAATGGTAATGCAACCTAGGGTTTCCAAATTCAAATTTTGGTCAGTATGGGTCCTCAGATAACAAAAAAATATAAAGTAACTGTGGCAATCTCGTAACTTCTGAAAACAGCTTAGGACCCTATAAGGATGAAAAAAAGGATCTTGGGGTGGAGGGGTAAATAAATTTAAGAGAATGACTTTTCTGGAATTCAATTTAGAATAGGGGTAAAGTATAATCACTTTGCAAAATCAAGGGGCTTTGAGTAATGGAGGACAATTCTGTTGTCGTAAATTTCAGAACTACTCACCTTCAGCCTCTCGATATCTGTTTGCTTACAGTAGTATAGTTCCGCTCGAGGTGATGGAACTCTCTCAAATTAAATCTGTTTGAATTGAAATTTCAGGTCAGGATTTGCAACTCATGGACCTCGTAAGAATGACCAATAAGAGAGCCAAAGGATGCGTAATAAAATACTATTATTTCTGCAACTAAGTCTGGTGGTAGGACACCAAGCCGTGTCTGAGTTTTGATTTGGAACTTGCTATACCAATAGGATTTTGGACTGGGATTTGCAAGGACGGTCACCCCAGGATAGCAACTCTATGCCCTGAATTTGAGGCTGAAACTATAAGACCTGGGAGAGATTGACTCCTCTTTTACCCGCAACTTACATCAGAACAGAGTCCAACAGTGAGGAGAAATGACGAGGATAATTAAGAAGGATAAGCGTAACTAAACCTCTGCTTGATGACCAGAACCTGTGAAGAAGAAGAAGAGAAGAGAACTGAGAGAATACGATAGGAGACAAAGGGGGGAGAATCCTGCCTGGGCCACGATAATAGGATTCAGTAGTTCTATCATGGTCTAGTCTCACTACATATATTGCATTATGAAACCTACTCTGAGGCAAAGTCTAATTACATACAAAGATAAAGTAAATAATTAAATAACAAAGACTAAAGGTAGCTCAAATCAAACTCCCCTAAACCCTCTCTGTCTCGAGATTTAACAAGGACCAAGACTTCTCATGGTACACTTTAACCAGGAGAACAAAGGAGAAGTAAGAAGGAAATAGACTGAACCGAAGTTAAAGGGAGAGAGCAGACCTGGGAAGGAGGATTAATCACAATGCTAGAGAGACAAGAAGATATCTCGGCCAGCGGAGCAGCATGCTAAACTCAGAAAATTTCAATTCATTCGACTGTGAATAGTTTGATGGATTACATGCATATTTAAAGACTTGTAAACAGAAACTAAACCAATTCATACTCTTTGACTGAAGTAGAGTTTGAATCAAACTCAACTACATGGCTCTTAACTCACTGGTAACAGAAAGATAATGATAAAATATTAAACTCCTAACTGAAAAAAAAAAAAAAAAAAAAAAAAAAACCTAAATGCCCTATAGGACCAAGTGTGCATTAGTGCATCAGATGGAAGTGGCAAGAGATGAAGGGCTGCAACAATGCATGGGAGAGTTGATGAATTAGCTAAAATCCTTTTGCATTAGGTAAAGAATTAGCACTCCCATCTCTCTCTTTGTCCACCCTCTCATGTCCTTCGGTTCCAAGCCCTCCAAATTCTTCGACATGTGGTCCTTCCATCAGGATTTCCTCCCCCTTGTCAGCGAAGCTTGGGCATCCCCTTTCCCCCCCTAATTGCTTTTGCAAAAAAGCTGAAGAATGTCAAATCTGCTCTTAAAAGTTGAAATTCCATTTGGAATTCCAACACTTTTGGGAATATCAATGATCGAATCCTCTGCTAGCAGAATAAGCTTGATCTTATCTAGTCCAGGCTTAGGACTGATCTCCTTAATCCTCCCCTTGCAGATGAGGAGAATTGGTTGCATTGGAGCTATCCTCTCTTCTTACCCAGGTGGAAAGCTTCCTCCGCCAAAAATCTAGAATCAAATGGTTTGAGATTGGTGACTCCAACTCAGCTTACTTCCACAGATCTCTCAAAGCCCGCACCAATATCAATTTCATTCCCTAGCTTGTCTCTAACTCTGGCATTGAGCTTCTCTCTCTTAATTACATCAAAGCGGAAGTTGTTTCTTACTTCTCTGACCTCTCCCATCCTTCTCCTCCCTCCCTCTCCCCTTGCCTATCTCCTCAGGAAATTCGTTCCTGAAAATCTTCGGCCTTCCCTCCAGGCCATTCCTTTTGATGATGAGATCATTGCTGCTATCCTATCCCATAAGTCCAGCAAAGCCTATGGTCCTGATGGCTTCAATATGGGATTCTTCTCTGCTTGTTGGAGTATCATCAGAGATGATCTCATTCTTGCCATAAGAAGTTCTTAAACTTAACCCTTCCCAGATCAAAGGTGTCAAGCATACCTTTCTCTTTCTCATCCCTAAGAGGGTGCCCTGTCCATGCCTGACTTTAGGCCCATCTCTCTCTGTTACCTTCTGTACAAATTTATTGTCAAAATCCTATCCAACAAACTCTAATCTGTCATTGATTCTCTTGAGAGCCCCAACCAATCTACGTTTATTACTTGCAGAAGCATTGTTGACAACATCATCCTTTGCCATACGATTGTTAGGGGTTTTGACCTTACATCCCATTCTTTTGTTGCTCTGCTTAATATTGATATTCACAAGGCGTTTGACTCAATCCGATGGATCTCCAAAGTATTGCTTCAGATATCCTTTCCCCCCTCCTTTGTCTATTGGATTCTCTTACTTTTCTTCTCCCTACTTTTCTATCTTGGTTAATGGGAGCCTTGTGGGATACTTTACTGACATCCGTCAAGGTTGTCCTCTCTTCCCCTTCATCTTCTCTCTCGCCCTTGAGGTTCTCTCCCATCCCATCCAATCTTCCACTAACCAACACCTCATCTCCAAGTGTAAATGTCTTTTGCTCACCCACCTTACCTTCGATGATGATCTCATGATCTTCTTCAAAGCCGACCACCCTTCTCCTGTCTCCAACATTGTCTTCCCTTCGTCTTTTTTCTGGCCTCCACTTTTTAACTCGCTCAAATCCAAGCTCTTCCTTTCTGGCGTCTCTAATGCCTGTAGAGATCTACTTCTGGCCATCTTTGGCTTCTCTATTGGTTCTCTTCCTGTGAAGTACCTAGGGCTTCCCTTGATCACTTCCATGCTCTCCTCTCACCATTGCTCACCCTTGCTTGATCTTATGAGGAAGAGGCTCTAGCGCTGGAAAGGAAAGCTTCTCTCGTATGTTGGTTGATTGATTCTCATCAAATCAGTCTTCCAATCTTCTTACCTCTGTTGGTTCAATATTTTCATTCTCTGTTTGGCCACTACAAATGCTATTGATTCTCTCCTTTGTTCCTTCCTCTGGAAAGAGATTGATTCCTCAAAATTCCTTCACCCCTTGAGTTGGTTAAAGATTTATAGGCCCAAAGCAGTGGGAGGCTTAGGGATCAGATAAATCCAAGATGTCATCTCTGTTAGGATCTTGTAGCTCATTTGGATAATTGCCTCTAAGCATAACTGCATAAGTAGCATATGGGTTTCTTGGATCTACTCCTACCTTCTAAAAAATGATTCTCTTTGGATTGTCTCCCTCGTTAGATGCCTCTTGGATTTGGCATAAGATTCTTAGCGTTAGACCTTCTGCTTTAGGAGCTATTTCCTATTCCATTGGTGATGGGTCTTCCACTTCTCTTTGGATGGACCCCTAGCACCCTCTGATATTCTGCTCCCCCTGATTTTCCCTAGATCCATCTACTCCTTTGGGCTGAGTAGATTGGCCTCAGTTGCGTCCATCCTTTCGGATAATGGATGGTCCTCCCCCCTCCCCATGCTGACCTTTGGTCTTCCCTTCCACCCATCCCTCCTGGACATCGTAGAAGGAATAATAGGGTTATTTGGCTTCCCTTTCCCCAAGGATCATTCTCCTCTGCCTCTGCTTGAGATTTTATACATTCTAAAGGTCCCATTGTGCCATAGCACAAAACTATCTGGTTTAGAGGCCATATCCCGCGCCACAGCTTCACAACCTGGCTTGCTCTCTCTTAATGCCTCCCCATTCAGTCCTTCCTAATTCATTGGCATATTCATGTTCCCCCCTCTTGCTGTCTTTACTGGAATGGCATTGAAGATGTTGACCATCTCTTCTCTTGTCCCTTCACCTACTCTGTTTGGAAGAAGGTCCTTAGTTCCTGTTGGCCATCCACAGAAGAATCCTTCCCTTGTCTAGAGAATGGATCTGGAATGACATGACTTTTGGTAGGCATACCATTTGTGATTCTATTGGAAAGCTTGCTTTTGGGGCCACTATTAGCCATATTTGGGTAGAGTGTAATCTGCATAGATGGACTTCCAAATCCAGGTTGTTTGAAAAGATTTGGAAAGCCATCTACTTTGAGTTCAGCTTTAAGATAGGTTGCATTCTTTAGGTCTGATTTTAGACTCCCCAAGGATCGTGATTGTGTTAGAGTTTATGTAATAAGGGTATTTTAGGAACAAATTTGTTATATTCTTGTCTCTTATTTTATTTTGTATTTTCCCCCTTTACCTCCCTAGGGAGGTGTATGTAATTCATTTCATATTTTTAGTGAAGTAATATATATGTAGTAGAGAATATTTTCTCTGCACACAACATTGTACCACCTCTTTTGTTCTCTCTTCTGCTTCAACCTTCTTCTCTCCTCACGGTTCTCAGCTCTCCCTTCTCTTGTTCTCTTGCTCTCTTGCTCTCTTACATTCTCTACATTCTAACTCTTCACACCCCTCCAACCCCACCCACCCCACCCACCCCCACCCCACAAAAAAAAAAAGGTAAAGAATCTTTATATCTTCTGGTGCTTTTGAGAAATTCTTTGGTTTCAAAAATATGCTAGAAGATCACCATGCAAAGCTTGCTGTAATGGCTCCGGAGTCATGCTTCTTGAGCATTGTGGGATGAAGTCAAAGTTAGTAATCAACTGGTTGAAAGAAGGGGAAGAAAAGAAGGATAAAGTTTTCTGGTTCAGAACCAAACCTGTGGTTCTGTTCTGGTTCACCCAGGGGATCTAAACTTATGGCTAATTTCAGAATCTTTATTTGCTTTATTTTAATATTGTTGAGTTGTTTAGCCAGGCTGGGATATCTCCATTCCTGTTTCAAGTTATTCTCTTTTTAAATTAAGTGGTGTCAGTTAAGGAAACTCCCACAGAAACTGGTTGATTGGGATCTGTTTCCTTGTCAACTTTGGGTTTTATTTGTTAAGTGTTTGAGTCAGAGTGACTCTCCAATACAGCCTGCGATAGGAATGATTTCTAGTCTGTTTAAGTTTATTTTATTTCCTTGTTGAGTCATGATTGGCTACAGCCTTTCAGCTTTAGAGTTTATTTCAGTTTATAGCAGTTTTATATGTAAAGGCCCAACAGCCTCCAGCGACTGAAAATTTAAGGAAGAAGCTTTGGCTGCTTTTCGTGTATGTGGATTTCAGAATTCCGACTACTCTTGTGAGATTCAAGAGTCTACTGCTGTGGATTTCAGAAGCGGGTCTCTGTGGATTCGTATAATTTTTTTTTTCTAAACCAGGAACTTATCTGGGTACCCCTGGCCGGACCCTAATATTTTATTAGGCGGATTCCTGATCAACATATCTCTCTTTTTTCCCCCCTCCATTCTCTTTCCTCCATCAACATAGGTCAGTGCTCCTGCACTTTTCCACTTGTGCATGCTTTTCCTCACTTCTCTTAATTCTGTTTCATTATGTACATGCTGTGGTATATCTCTAGTTTCTCTTTTGTTTTCCGGTTTCTTATTTCAGATCAGATTCAAATCCATCAACTTCTATCGATTTCTAAGAATCCTTCTTCCTGCCAACTACTAAAAAACTCTGTTTCTGAACTGATTTTTTGACTCCAGTTTCAGAGTGTTGTTCGATTGCTATTGCTGAATCTGATAGTTCTGTTCCGTTTTGGACCTGAACTTACCATTGATTTCAGAAATCCTACCCCTACTATGCAGCTTCAATTCTAATTTCTGAAACCAAGTTCTACTTCTGATTTCTGAAACTGATATGCTAGTTCTGATTACAGGTTTTCTGTTTACATACAAATCACCGATTATTACTCTTGAATTCTGGTTTGAAGCTTTAATTCAGTCCTGCGATTCTGTTGTTCTGGAGTTACCTACTCTCGGTAGGATTTCTCTGTAGCTAAGATCTGAGCATCATCAGATTTTACTGAGCCATTCCCCATCTATAATTGACTACTTGACCGGCCCACATCAAACTTCTGCTGGTTGAGTTATTAAAATCTCCTGATTGCTGGATGGGTTCTATTCCTGCAATTATGGTTTCCTAAGGGATTACTGAATCCTAATCTTTAGGACCTAGAAACCCCATTAACTAAGGTTCATTCAATGCATAACAATGGCTTATGCTTTATTATGTCCTTGAAAAATCACTACACGAAAAGTAATTCATTAAACTAACTTTCATTCTAGTTATACGATTTTTCTTTTGTTGCATTGACAATATCCATAGAGCACCAATTTCCACTTGCTGTGGTGACTTTGTGAAACCGTTAGTCCCTATCTTACGTTTGTCAGGTTTGTAATGTCTTTGTAGACCAATATAAAGATAAGATCTTATTCTGACCTTTACTCCCCTGTTGTTATGTCAGGCAATCAGGTTAATGTTAGGGGAATTAGAAGTCATTAATGTGGCCCCCCCGAACCAAAACAATATTGGACAGAGTACATTTCAGTCTTCATCATACAGTATATTTGCTTGGGTATTAGTTTACTTTTTGATGCATATTGTATGTCAATGAAGTATCTCTTTGGTATTTGTCTGAAAAAAAACCTAGTTTATTTACACTAACGCATATTAGAAGAATATCTGAAGTTAGGACACCCATGTGAAGTCAAGTTCCAGTTTCAAGTAATATCTTGGCAGTTGTAAAAGGAATTAATGATGTAGATGGATACCATGGAAGGAATTGTTGGTGATATGATCCAGACTCTAGAGGGAGAGCTTTGCCCACATAATTTTGTCGCTTCTTTCCTGTTCTTTTTGTCTGGATCAAATTATCTTTTTATATTTATGGTCAAGTTCGCCATATATGTGTATGATGGTAGCATGCACTAAAAATTTTTCTTCAGGTAAAATATTAGAAATATCTTGAATATCATAAATAAATTACTTTATAAGTATATAACATAGTTATTGAGGATCTGGTTTTCCTGTACGGATGTTAAGAAATGAATCTCCTTCATGGGCACCTAGATTTTCCATGTGGCATGTCAGAAGAGGCTTAAGATGGATGGGTAGATCCCAAGGTCCCCTTTTCACGTGGAAAATTTCACACGAATCCGAGTTTGCCAAGCGGCAAAATAAGAAACTGAAAAGCCTAGGACTACCAAGAGGGATGCACAAGACTGTAGGGGTTGCGTGGACATAAATGGGAGGGAATGACATCAGAGGGGAGGATAAATGATTGAATTCGATGATAATTTTTGACACATGGCCTATTCAGACCATTCCCTAGATATCTCAAGGTCAGATTGCCACATCACCATTCAACATGGCAAAACTAGGTGTGCCCCGTCAAAGAGATTCTTTCCTAAACGGTCATGTGGGATAACTTTTTGTATTTATCTTTATGTTTGGGTACTTTAGCATTTTTTTTTTTTTTAATTTTATTTTAATCAGGAAAGCTTGATCATCTTTTTACATTCTTGTGACTACTGTAATGGTAAAGAGGATAAAATGATTTTGCAGAAGTTAGCATTTCAGTCTATTTCAGGTGTTCTACATATGTCGGCTGACCATCTTTTTCTTGTGGCAGGACTTTGGTTATGTACAAACGACATCTACTGAATTACTGAAGTCCTATGTATTTAATGAACCAATTGTTGTTGATGCTGCACGTTTGCCTTCCCTTGGCCCTGCTGCCATGTTCATGGTATTGTATTGTCTTGTCAATCTCATTCTTAAATAGATTCTACTTGGCTTACTTCCTAGTTTTATTAATGTCGGTGGACATAATTGGATCCTGCTAAATTTCATTTCTGCAGCAAGGCAACAAAAGAATGCCAGGGACAGCTGTCACAAAATCTGTTGTAGCAAATGAGCCTGGGGGTAGGAAGAGAGAGGAAATATTTGTTGATATTATAGAGAAAATAAGTGTCACATTCAGCTCTAGTGTGAGTGATTTGCATTTTATTCAATTTCATATGTGCTGCTTTTCTATTGTTAATTTGTCAAAAAAGTAAAGATGTTTCCCCCCCCCCCCCTTTTTTTCCCCTGAATCTCTGATACTGCTCTTTTCATTTAAAAAAATTACTATACATGCCTTTAATTATTATTTGTACTTTTATTTTTTCTAAAACAAACATGGCATACAAATTCTTGCTGCATTGGTGATCCACTCTTGTAATACACACTTTCCTCAATTCCCAGCATACAAAATATTTTGTCTACTGAACTGAAGATGCAGAATAATGCAAGGAAGAGCCAAAGTCATTCTTGTGGAAGCTGGTCTGCTCTATGAATTTGTTTCATCTTTTGAGAAACTGGGAAAACCACCTATAGAGGCTCTAAGATTGAATATTTCTCATTTTATGAAAGCTAATATTTCATTCTAGCTCTTCTAATTCTTATGCCATTTTCTCCACTATAGTGTTCATTCTTTTTCTCCCCCTGGCACTTTCATTGGTTCCTTTGCCAATCTTATTTTGTTTCCTTGTTCTCATGTTTAATGTTTCCCTCTTTTATATCAGAGCATATGATGTTGGTCTCCTGCAAAACTTTCCATCAATGACTCCATTCTTCACTTAACATGTAATTATGTTCAATTCAGGTTTTGATTTATGTTGCATGGTATTTAGTTCAGATGCACCCATTTCTCAATTCAACTCAGCTTTATTCCAACTAAATGGGGTCGGCTGCGTGGATCCTTTTTCTCCAATCGGCTATATTCAAATCAGTACTTGTTGTCCTAAGCTATGCTTGTCTTTTCTCTCCACTTTTTCCTGAAGTCATTTTAGGCCTACCTCTAGCTCCTTTAGCTCCTTCATTTTAAATCAAATTATTCCTCCGTACTGGTGCATTAAAAGGCCTCCATTGTACATATCCACTTTTCTGTACTGAAGCATTAAAAGGCCTTAATTGCACATGTCCATAAGACCTCAAACGACTTTCTCACAACTTATCATGTGTCAGAGCTACTCCTGAATTAGCTAATTTTGTTCATTGCTTATTTTATCTTTTATAGTTTTATCACCCATCTATCTCAACATCCTCATTTGAGCTACACTAAGTCTGTTATATGTTGTTTCTTCACTACCCAGTTTTTGAGGTACCCATTTCTGATATTTTTATCAGAACGGGATTTGCCAATCTGTTCTATCTTATGGTGTTTCACATAACTATGTTTACTAATCTTTCACGAGTTAGAACTTTATGGCAGTTTTTTTTTTTTTTTTTTTTTTTACATCTCTATTCATTTTTTCCCCTTAATCTTATTTTTCTTGTAACTACTTGTTTAATAGTAATTTAGTAGCTCATGCTATTTCTTGTTTCATACATGTGATTTCTTTTGTATTAATCCTGCCCTAGCACCTGCTATTTGATCCATGTTTGATGTGATTTAACATTGTTTGAGCAGGGTTACATACTTACTTCTGAAATTGATGGCACCATTCAAATGAAGAGTTATCTTACAGGAAATCCAGAAATCCGTTTAGCTCTTAATGAGGACTTGAGCATAGGGAGAGATGGGAGGTCTATATATGGTATTTTCCAACACAGAATTTCAGTTAATGATTGCCTTTGATCTGCAAATTGTGACTTTCATGTTATAAGTCCAGCATGTAAGAAAAAAGTTATTGGTCTGGCATATCTGGATGAAGAAATATGATGGGCTTCCTTGCATGTTTGATGATGAACAAGTAATCTTTTCATTTACACTTCAGTGGTTTAGATGGATAGATTGATTTTTCGTTTGGTATCCTGACAGTTCCATACTGTGGGAGTTTGGAGCGAATATGAATATTTAGGAGTTAATTGCAAAAGCTCCATAAGTTCGGGGCATATTAGAGTGCAAGTGCATATATTGTGTATGTATGTTGGGTGGCATATTTGTGAATATGAGTGCTAGAAAAAATTCTAGGATCCATGCAAGAGGGTTTGGATAAAGGACCACCAATGAACCCGACCCCATTTTGTTGGGATAAGGCTGGGTTGAGTTGTATGTGAGTATCAAATACATAATTTATAAAGGGACGTCAGTTATTGATAGTTTTGGTTCTTTAATTACTTAATGTTCAGAGAGCGTGTGTGACATAAATGGTGTAGTTATTGATACCTAGTTACAATTATATCTGTAATTAACGTGTACGTTGAAGGCTACTAAATGCTGTAAGGAGTGATGTGGTGCAGGTTAGAGGAGCTAGAAGAACAAGGGGGTCAGAGAATCACCTGAGTAGAAGCGGCGAGGGGACACATGGATGGCTTTGGGTCAGAAAAAAATATTGACTTTAACGAGAGTTGAATTGTAAAACAGGATTCATTAGCTGCCCCATTTACTTAGGATAAGGTGAGAAGTCTCACTGTATGATCAGTAATGATAAGGGAAACAAGTTTTAATTACGCCAATAATTTAACTGTTTTATTGGTTAATGTGGATGGGTGTGTGAAGGGAGGACAATATGACATTTATCAATGGAATGCGACAGATTGGGATTTTATATATCTTATTGTCATGTGGAAAACCTTAGGAATATGTGGTGTTACCTGGTTAACTAGGTTGTCAAAATTATGAACACAAGGAAGATGCCAGATGATTGGAGGAGAAGCATTGTAGTCTCAGTTTACAAAACTAAAAGGAGATATTAAAAGCTGCAATAACTATAGAAGCATTAAACTACTGAGTTATACTAAACTGTGGGAGAAGGTTATTGAAGCCCGCTTAAGAAAACAAACCAAGATCTCAGAAAACCTATTTGGAGATTTATGCTAGGTAGATCTATGACAAAGGCTATCTACCTACTGAGGAGGATCATGGAAAGTTATAGATCCCACAAGAAGAATCTCCACTTGATCTTTATTGACATAGAGAAAGCATATGACAGAGTTCCTAGAGATTTAATTTGGCATGTCCTGGTAAAAAGAGAGGTATCAAGTACGTATGTGGATAAAATTAAGGACATGTATGAGGGCGCGGTGACTGGTCTTATTTCTATTGGAGGTCAGGGTAAGGAATTCCCAATTATGATTGGATTACATCAAGGATCAGCCCTAAGCCTATTTGTTTGCTTATCATAGATGAGTTAACCAAGAGCATTTTAGACGAGGTCCCCTGGTGTATGCTCTTCGCAAATGACATCGTTTTAGTGGATGAGATTAAGGTGAGGTTAACACTAAGTTGGAGCTTTGGAAATCAAACTCGGAAACAAGAGGTTTTAAGATTAGTAGAGTTCGAAGACGGAATATGTCAAGTGTAACTCTAGCCACTCTATGATGGATATTGATATGGTGAAACTTGAGGAGACAAAGTTACTATTTTAGATATCTGGGGTGTACCATAATTTAAGAAGGTGACATAGAGGATGATATCTCACAGAGAATTAAAGTGGGATGGATGAAGTGGAGAGGTGCATCCAAACTCTTATGTGATTGGTGTATCCCTTTAAAGCTTAAGGAAAAATTTTATAGGACTGTTGTACGTCCAGCTATGATGTATAAGGCGAAATGTTAGGTAGTCAAGAAAAGTGTAGAATTGGGGAAATTTGGACTTGTGGCTTAATGGGCACTGTCCTTCCTTTATTTATAGCAGAAATAGTAGTCCTAATCCTTACACGAGTAGGAGTCCTAATCCTTTCATGAATAGTAGTCTTAATTGCATTGTTTAACACTCCCTCTCAAGTTGGTGCATGGATATCAGTCATACCCAACTTGGACAAAATAAAATAAAAATATTTACTACTAAGTCCCTTTGTGAGGACATCGGCTAACTGATCTTCACTTCGCACAAAAGGGATACAGATCAGTCTTTGCTCTAACTTCTCTTTGATGAAATGCTATCAATCTCGACATGCTTGGTACGATCATGCTGAACAGGATTGTGTGCAATACTGATGGCTGACTTATTATCACAATATAGTAACATCGGCACCTGGATGGATACACCCAGGTCATGAAAGAGACCCTGAATAGAACCCGACTCAGCAATAGGTGAGAGGGAACCATCAGCAATACGAACTTTGGTGTTACCTGAAGAGGGACAATAGGTAGAAAAGAAGGTATGTAAACTGGTCATGTGATCAGTAGCCCCAGAGTCAATTATCCAGGATTGGGAGGCTATGGATGCTCTAGGGCCACAAACTATTGTACCTGAGTGGCTGAGTGGGCTAAGTGGGAGGTAGTGATTGTTGGCAGAGAAGAGGTAGTAGCAGCAGTAGAGGATCCCATCTGAGTTAACAAACGACGAAGCATAAACATTTTGTCAGTAGAGAAGGATGCACCTGCATTAGTGGAGCTATTAGAATCAATTGTAGTCTCGGACTGATTTGCCTGAGTGGTCTTCCCACAACCTTGATTACGCCCACGAGAATTAATAGGACGTCCATGAAGCTTCCAACACTTCTCCCTTATGTGACACTCCTTGCCACAAAAGTCACATTTAACAATCGGTTTGTTGGAAGAGGATGAAGTAATAGGTCGGGAACCTGTACCAGTAGAAGAAACAATAGCGGATTGATCTTGGGAAACAGGTTGTAACATCTCCAATCGACATTGTTCCTCAACCTGAATGATTGAATGGGTTTCTTCAAGGGTGGTTGATGGATCATGATTAAACACATTAGCCCTAATCTGATCATATTCCACATTGAGACCTGCCAAGAAATCATAAACGTGGAGCTCCTCTTTATGCTTCTTAAACCTAACAACCTCAGCCTCACAAACAGGTTGATAAGTCTGATAATAATCAATTCCATTCCTCATATTCTGCAGATCAGAGTAATATTGAGCCACATAAAGCTCTCTCTAAGTAGCTCGATGAACCTTCTTCGTCAGTTCAAAACACTGGGCACGCTTACCCACTTGAGAATAAGTGGCCTTAGTTGCTTTCCAAAATTTAGCAGCAGAATCCGGTAACAGATATGTCTGAGCAGTAGAAGACGACATATAATTAATAAGGTAGGACATTACCATCCAATTGGCAGCATCCCATTTGTCCTGAGCAGGACCTACAGTAGAAGGGCGTACGAATCACCTGTGAGAAATCTGGCATAACCATGACCAGCAATCGACAGGTAGTAAGACCGAGACCAAATCAGATAGTTGCTTCCATCCCACTTGATGGTGCTAGTAGGGAAGAGAGGGTAATCATGGCCGGAGGAATGACCCCTGCTTCCTGAGTAACTGATATCCCGGAATCTTTGGATGCCATAGGTGCAGGTTCAGCAAGCAATCACAAGAGATGATGACCAAGCCAGAGCTTATTAAGCATAAGAAACTTCAAGACAAAGGCCCCCAATGGGAGAACACACACCACTAAGGGAGAGAACTGAGGAGAGGAAAAATTGTCCCCTTTACAGAGTTTTTTTTTTTTTTTAAGAGTGGAAGATGGACTAGGGCATGGTTTGGTTTGGTTGGGTTGGGTTTAGGTCTAGGTGAGTTGAGTTAAGTCTAGTCGGTTTAGGATTGGGTTTGGTTGGGTTGGTTTAAGTAGTCGGTTTAGGTAGTTTAGGGGTTGGGTTGGTTTAAGTAGTCAGTTTAGGTGTTTTAGGTTTAGGTCATCTTCTTCCAAATCTGCTTTCTCTTTGGAGATAGCAGCGGCAAAGAGGGTTTGAAGGTGTGCAGGCAGACAAAGAGGATTCGAAGGGGCACAATCCTTCCTTTATTTATAGCAGAAATAGTAGCCCTAATCCTTACATGAGTAGTAGTACTAATCTTTTCATGAGTTGTAGTCCTAATTACATTATTCAATAAAAAGTCATATTGAGAAGCTATGTGTGGCTGAGATGAGGATATTAAGATTGATGTGTGGTAAAAATAGGAAGGATAAAGTAAGGAACGAGCATATTAGAGCTGTTCTAAGAGTGGTCCCGATCAAAGACAACCTCCGTGAAAGTTGTTTGAGGTGGTATGGCCATGTTCAAAGGAGGCCTGAGGACACCCCAATAAGGAGGAGCAATTGGATCCGGATTGAAGGAGCCAAAGGAGCTAGGGGTAGGCCTAAAATGATCATAGACGAAGTGGTGAGGAATGACATGCATAGCCTTGGTCTTGTCCAAGTATGACCTTGGATAGAACCTATTGGAGGGTAGGGATCCATGTAGCCGACCCCATTTAACTGAGATTTTCCTAACTATTGGGTTATGCGGTTATGCCTCTTTCCTCTTACTCATCTTCCCATCCCTCCCCTCCCCCACTTTTGTTTGTACATTTTCTATTTTGTTTTGCATGGATCCTTGTAGCCGACCCCATTAAGTTGGGATAAGGCTGAGTTTGTTGTTGTTGTTGTATTGCTATGTGGGGAATAGAGGAAAACATAGTCATTTGTGTTGAAATAGGGAGAAACTATGTGGAGTGGGACAATTTTGACATTGTTCAAGCATGTTGTGGTTGTGAATTTGCTCCACGCACCTGAGGAATGGCACCACCTTGCACAGTTTTAGAAGATTTAGCATGTCTTCTTTGTATTTATTTATTTATTTTTTGGATGAATAAATAAATTCATTACCAAGCAAGAGGAAATAAGGGAAAGGGAGGAGGGGATAGGGGGCCGAAGGCTACAAACCAAAAGGAGAAAAAACCCTGGGCTAGCAGCTAAATGGGGGGGGGGGGAACTGCTAAACAAGGGGAACAACAAAAAGAGGCTAAGACAAGATAGTCAAGGGAGACCCCAGGATACAAATCTCTAACATTTTTAAGCCGGATTGAGACTAATTTGGAACTGATGTCTGAGTAGATGGCTTTCCAAATCTCATCAAAGGATCTGGAATTGGAAGTCCATCTACGCAGGTTACGTTCCATCCAGATATAATTGATGGTGGCACAAAAGGCGAGCTTTCCGATAGTATCACAAATGGTAGCTCCTGAAAAATTTATGTCAACCCAAATCCATTCACGACTCAAGGGGAGAATAATTCTTCTAGAAGGCCAGCAGTGGCTGAGGACCCTTTTCCAAATTGAAGAGAAGGGATAGGAGAAGAAAAGATGATCTGTGAGGCATTCCAACATAGGCAATAGGAAGGGGAGACCCGAATATGTTGGTGGAGAAGGAAAGACTGCGTATGGAGGCAGCTAGAGATGGCGCACCAAGCTGTGAAGCTATGGCGGGGGATATGGCTTTTGAACCAGATAATGCCCCTCCATGGAACAAGAGGATCTTTGGAATGAATAAATCCCAAGCTTAGGCAGAAGAGAACTCTCCCATGGAAGAGGGAAGCGAACAGATTTTATCCTCCTTTCCTCTATGGGGAAAGGAGGGAGGAGTCGGGGTGCTCGAGGGATTGAAAAGGTAGGTGAAGTAGGAAGCAGCTTCTGGTTTGATGTCAGCAGGGATATTGAGGATGGATCCATCCTGGAATGAACTCTTGGAAATGAAGTTGGAGTTTGATCTAGCCTTGTGGGATCTGAAAGAAAGCAGAATTAGAATCCTCCCCCACTGGAGTAGAGGTTTGGTGAAACAAGTGCATATTCTTTTGTTTTTCTTTTCTAAATTTGCATCTGACTTGTTCTATTGTACTACATATGTCTGTTACTTGTGTATCTGATTCTTTTTGGAATTGTCATTCATTGTCGAATTTGGAATACTGTTTTACGTCATGTCGTTGATGCTCTTTTCTGCAACAGACTATAGCAGTTCTGCTGGAGGAGGCGTGGTTATTCTAGATGATTGTAACTTCCATGAGTCTGTCCATCTTGATAGTTTTGACATTGACCGAACTTTGACTTTGGTGAGTCAAATTACGACACTATAATCATAAAGGTTATTTTAATTGAAGTGATGCTTTTATTTTCCCAGTTGATCACAGCAGTATGTCACACTCCGCTTATGTTTTACAGGTACCCCCGGACGGTGAATTTCCTGTCATGAACTACCGTATGACCCAGGAGTTCAAGCCTCCTTTCCGTATCAATGCCTTGATTGAAGAAGCAGGGTCCTTTAGGGTGAACATACTTGATTTTCTTGTAGTACAAAACTTTGCATGAGACTGCCTTCTGATTTAGATAAGGTCTAACACTCTATCGTCTTTGTCTTAGGCTGAAGTGATCCTTAAAATTCGTGCTGATTTCTCCTCAAACATCACTGCAAACACAATTTTAGTACAGATGCCAGTGCCAAAATATACTAATAGGTATCCTTCCTTTCTTGCTTTGTATTTTTGTTTCCCTGTGTGATCATGGCTTCAATAGTTTCCAATATTGAACAGGCGAGTATTGTTTCATGTTTTGGAATCTGAGACTAATTGCTACGTAAGATTTTACTCTATCTATTTTAATAATTCTTATTCAAGAAGTATCATGCCATTGTTACAAATAAGAAGAGGGGAAAGAGGAGACATTAGAGAAAAAATAAAGGAAAGAAAACTAATGGTTTTGGTTAGTTCTAACTTTGAGACATGCCATCATATTTATTGTAAAAGAGTCGAGTACAATAAGAAAAGATTGTAAACCATAATTACCCTATGGTAGACAAAACAACAGACTACAGACAATAGACTAACTAGAACCAGTAACTATAACTAATAAACAAGAACCACAACTAATAGAGGTCCATGACTAACACCTAGCAACTATAACACTCCCCCTCAAGTTGGAGCATATATGTCTCCTATGCTTCCGCTTTGACAAAAAATTGGCAATAATTTTTAGAGCCAAACTTGAACACATATAACCATCGTAGAAGCCATTGGATGTCAAATAACAGAATTGCATGATATGTCAAATAACAGAATTGCATGATAAATCTTCTTCCAGTCGCAACACTTCATAAACATATCAACTGCCAACAACAGAGATATAGAAATAATCTTTGTAATGAAGAAATATCCAGATAACAATATAAGTGGCAAAAAATATCAGCCACATGCCAAAAATCGGCAGCAGTAGGAGATAAAATCATCTCTGCAGGACAGAAAACATTAACAACAATAGCGAAAGCCCAGAAATAGCAGCAGCATAAGATGAATAAATCATCACTGCAGGCCAGAAATTTGAAATCTTCTACTAGAAGAACTTAAGACAAACAGTAGGGAGGAATCTTCAACACAAAGAACTCCAGGAAAATAAGAAATCCACAATAACAAATTTTCAACAAGAAGCTAGAATCTTCAATCAGAAGACATAATCATCACTAAGAAGGTGGGACCTTTTATAAGCACTTAAACAAATAATCTTTAATAAGGAGTAAAAAACAATATATTTCAATAAGAAGAGAAATAATCTCCAAGGGGGAGAAACAAATAATCTTCACGAGGAAGCCAGAGGCAAAAATATTCATAAGCTGATATGCAGATAATGCAACAGGAAGAAATCTTCTTCCGGCATAACCATGTAGTACTGCACGTGTAGTACTATACGTGGAAAAATATTTCAGGGGATGAAAACAAAGAAAAACTTGTGCAGTCCCAATATTGCAGCAATGACCAATGCTTAACTCGATAAACGAGACCATAACAAAGGGGTACTAAACACCAAGAAAACCAGCAGTGGCAGAGCAAGCAGAGCAATATCAGGCCAGAATATTCAATGCAAAGAAGTAATCTCAAACATCTGATCACACATATATTACTGACGACTGCTGATAAAAAAAAGAGTCTCCAAGGATATCACAGACAACAATCTGATCCTGTCGCAGCATTGCAAGCAGTAGACGATTCACAAGGGTTTGGCAGAAACTCAATGGTAGGTCAGAAGAAGACTATCATAACAGCAACTATAATCAACAATAAGAAGAATACCAATTGTAGACCAAAGAATAAATCCTACTTAGCAACAGCAGGGCAGGTATAGAGAATGAAACTGCAATCCAGCAACAACTACAGGGAGAGAATCTCCAATATAATAGTGCTGCAGAGAAAATGAAGATATGTTGACAACCAGCTCTCTGATCAGGCTAAAAAACTAGTTGAGGGTGCCAATGGGAAAACTACTAATAATTCAGGATATCCAAGGGCTAGATAGCCCTACGTGACACTTTACTAGTGATTAGGAATGAATAAAAAACAATAACTAATGGACCTTTATGATGATCAGATCATAGAATATAAAGAAAATTCCAATCCAATTCTTTGTTGAACAGATCAGCTCCAGATATGCATTAGAGATTAAATCTTTAAAACAACCATGAATAGAAACTTGTATCTCCAACTCAAAGAATCATCCAGGTAGTGAGCAAGAAAACAAATTTAAGGGCAAAGATCTGATCAGTAACCCTGCGACAGCAGATAATTTATGAAAATCTTCCAATAACATCAAGGATATCATAAATAAGAACACAAAATCCCAGTCGCAGGAGCAAGACAGAAGCAGGTCACACAAGATAGGATATTCCTAGATCATAATTATAGCAGCAACAGTAGCAATAACAAAAGAGATGATCAATCTTCATCAACCGAAACAGCAGCAATATTAATAGCTTGCGCAGAGGAAACCGGACAAGAAAACACCCACAAACAGCAGTGTAAGGGGCAGAGCAACATTTGCAAAGCAGCAACAACTAGTTTCACCTTATGGCATACGCAGGGAGGAAAATTCCACACCAGCAATAACAAAGCACAAGAGACCCTAGTTTCTATTCATACTTATTCAACTAGGGTTTCATTAAGAACAAACCAGAAAAAGGGTAATATTGAAGGAGAAACAATATGATATTATTTTCCTCTTTTTTTTCATTGCTCTGATACCAATATACCATGTTACAAATTGAGAGTTGAATTACAGGATCAAAGCAGAGAAGAGGGAAGAGAGGAGATGTGAGAGAGAGAAAATAAGGGAAAGAAAGCTAGCGGTTTTGATTAGTTCTCAAATAGTGAGACATGCCATCATATTTATAATCAAAGAGTCAAGTAGATTCTAGACCATAATTACCCTATGGAGGCAATGCAAAGGACTAGACATAGTATACAGTAGCTAAGAACCAGTAACTATAACTAATAAATAGAAACCTCGACTAACAGACAAGGACCATAACTAACACCTAGAAACTTTAACATCCATCGTGCTTGGATCAATCTGGACCCTATTATATGCTTTGGGCTTTGAATCTTGTACCTATTGGTCGTGGGTGTCATAGATTGTTACACATATCAGCCATTCAGATAGCCCCTCAAGAAGAAGCAAACTAAGTTCAACTTGTCTGCACCCCTTGGGCCCCCCTGCATGATGTTTCCATGGTTCTCATGGCCCTCGGTCTTTCTTGGTCCGTGTGGGTTGCGGGCCCTTACATCGGCCCAGAGTTTGCCCAGTCTACCTGATGGTTGGGCCATCGGTTCCTCATAAAAAGAAAAAGATTCAGGTAGTCAATGAGGCAGCTAATTTCAGATAGAAAAGCATCACATCAATACTTAAAATTTTAAATAGAAAAACGAAAAAATACTGGAATTGTCAAGAAGTTATTTTGCTAAAAGTTCCCAACTTCTTATGTATAAATTTATCAGGTACATTGCATAATGGACCTTGATCTGATGACATGGACCTGCCCAATTATCAATCAGCTCTCCTTGTTGGATGCAGCCTATTTTATTTGACACCTTAAACTATATTGCTATGGCTGTTAGTTCCCAGATTAATGGTAACAGAGACATTTCTGTACTTTAACAATGTAAAATATTTGCTAAATGCAGAATCTCAAAAATGAAAATGGTGTAAAATTATGTCTAGTTTTGGTGGCATATTTTTTATTTTTTTATTTTATGTATATGATATAACATTAAAAACCAGGGATAACATTTTTGTAATTTGAAGGGAAAAGAATAAAGAACAAGAGAGACGATTAAAAATTTGTTTGCATTTAAAGCAAAGGTTCTCAGAATGTTCTATTTGGCCTTGGAATGTGTGAATTATGATTTAGGTGGAAAATTAACGAAAATATTGAAACCTAGCTAAATGCCCTGAAGCTTGAAAAGTGGTTTTGTAGTATAGGATCTTAAATTATATATTAGAATCCATGGTTTTTCTCAATGAATGGTTGATCCTATTTTTTTTGGATTTTCTGATCTGGATCATCAGGAACAATCTGACCTCCAACACATATCCTTAAATCCTTTCTGGTATGCTTCCAGTTTTAATAGACAGACACTGAATGCAGAGATAGTGGGTTTACAGAATTATAATTCGATTTTCACTAATGGTTTTCTGCATAAAAACCTTATGGCAGGGTCAGTTTTGAGTTGGAACCTGGTGCAGTGGGAAACACGACTGACTTCAGGGAGGCAAATAAGAGAATTGAATGGGGTTTAAAAAAGGCAAGATTTCTTCTCTTCTTAATGCTGCTGATTTTCGCTTTTCTTAGTGGCTGGACTATGGAAGAAATTCAGACTCTTAAGTTTAATTGTAACGAGTTATCAACCATTAGATATTAATAGATTCAATGTACTCCAGATTGTTGGTGGGTCAGAACATACTTTGCGTGCAAAGCTCACATTTTCACAAGAACCACATGGTATGGCTCGTCTCCCTGTCTTAGTTCAGCTATATCCAAGGTGTAAGATTTCGATTTTAGTGGTTATTTCAACTTGGCCCAAATCTGAAATGGCTGAAACCCCACAGAAATCTTTTCTATTTTGGTGGAATTTTCAAAATGGCCATTTCGGTATCCAGAAAGTGGTTTCAGGGAGCGCCTATTGAATCATGATTACACATGTTTGAATTAATAGATTCTCCAAAAAAAAAAAAAAGAAAAAGAGCTAAAATGTTAGTTTAGCACTTTGACTTTGGACCCTACGATGCTAGTATATAGCGTAGGATATGGTATTCTTTCTCATATATAATCTTGGCAAAAATATTGAACCAAAATGTAAATATTTAGGGAGTCGGACACATCTCTTTCTTGAACTTTCAACTTTCAACCAAAAAATCTCTTTGCAATCTTCTTGTGGAGAGGTTTTGTGTCCTCAATGATTTTGTTAGTTTTTGAAATTTGAAGCATTCTAGAAATTTTGACACATTCAATTTGGAATTTGGTTTTTTATATCAAGGAATGTGATATTTTTTATTTTTTTTTACCAAAATTTTGAAATTTTTTTTTTTTTCATTATTTTTGTTCATTTCGATGAAATATTGTATATTTTTGTGTTGTATTTCGCATGTCCTTTCGTTTCAAGTCCCATCGAAACTGAAAATATTTTGCCAAATTTTCAGCATTTCGGTTGAAATTTCGATTCATGGTTAAATCCTTGTAAAGTCCTCTAGCTTCTGAGGATGTTACTTTTTTTTTGTTTATATTCTTCCAGAATTGTTAACTCAGTCTCTAATTCTGTCACATTCTTGACTACAGCAAATCTCATGAAGGAAGCTGGACCTGTTAGCATGACTTTCACAATACCTATGTACAATGCCTCTAGGCTTCAGGTGAGCTGTTCCATAGACTATTCCAAGCTTTTGAATATTCATTGCTGGTGCCTATTGTGACTTAGTCCTTAGATTTGAATTTTCCTTTTGAATACAACTTGCCACTTAGAATGACATGATTGCTGAGGTGGAAGAACTATTGCTTATTCAGAATGTTTACCTAGGCTTTATTGCTGCTGACATGTACCTCAGGAAAGGATGTATGTGCAGAATAGCCAGCTAGGTGTTTGATCCAGTTGGCATCAGGCATCCCCTGTTTTTCAGTTCATAGGACCCATGGATGGATCTGGAGTTCTAGGAATTCACTATGCCTCTCATCTCTGGGGAATTATTACCTACTGCTCAATAAGTCCCAAAACAAGAACAAAAATTAAAGGGGAAGGAAAATTCTCCTGCTTAGGGTAGCCACAGTTAAGAATTGTGAAGAATCTATAAATTTTCAAAATATAGCATATATACCAATTTGTTAAAAGCATTTAGTCATGCTGATTTTTGGTATTCCAGTGATGGAGGGCCGGTAGGGGGTCTTAGAGTTGCAGGGGAGAGGGAGAAATCGCACTAAGAAAGAAGGGGGGGGGGGAAGGAGAACTCACACATGCCCGCAGGCTCCACAAATACTCAAACTCAATTCATCTTTTCAATCTGTCTTTCTCAATCGATTACAAGCATATAAATATGAAATTGAAAAACTCTAAGATGGAAAGAAATCCTAAAAGGAAACTAACTCAAAAGGAAAAGAAATCCTAAACTTATGTCCTACGTATGCAACTTCTCAAAATAAACATAATAAAATAAACTAAAGATACTAATCTCCTAAATAAAATAAACTACTAAAATCCTACTAGACTAAGGACTCAATATGGATCTGGTTCATCTCTCACTAGATACCCAGATGGGTATGGATCGCTCCATGGGTGCGTATCTACATCATCCAGTCTTTTTGGTAGATCTGTATACATCTCATGAACTTCTAATACATGTCAGAAGTTATTGAGGTCCTGTAGACTCTTGTATCGGTTTCGAACCTTTCAAGTCAAGAGTCCCTTATATGTGCAGTTGAGATAGTTCTATTCTTTTAGCTATCTGTTTGAATGGTTGAGATAGTTCTCTTGGATCCCTTTAGTTGTCAGGTTCTTCCATGTATTGTTTCTTAATGAGGGTGTTTTGGTTACTATTTTCTGTTCTCACATTACTGCTGCTGGAGCTTCTTAATGTTAACCTTCAACTTATTAAAACTGTTGTGTTTCCTTGAAACTCAAATATGATGTTCTGTCACCACTGTTTCTTACTCTTTAACTAAGAATATTGCAGTTTGTCTTCATATATTTCATCAAATTTTCTGCATTTAAACTCTTCCATTTTCTTCTGTTCCATCAAATTTCATCTGTTCCCAAAATTGGTACCCCTTCCCATATTAGAGCTTTGAACATGTGGCTCACAATTTATTATTTAATTGGACAAGGATTTGTTTGTTTCCCTTTTGAGCATGAACTATTATTTGTTATTAAAATCAGTTTTGATGGTAGCTAACAGGAAATGAAGTGCTGATTTTTTTTTTGGGTTAAAAGTGCTGCTTTAAGCATGCCTGATAATGTCAGATAGATATTTCTGAAATTCTTGTGTCCAAAGGCTGTCAAGGTGCTCAGTTCATTTTTCTTTTCCCTCATGCAGGTAAGATACCTGCAGATAGCAAAGAAATCGAAGACCTACAATCCCTATCGTTGGGTAAGGTATGTCACACAGGCAAATTCTTATGTTGCTCGTATATGACAGCCGTCGCCCACCACCCTCAAAAAAAGAAAAAAAAAAAAAAGAAAAAGAAAAAGGAAAAAGAGACACAGAGAGACGAATCCTTACAGGCATTTTACTAGTTGGAGAATTATATCAAAAGGACACAGTTCAATTAAAAGTATTTCTGATTATTGTTGTAATTCTTTCAATATTTTATCAAATAACCTTTATTTTTACCAATTGCTAAATTTCCAAAATGTTGTTTCCATCTTTTACTTCATCACCATGTTGTGCCTTGAATTAATAGTATCCTTTCATGATTTTTATTATTTCATTGGTAAGGAATATACAGTTAGAGATGAGGATTCACATTTCTTAACGTGAGTTTCACAAGTCAGATTCGGGAAGGAAATGGAATGTAGATCGTAAATATCATTATTTTGTGGGTTGAGAGTATAAGTAACATACTGGCGAGGTATTTCTGATGAGGGTGCCAAGGGAATGAAAATTCTAAATCTCCCAGTTGGCATAATTCAATCATATGAAATGGTCCATAGATGTTCTGATTGATAGAACGCTCTTCCAAGGGTCGTCGGTTGTCAAACATTGTATTGAAGAATTTGATACATGTATTTGTTTGAACATCCATTCTTGGCTGGCCATTATAATACTTCTCTAAGCTTCAATCCATTGAGGACATTGCTTATCAGCCAAGCTTGGCTCTGGATTTTGGGTGAATGCTTTCAAATTTACGCCAATCGTGAACTTGGTGATGGGGGATTGAGTAATCAGTCACTTGAAGGACTCAGAATTTCGAAAGATTTGCTTTTGGTTTTCAAGATGATTTATTGTTGTGCTTCTTGTATTGCATTAACATCTCCCTCTGGTTATGCCATCCCTTGATCTATAAGTGAATCTATTGGCAATTGATACTTATGCATGCGAGAGAGAGAGAGACGGAAAAGTTAAGAATAATTTAGATTTACGAAGGAAGCCGGACCTCTTGACTTAATTGAGGAAGCTTATCCTCATCTCAAGAGACATGTAGAGAGATAAAAGTGAGAAAAAATCATGTACTTTCAAAAAAAGCAGTATTTCTTATAGTGACTGAATTTTGATTCTATGGTCAGGAAAAAGTATTCAAGTTCAACAGAATCACTTCAGATTGTCCCAAGAATCCATCCTGCATCCATGGCTTGCTTTACTCCCATGATCTTCTTTTGCCATTTGGTTTCTTGTCTTCAGATAAGAAGTATAATTGGACAAAACCTACTTTGCTCAAGACTGAGTTGCCATCATCACTGACTCGTCTTCCAAACAAGGAGCCTGAACTGCCACTAGAGGTGAAGAATGTGGCATCATCGCCTGTTCCACATGTTTTGACCTGGCCAAAACCTTAATTGTCATCTCTCCCTATCTTCCTGCCCACCTAGTCCCTCCATCTCTCCACCCCACTCAGCGACCAGCCCTTAATGCTTCCGTACGTGTTCAATGAATTTATATACGCACACACCTTTTCCCTTAAATTTTTGGTGCTTCTTCTGTTCTATTGGGTGTTAGCAAGGAATTTATACTTGGAATCTGAGGTTAATTGGTCGGAATCAATCCCAAGACCTTAGAATCGATATCTCAAATCTCAAAATCCAACAATCCGATCCCAAAAACTCTAGAATCTGTCGCTCCGAAACATTGAGAATCAGGATGTCGTGGCCGATTCGACCTATTCAATTCCAATTTTTGAAACAATGCATAAATGCATATTAGAGATTGTTCCGGAGTGTGTTATTTATATCGTTTTTCATTACCCCACCAAAAAATAAATATAGTGTCGTTTTTGTATGGAGAAAGTTCTCCTCTACCTTGGGAGAGGAAAATGTATAACATTCTAAGAGGTCATTATTTCCCTGCCCCTACTTAAATGAAGAAACTACATGTTCCCTCGTAATTATGCATTTCCCATTACTGTAATAACTTACAGTCAAGGAATTACACTTCACTAAGGGCGAAGAGAAATTGGGTCTTTTCTATTTCTTAAGAACTGAGATTGTTATTATATTCTATTAATTTATTAAATAATAAAGCATAATGTTTGTTTATATTCATGGAATAAGAAATCGGATCAGAATCAACTGATTATGATCTTTATTTCTAAATCCATGAATGCATTTAGATCTTTATTTCTTATAAAAAAATTTCTTCTTTTTCAGCTAATAAAGTAAAAGAAAATTAATGAAAAATTTCCCTTGTATCAAGATCTATAAGTATCTTGAGTAAAAGTGTAATGCCTCGGCCCCATTGACTTTGCACAATATTGTCCTCTTTGGTCCATGTGTTTTAAGGCTTTAAAATGCGTTGTGCCATATTAAGGAGACTAAAAGTTATTAATTAGCCCAGTAATCTCTCCCTAGACGATGTAGGACTAAAGTTTGCACACCCTCACCGATCTCGCAAACCCACTGATACTTGTTGTATTCTTGGTGGGGATACCTCACAGATCTTCTAGGCGGGTCTGATACTTGCCGTATTCTTGAGTATCACAACTTCCCCCCTTTCGACATAGCGTCCCTGCTGTGACCCCTCACATTATCGGGGTCTACTCTGATACCATATGTAACGCCCCAGCCTCTTTAACCTTACACAATTTTATCCTCTTTAGCCCATGATCCAAACTCTAAAGTATTAATGGTGTCAAATCGTTACAAGAAACCTCCAAAAAACATAGAGAATTAGAGAAATCTTTATTTTTTTTCATTCTAAAGATTCCAATTTGTAAGGTTCTGAAAAATTCCAATTGATTCTAAACTAACTTGATCTCACTCGAATCAAAATAAATGGAGGCTTCCAAAGCTTATTATTGCAGGCGCATGCATTGGTAGGCGAAGGGAGGTGTCCATAATTTTACAAAGCTTTGGAGATGCCGTATCCAAGCTGAACAAGCATGCCACAATTAGCTTTAAGGCGCACAAGAGCTCCTGAGGTAGGGGCTGAATATTCCTCTGGTTTCATCTCGATTGGTCAGTTTAAAAGAGTCCATGTATAGGAGCACACAGAATCAAATCCTAACTCCAACGAGCACATGCAAAATTGGGAACTTAATGATTCCCTCTCCACAGATCTCAGCCACTAGATGCATTTTGAAATCTGTCGCTCCAGATAAAAGATCCTTTCTTGAACCAATGGAAATGGAAACTTATTAAGTCATGTTGGCCGTTAGATGATGTCCATCCAAGGGCTAGAATTTTTCCTTCTCTATGTTCCACATATTGAAACAAGTTATGGTGGAATAAAAGTACCTGGTTAAGAACTAGAGAACCTGATTATTATTAATTTTTTTTTTTTTTTTGGTGGTGTGGGGAAAGAGAGAGGCTACGAGAGGTGGTGGTATTTTAAAGTTTAAAATTAATACGAGAGAGAGAGAGGTGCAAATTTGTTTTAAGGGGAATTAGATATAAAATTTGAATAGGAAAATTTGAGTAAATACAGGGTGAGTATTTATTTATTTTTGATAGTTAATATAAGACAAGTATTAGAGAGTGATTAGATATAAAATTTGAATAGGGGAATTTGAGTAAATATAGGGTAAGTATATGCAATTTTTTTGATAGTTAATATAGAGTAAGTGTTGGAGAGAGAAAATTTTCCCACTATTATTTTGTTACAAAGTTGTGGTCGTGCATCTATATTTCACTATATTTTTGATCGGGAAAGGGACCTATCACAAAGTATAATTTTTTTAGTAGGTCGATAACTGTGAAAATGAGAGATTGCCTATCTTTTCTTTCATCTTGGGATTCGATTGGAATGAGCTAATTTGAATCCCTCAGGTAAAATAATAAGGGAAGCTAATGGCCATGAATATGAATGGATGAAAAACGAGAGGCCTCAATAAGGCTTAATGTTTTTACCACAAAAAAAAAAGAAGCTTAATGCCACTTTGCTGCATGGTTTTAGTGCTTAGTATCAAAAGGTTTTCAGTCACCTTCAAAACCAATATGGTACCTGATATAGATTAGTATGGATTGATCTAGGGGTGTCAAGCGGTCTGGTTGGGTCGGTTTCGGTCGAGCTTAGTTGGACTTGGCTAATATTTAGGGCTACACCATAAATGCCCATTTAGTTAAATGGGCTTTGCTAGAGCCGGTATGATACGGTTGACAATCGGATCGATCGAGCTCGACCTCTAACCGAGCTACCATAAACTGGCCTTAATCAGACCTTAACCGAGCTATAGACCTATTTAATTTTAAACGGGCCCTCTTTAAAATTAGCCTCTTAAATGTGTTGGAAAAGAAATACCAATAAAATGAGGTAAAGATGGACATAGCACAGAAAGATCCAATAGTTAAAATGGATTAAGCTAAAGATGGGCAAAGCAACTAAGTTACTTTGGTACTTGGTCTTTAACTCATGGAACTCAAATCAATTAAACTATACCTACACAACCGAAGTTTAGCAAGCTCAAATCAATTAAACCATGCCTAAAAAAGATGAATGTTTAGAGAACAATCGCCACCATCTCAACTACATGTCACATAGTGTTAGCATTAAATACAAATAGTATAAAATATATATATATATATATAAGTAGTATTAAAGGGATCAGGCTAGATCGGATCAAGTCGGCTTGTAAATGTGTCGGGCAAATTGGGCACTTGTCAGGTTAGGTAGCTATACCGTGCATTACCTATTTATAACATGTTGGGCTCGGTTGGACCTAGAATTGACACCTCTAGATTGATCCGTATTTAACAAGTTAACTTGTCCCTATTTTCCTTAAAAATCTCTCCCTTTTTTTTTTTTTTTTTTTTTAACCTATGGTCAATATCATTTCACTCATACGAAATCGGAATTGATGAAATCAGACACCAATACCTAAAACCATGCTGAAAATAATCTCCAAAAGTAGCTGCAAAAGAAAAATGTTTCAGGCCATAGGCCGAGGTTATTTGAAGCATGTGACAATGAATTCAAAGAATGTTTTATCTTCTCTTATCTTTCAGCAAAGATAATATTTCCTATTCCTTTAATCCAAATACTATCCCCTAATACAAATTGGCCTTCCATCCGCCTGATTTTGACATGTTTCAAAATTGTAGGAGACCCACTTTCTTATATAGACAGGTTTGTAATATTCATCTTAATTAGTTTTTCCTTAAAGATTTTGATTCGATTCGGTTAAACGGACAGTTTCGATTTTGATTATGGTTTTTGGTTCTAAATTGACATTTTTATCTCAGAGTGTCAATCGGTTGGTTCAATCCTGTTTCTCTCTATTATTTGGCCAATCTGAAACCAAACAATTAAGCTAGATTCGGTTTTAGTCTGGTTTTGATCGATATATATATATATATATATATATAGAGAGAGAGAGAGAGAGAGAGAGAGAGAGAGAGAGAGAGAGAGAGAGAGAGAGAGAGAGAATCAATGGAAAATTTTCGTTCTTTTTTGGGTTTCGGTTTCTTATCGAGTTACTATTGGTCCGATCTAAATTTTTGATTATATTCAGTCCACTACTCAATTTCATTCGATGAATTTGATCAGTCTAATTTGGTTTCGAATTCTATTGTTTCCACAAAACCTCAATCCGAAACCAAACCAATAAGGATTTGGTCCAATCAGTATGATATTGTTTCAAATTTTATCGGTTATAATAAAATTCACAACCCAAAACCCAGTCTATAATGATTTCGTTCAGCATAATTTGGTTTTAATTTCTATCGGTTCCATCGGTATTGTTTGTTTTCCCCCTATGAAAGATGTGTGGGAGTGAGGGGTTCTCCATGAGTAGGGGTGTCAAAACCAAACCCGATCTGATAAAATGGTTGGATCAAATCGAAAATAGCTCAGACTAAATTGAACCAAAGTTTTATTGGGCCAGTTTCAGTATGGGATATTGTAACCCCTAATAAATCAAATGGAACCAAACTAATCCGGAAATAACTCAAAACCTAGAGCAAAACCGAGATCAAACAATAAGAAACCAAAAACAGTCCAAAATTCATTAAAAAACCAAGTTCTGCATAATTTTGTATGGAAAATCAAACCCAAATTAGAGAAAAAAATAAAAACCAACCTGATTATAAACCGATAACAAGAAATCAAAATCTAACCACACCAAAATCGAAACCAAAATTTTCTTATTGATTCGATTGATTTCACCATTTTCGCACCAAAATCGATTCAAACCCAGACTAATGGGCCAAACCGACCTGTGTCCCCCCTACCTAGGAGAAACCATTTTTTAGTGTTTGGCACTCTTTGGACGAGACCAGATCAGATTTATGTACGAGATATTTTCGTACGTTCTTGATCATGGATTTGGAGTACAGTAAATGCAGATTGAGAAAATAAATTTCATATCCACGGATCAGGTTCACGTCCCTGATCCGGATTCCTCTTTGGACCTGATTTACCCAAACCATGTTGTGGCAAAATTAGTTTCTAATTTTTCAGAAAAGAATTCCTTCCTTTTTTAAGCTTTTAGGTAGACATAGTTCCCTAGTCAGAATAGGAATAGGAAAATTTTTAACAACTGAAAATTATATAACAAGAGTGAGGTCTCTCTCTCTCTCTCTCTCTCTCTCTCTCTCTATCTTTGTTCGTGTGTTTATTAGTTTTGATTCTCGCCTGTAGGACTCTCATGGAGAACCAAAATCCCATTAGCCAGCTTGAAAATCTCTTCTCCAGTATGAATCTTGGTGGTCTTAATGATCCAAACCCTTTCTCTCTCGCAAATCTATTGGGAGAAAGGGAAACCATCGATGAATTTAGTTCAAGTCTGCCGATGATCCTAGACGTGTTTGGTTCATCGACCCAATCCCGCCATTGCTGGAACTCTTCTTTGCCTTATGAAAGAAGCTCTCTTCCACAGAGTAATCAGGGCTTACAGTACAGATCTGTTACAGAAGGTACTAATGGAGGAGGGTTTTGTGGAGTTTTCTCATCCATGCAAGAAATCCTCAATGATGCAAGACTTGATAGTGATGATCCAAGCTTACTTTATGAACTGAGAGAGGTTGACATTGTTAAATTGGCCAAGAATCTAAAAGGGTCTCAGTACTTAATAAGGATCTTAGATTGTTATGGTGAAATAGTTATGAGAAAGGTATTCAAAGCAGTAGTCTCCTCTTGCAACATCATCATCATCATTGATCTCATCACCAATGAATTTGGAAAATATATGTTTCAGAAACTTTTGGATTTGTGTAATCCAAATCAAATTGAAGAATTGGTGCTTAGACTAGCCAATCAAGAAGATGCTTTTTTTTGGGTTTCAATCAATAAGAATGGGTACGGAAGGATTATTTTAATTTCTTTCTTGTTCTTAGAAATAATTTTGTTTCTTCTTCTTCTTTTGATTGGTTAAGTCATAATGTTTTGTATGTGCAGCACAAATTGTGTTCAGAAGCTCATCAAAATGGTGAGGAAATTATATTTGATAGTTCATATTAAGGAAGCTCTAGCTCCTAGATTATTTGATTTGATGATTCATCAAACTGGCCACCATGTGATCCGTACATGTTTAGAGTTACTAGACCGTCGCCATAATGATGTAAGTATTCTCTCTCTCTCACTCTCTCTCTCTCTCTCTCTCTCTCTCAAGGCCCTTAACTAATAAATTTGATTGCAGTCCATATTTGAAGTTGCCAAAAGAAGTTGTCTCAATTTGGCTGTACATTCACTAGGTTGCCTTACTCTCAACACATGCATTGATCATATGACAGAAGACCATAAAAGAGGGCTCCTAGACATCATCATAGAAAACTCAGTTTTCCTGGCACAAGACCCTCATGGGTATGTCTCACATCCTCTATTCTTTGATATTCTATGGCTTAGTTTTTGTTGGGGTTCCTCACACAAGGCAGTAATAATCCCAAGGGGAGCAGATGTGAGTAGTCTGGATGTGGAGACATATAAATACCTTCTCCTTAATGACTAGCTAACTGGTTTTGACTTTCTTGATCACTTTCGATAAGCTAATTATGTACTTGTGATTTTCATTGCTTGTAGGAACTATGTAGTGCAGCACGTACTAAGAATACACAACCCGTTTGTCAATAGGAGAATATGTCATAAGCTGCAAGAATTCTATGTGAGGCTCTCAATGCAGAAGTCTGGCAGCCATGTAGTAGAGACATGCGCAAAATCTGGAGGGATAGTGTATGTGGTCAATGATCTTGTTCAAAGTGATAAACTTGTTGAAGTTGCAAAGAATCAATTCGGAAACTATGTGATCCAAACAGTTCTAAAGGCTACCAAGGTGATTCTACTATACCATATAAGTAACTTATACATGAAGTGGGATGAAACTGAAACTACAAACTACAAACTGTTAGGCCAAGGTTTTTTAACCTTTTACCCTTTGCCTATATCAATCGATTGATATGGGATCACCCCAAGATCTATATGATCCACCCGATTCTGCCTGATCTGATCCGATTCATTAAACCATGATGATGCACACTTCTAATAAATTTTGAAAACTATATATTGATCTTGGTTCTAGTACTCTATCAATATAATAACTCATTTTTACCTAATTTTTTTTTTTTCAGAGTTCATATCCAGGCCTCAATCTGAGACTTGAAATCGCCCTACAACCTCATCTTGCAGAACTCCAGTACCATCCAAATGGAAGGAATGTCTACAATTTGATCAAGGAGGGGATTATTAATCCTTTTAATGGCATCAAGCAGGTTTACTGGCAGTACTGTTGAGTCTTCATGGGATGGACCTCCGAAGTTCTTCAGGCCAGGCCAGGCCAGGCCAGGCCGGCTTCCCATTTCTATTTTTCCCTCATTGTAGTAGTTGAAACGTTTTTTTCTCATGTTGTTTTATTGCCCCGCAATGTTTGTACAAAGTAGGAAAAATGGATGAAGAACGACTTGTAAGAGTTGGGTAATGTATAACTAACTACCCTGTACGTAGTTGAAGTTTAAAAAGGGCATGATACGTTATGTTGTTTCTTGAATGTGACAGAACATTCAAATTTCAATATGTAGTTTCAAAGATAATCTCCTTATTAATGAATTAGAATTTTGTTTGTTTTCTTTCAATATTATATATGGATTGGACAAAAACAGAGGGTTGAGACCCCTTACGCATACATTCATCTCAATGTATATTTTAGTTGTTAACTCTTGTTCCAATTAACAGATGGTTTTTCCATGGTCATGTAACCAAGGTTTTTGAGACCATCTTTCTCTTCCTCCTTCTCCAGTACTGGATTTATCTCAGAAATCGAGTGGGCTCCAATCTTCCTTTCTCCCCCTACAATTCTCTTCCTCAACAACCCTTCTTCTTAACTCTCCCCCCTTTTTGAGGTTATGTTACCCTCATGTCATGATCATCGTGTAGTGCTGCAACCAGTCCCTTTGAGATATTGTAAAATCCTTTTGACAACTTCCCAATGTACAGTGCGAGAACTGTGCATATGTTGACATACTTGGTTAACAGAATAAGTGATGTCAGGGCTTGTAAGTCCAAGATACTGTAGAGCACCAACAGTGCTACGATAGAGTGTAACATCTTCAAATGGATCAGCTGCATTGGCAGAGAGCATGGCACTAGGGGAAGCAGATGGTTTTGCCCCTGTCATGTTTATTCTGTTCAAGAGATCAGATATGTATTTTGACTGAGATAGATGAAGACCATTAGAACCACGAGTAGCGTGGACCCCAAGAAAATAATGCAAGTTGCCCAGATCTTTCATTACAAATTGAGTGCCTAAGCTTGTGAGAAGGGATTGCAGTGAGGCAGTTGAGTTACCTATGACCACAATATCATCGACATAGAGAAGAAGATATATCTGAATATTAGAGTGATTGTAGACAAAGAGGGATGAGTCAGCTGTAGAAGCACAAAAACCAATTCCCAAAAGAAATGTGGTGAAATGCTGAAACCAGGCCCGTGGGGCTTGTTTTAATTCATAGATCGCTTTGTGCAAGCGACACACGTGATTGGGATATTGCTGATTGATAAATCCCTGGGTTGGGCCATATACATTTCTTCATATAGGAAACCATGGAGAAAGGCATTGGTTACGTTCAGTTGTCATATGGGTCAATTATTGCTCGTAGCAATAGATAGAACTGTATGGACAGTGGTCGGCTTGACAACTGGACTAAAGCTGTCGTTAAAATCAACTCCATCCTGTTGGTGAAATCCTTTGGCTACTAACCGTGCTTTGAATAGATCAACAGTGCCGTCTGATTTTTGTTTGACACACGGTATACCCATTTGCATCCCACAATGTTATGGTGAGGCTTACGACGTACAAGAGACCACATTCCGTTATGAAGAAGTGCAGCAAATTCCTTAGACATAGCAGTGCGCCAATCAGATGACTTGTTGGCATTAGAAAAACTAGTCGGTTCAGATGGGATAGCAACATGAAATGCCGTGATCAGAGGATACTTAGTGGTACAGAGAGCTCAAGCCTTCCTTGTTCCATCCCTTGAACGGGTGACCATTGGATGAATGTGAGCTTCTCTTGGAAGTAACTTCATCTTAAGAAAATAATGGAAATAACCAAGTGTATTTAGAAAAATGGTCTACAATAAGCAAATAATAATGATAACCATAGGCAGAGAGGACCGGAGCTGGGCCCCAAACATCCATAAATATTAAGTCTAATGGCCTACAACTTACAAAGCTGGAATTAGAAAATAGTAATCTTTTACTCTTGCCACATTGACAAGAGGAGCAGATATGATTGGGAGAAGCAGTAATGCAAGGTAACTGGTGTTGACGAAGAACACCATGTAGAATTGGAGGAGTTGGATGCCCGAGGCGATGATGCCATATGGTGGAGGAGACTCGTTCACCGATGAAGACAGTGGGTGTGGATGAAGCAGAGATCTGTGAGGTGGACGAAGTGTCGGGTAGGTGAACATTATCTAGACCATTATGGTTATAGTTCAATCTAGAGAATGAGATCAGTATTGGCAACTGGATGGGAGGCAGCACCAAGTGAATCTGCTATGCTCTTCATGCGGTTGAAATAATCAGCAACACATAGGGATCCCTTCTTCACAGTTTGTAATTGATAGTGCAACTGCATAATGCGAACGCGAGACTGAGACTAAAACAATCATTCAAGAGTACTCTAGATAGCCGCAGAGGTCTGAAGGCCAAGGACCTGAGCCATTATAGGTTCGGTCAAGGTGGCATTGAGCCAGCTTAGTAGAAGCTGATCACGAGGACCCAGTCATTAGAACTTTGGTTTGATGTCTAAACTATGGGATCCGCAGCAAGAGGGATTGTCTTTGCCAAGTATGCAATCAAACCATCGAGATAGCCGTACATTTGGGTAGCACGAAGGATGGGTAGAAATTGAGTGCACCAGAGAAGATAATTTTGGCGATCAAGCTTAATAGACACAGGATTAGTGATAGTAGGGGATTTAGTGGAGAGGGAAGTGTTGTGGCACTATTGAGAAGTGCTGCCACTGCAGCGGAAGTGGAGGATGTAGTTGACATGATGAAGGAAGGAAAAAAAAAAAAAAAGGAGACGTTAGTCAAATGGTGACTGATACTCAACAATCTTGCGTTTCAAGTGATACTTTTTAGTGACATATGAGTTTGAATTTATACAGGAGAATGGAGGTGTTTCACTCTTTGACTCTAGCAATATAGTTACTTGATATTAGGTAACTAATTACAGGAGAGTTACACATATAAGAGATGATGAGAATGGACTGTGTGATAGAGGAAGACTTGGTCATATAGAGAGACCTAATTCTCTACGTTTTCGTTAAGTTGGTTATTAATACTTTGGCATGCCTGTCATAAGTGGAAAACTCTCTAAGGCTCATTGCTCTAGTCTGATTCAAAGGGTATCCTCGAAATTACAACATTGGAAAGCTAAGTTCTTGAGCCCTATAAGAAAGCTTATTTTAATACGATCCTCTCTATGCTCGATGCCACTGCATTTTATGTCTTGCTTTAAAATTCGTAGCTATATTCATTAAGAGCTCACCGCCTTAAGCAGGAATTTCTTCTAGTTGAATGGAAAATCTTTTCATTCTCCTACTGTTTCTTGGAAAATCATTTCTCAACCTCAGCGGTTTGGTGGTCTTAATGTGAAGGCCATACTTCTTTTATGAAAAGCTTCCTGCTCAATATCTTAATCTTAGGGATGGAAATTCAGGTTGAGGACAAGGACGCTTGGTTTGCTACAACAAGTGGAATCTTCACAGTTGCATCAGCTTACAACATTGCTTGCATTGGGTTGAGATCTTCGAAAAACTCAATTATTTGGCATATTTGGACTGGATATTTTAATTGTTATTTAGATCAAGAGCTTAGAGTCTCTTCCATCATCAGGACTTCTATTTCTTTCGGTTGGGATCATTATGTTGCATATAATGCCAAAAAATCAGTGGGCTTATTCACCTTTCTCGATATATGCTTGAACTCCTTCCTTGCTAAGGATCTTGAGATGTACAAAATATCATTTTTTATCACTCCAACAACCAAGAATAGCTAGTAACTCTAAGTATAGGATATTGGCAGTCTCTCCAAGACTAGCAAAAGCTACAAGGGTGGTCCCCATCCTATCTCAGACCAACCCTCCATGTGAAGCTCTATCTTCTGGAACAAGCTCTAGGGAACACAATCTTCCAACTAACTCGGATTCCCCAACTTGTTTTTAAAAACTGATTCCTAGGATTACATTCAGCCACAAAGTTCATTATAGCATACCTTATCATATTTCCAAATAATTTAATGATAATACCCCTTGGATGCCAATTATCCAGCCATAGCTTAGTGGATCTTTCATTCCCAACAACATGCATAATAAAATCTATCATTTTATCCCTATACTTCAGAATCTCCCTCCAAACCCAAGAAGCATCACTAGTAGCCTTCATAATCCAAATAGCATCCTTCTTCAGATACCTTTTGTAAATCCACTCCACCCATATGTTGTTCCTATGAGAAGCAATCCACCATATTTGTTTCATAATACCAGCAACATTCATCTCCTTGACACGCTTTATCCCTAATCCCCGTTCCTCCTTAGGTTTACATGTAGCATCCCAGGAGATATAATGCATCTTCTTCTCTAGAGATGGACCACGCCATAAAAAATTAGAAAAGATGGATTCCACTTTAGCTATGAGATTACTTGGTAAGACAAAAATTCCTGACCAATAAATATAGCATCCTTGAAGAACTAAGGAGATCAACTGTAATTTACCAGAATAAAAGAGAAATCTTGCTTTCCATCCTTCAAGCTTCTTCCGGATCAGGTCTAGAATAGGGCTGCAATCACCAAGAGTAAGCTTTCTTACAACAAAAGGGACCACAAGGTACCTTATTGGTAACTTGGTTTCCTTAAAACCCGTTAATTCCAAGAGTTGCATACTGCTAGCTTGAGTAAGGCCTCCTAATATAATAGAGGACTTAGCCCTATTGAGATGCAACCCAGAGTAGGAGGCAAACTCATCTAGAGCCCTCATACTAGCTATGAAATAGTCACTAATAACCTTTATAAAGATCATGAGATCAACTACAAAGATTAGATGGGACAGTTGGACAGCTTTGCATCTAGGAAGAAAAGTGATATTTCCATCCACTATAGGCTTCCTCATAACTCTAGTGAACCCCTCCATTGCCATGGTAAATAGATAAAGTGAAAGATGATCCCCTTGTCTAATTCCCGTTCCTCTCTTGAAGTAACCTGTTGGACTTACATTAATTAGCATAGAAAAAGTAGGGGAAGTGACACAAGCCTCAATCCAACTCATGAACATTGGAGGAAATTCCATTCTTTTCATAATCTTCAAAAGGAATTTCCTACTCAGTGAGTCATAAGCTTTATGTAGACCAATTTTCAACACTGCTGTAGGATGAACTCTTTTCTGTTCAATGCCTCTTACAATATCATGACAAATGAGAATATTATCTGTAATTGATCTTCCTTTAATGAAGGCTGATTGGTTATCACTATCTAGATCCCCAATCACACCTTGCAATTTGTTGGAGATTATTTTTGTAATAATCTTATAAATGAGATTGCGTAAAACAATAGGCCTAAAACCAGCAAAGGAGGCAATCACATTTATCTTGGGAATAAGGCTGATAAAAGTGGCATTGAAAGAAAAGGGCATAATTGATATTTTGAAGAACCACTTGATAGCCAGTGTTAAATCCTCCCCTACTATCTCCCAAGAATGCTTGAAAAAACTAGCACCAAATACATCAGGTCCATGAGCCTTAGAATTTTTCATTGCAAAAACTACCTTCCTTATCTCTTCAATTGAGACCCTTTTTTCCCAACATCTCCTATTGTTTAGTTGTAAGAGTACCCCGAAGAGGAAGATCATTAGGACAAAATCCCACATCCACTTGATCAGCACCAAAAAGATTCTGATAAAATCCCACTGCCTCTTTCTTTATCAAAGAAGGATCATCTACTACTATCCCATCTCTCCTTTCCACCTCTAATATATTATTTCTGTGTTGTCTTCCTCTCATTGCCTTGTGGAAATATTTATTATTTTTATGACCTAGCTGCAACCATTTTACTCTGGACTTTTCTTTAAGAAAGCTCACTTCCACCTTCAAAGCCTCCCATAACTTCTTTTTAGCTTTTTTTTTTTGATATACCAATCAATCCAAGTCTCAAAGAACCTAATTAAAGTGATCGATCCAGTCATTATTGCACAACACCCTATCCAATTTACAACTCACCCTCCCTTGTCCACCTTTGCCATTACTCCAGGTGAACTGATGTCCCTTCCATTTTAGGTGAATAAGCTCAGCATCAAACAAACAATTATTTGCCTAGATTATTAATTATTCTTAAAATAAATAAATAAATAAATAAATCCTTGTTCCATTTAGTTCTATTTAAAAGGTCAAGAGGGGTATTTATGAAATAAGGAGTTGTAATGAGCTAAAACAACTCACAATGTCTAGTCCCACATTGGTTTGGGAGGAAAGAAAACTTGAGCCTATATATATATATCATACTACTATATAAAAGTACGTACTCCCTGTCTTTGGTATACTTTTTCAAAATGACCAAAAAACCATTTACATCTGCCAAAAAAAATTCCCAAATGACCAAAATCCCCTCAAAATTGAATATGAAATAAATATCATAATAAACTCTCTATAATTCTCTCTCTCTCTCTCTCTCTCTCTCTCTCTCTCTCTCTCTAAACGTGGAGGAGAAAGGGGGAGAGTGAGTATTAAAAAGGATATAATTACAAACCCTAAACCCACTCATCCTCTCACCCTTAAAAATGGAAGATAAATCAAATAATAATAATAAACTCTTTAATTCTCACTCTCTCCCTCTCTAAACGTGGAGGAGAAAGGGGGAGAGTGGAGAGAGAAATAGAGAGAATTATGGTGAATGGGGATGGAATGAAAAATTATGGAGAGAGATATACCAACGAAAGGGGGAAGTAATTATTCAGTATTAAAAAATATCACAATGAACAATTATCATGGAGAATGAGGAGAGAAAAAGGGAAAAAAATTAATAATAAAAAAAAAGTGGAGCAAAAAGGGGAAGTAATTATTAAGTATTATAAAGGTGGGATTTTTTTTTTTCAAAATTATAAAGAGATTTAAATATGAAGAGAGAGAGAGAGAGAGAGAGAGAGAGAGAGAGAGAGAGAGAGAGAGAAGGGAGTGAATTATGGAGAATTATGCAAAATGTTCCAAGATTCATTTCTCACATGATAGATAAGATCCAAGTTTTCTTTCTCACATGACAAATTTCAACCAAGCTAAGTTCACCACATAACTAAATAAAGAATTACCAAGAGGTGCATTGAGTCTAATGCCTGATCACCATGATTGAGAAAGCAAGTTAAAACAAGGATTCATGTTGGAGGGCATCTAACTAAATTAGATTTTGAAACTTAACATATACCTATCATGGACTATGGCTGTGTTTGGTAATGTTTCAAAAAAAAATGTTTTTGGAGTTTTTTTATTCTATGCGAACAAAAAAATGGAATAAAGCTTTTGGTGCATTTATGGTGTGTTTCATTTTTTTTTTAGAAAAAAAAAAAAAAAAAAAACTTAGAAACGAGAATTGACGGAACGACAAAAGATAGTTCCGTAGTTCCAGTTTCGTTAAAAAAAAGAAAAAAAAAAGACATTTTAACACAGAAACTAAAATTTCCATTTTTAACTTTACCAAACACAACCTATGTCTTACCCAAAAAAAAGAAATAGACTGTGTTTTCTATCCAATAATTGAAATTATTGTATCACCTTTTTATGTGACAAAATTAAATAAGAATGTAGGAAATTTCTTCCAAGTTGAGTGCAGAAAGGTCACTGCTTTCAGTGAAAGTTGAATGGTTCTCATTCAACTTTGGTATGATCCGGTCCATATGATTGTGGGGTCAGTATAAACCAGTGGGACTAATTAGGTCAAAGGCCTGAAAACCCATCATTAGCAAAATATAAAAAAATGCATAAGCTATTAAAATACCCTTATGAGTGGGTATGAAAGAGAAGGGATATCACCACCTTCACATTTATAGTTGGCAAACCATGACTCTCATATGCATTTTATTATTGGGATTTGCAAAGAATTAGGGCGCCCGGGGGGGGGGGGGGGACAATTGGGTGCCTCATGATCATAGAAGGTGTTGACATTCTGCTGCAGCCGGCAGGCTCAAAGTTTTGAAATGACACACAACCTCTTTGGTGACAAAAATGCTTTCAAGTGGGTTGTCAACTCAATAATAGAGATCTCTGAGCCTCTAATATAGAAAACACAAAGCTTAAAATGAGGTAGTGATAACCCATTTCTCAATTTTGTAGTATAAGAAAGGAAAATACATTCCTAATGTAGTAGCAAACCTTATTTAATCAATCACGTTTTTGTGTAAAGCTAGAAAAAGTCAACCTCAAAAGTCTCCCAAGTGTTTTAGAGAAGAAGGCTGTACACACTGCTGGCATGTATGACCTCTCTCTCTCTCTCTACATTTTTATCTTTCCTGACATGTGGGTTCCTATATATGAGTTATGAGACACTCCCTCTCGTGCTTTCATTGATCTCTTGCTGTTGTGTTAAGCTATGTTTGATTCTTGAGAAATGAAAAAAAAAATTAAAATAAATAAAATAAACATATAAACCAATCATTACATCATAATACAATATTGATGATTGAGGTGATTGAAAGCTCGTCTACAATACCCTAGGGCTGGGGCCAATCAAAGATTTAAAGACTGAGATAGATTGGTGGTGTGGTGCAGCATTGGCCGGTACCAGTCACAGACAATTCCAATATCAATACCAATATCCTTAAATCCATGGGACCAAATCAGGCTAATTTATTCTGGTTTTTCTGAATTTATTTTTATTTTGAATCTAACAAATTGATGTCAAAAAAATAATCCAAAACACTTTAGTCGTTTTAGGGCCCGTTTGATAATGTTTCAAGAACCGTTTATGTGTCCAAAAAAACAGAAACAGAATAAAAAACGTTTGATAAAACTGTTTCTTTTCACTTGTTTTTAGAAATAGAAATAGAAATTTCTATTATTTCTGGAATCGACTCGTGGTCATTCTTTCGCTGGTTACTATCGACTTCTAGAAACATGACTTATCAAACACCTTCAATTCTGTTTCTATTTCTAGAAACGAAAATTTATGTTTCTACTATGTTTTCAAACAGAAACAGAAGAAACGTTGTCAAACGGGCCCTTAGAGAATAAATTTTACGGATATACTCGACCTGTTCTTGTGAAAGGTACACTTATTCCCATACACATAAGCCCATCCATGTTGCATTGATACAAGACCAAGTTTTAGCTACTCTTTCTAAAGCTCAAACATTGTTTCAAAAAAATACCTTGAAAAAGAAAAAAAAAACACTTTGTTGGAATATAAGTACACAAAGTTCAACTTGATAAAATCTTAGTGCCTCAAAAGCATAAGGGAGAATCAAAGGATCCATTAGCTCAAATATACAAGTAAACACTTTCTAAGTTTTCCATGCTTTCTTATCTCTAGAAGACTAGACCCACTTAGAGGCAACACTTAGGGAGGGTGCAAGCATGCAATTTAGTGTTAACGAGCAAAAGCCTATGAAGGGCAGGTGGAGAGGGGCAAAATTTTCCTTCACGATTAGTGGGAGGAAGAATCCCCTCACCACATGTGATGGGAATAAGACTCTTGTCCCATTGTCAACTCCCACTCCTTATTCTTTGGGGTTGAAACTATCCCTCCTTTGGGGTATTTCATGATTCCACTATTACCATAGGTGAGGGAAAACTCGGTCCAAAACTTGATCCTCCTTCATGAAGCAGGAACGGGTGCATCATGGAGTTTAATTGAAAAGAATCTAGTAGCTTCTTTGACACAAAATTTGGTAGAGAAATGAATAACCTAAAGTCTACCAATAAGTGACCAAGTGTAAGCAACTTGTGTAGATGAAGATTCTAGAACTAAATAGGTTTTGATGGGAAAATCTATTTGGTTGGAAGAAAAATAATTAACAGTAATATCTAAAATACTTTAAAAATAAAAGAGCAATAGAGATGGTAGTTTCTTTACCAAAACTAAATAGAAAGTAGTTGAAAGCTCTATGTGGAGATCACTAGCTATTATCTTTAAAATGGTTCATTCGCTTCATGAGTGGTACCTGAACATTTGAGGTTCAAATAGAATCGAGTGTGTATTGTGCGTGGATGAGATCTTTTATTTATGTCAAATTTCAGTTTTTTTTAGCTAACGAGACTGTTCAGATCTTTGATTTGACTAATCCTTTAGATGCATGTGTACATATCCACACATGTAAGTCAGGTTAACGTTAGCTCGTATGAGAACTATAGAAACTATGAAAATGGCCCAAGGAGGTAAGGGGAGTTGAACTTGAGATTCATGATAATTTCAACTCAAACTGAATTAATATTAGCCATATGAAAAATGAAGTTCTAAAACACTAATCAATTCGGTTTTAATTTAATTTAGAATTGATTGTGACCTCATTTGTCTAAAAAGGAACTAATATTTCTAGTAAAATTTTGGTTGTGGAGTTTGAGTCGACATGCCCTGCCATCGCTCGTTGATTTTGCAAAATTTTACTTTATAAGGACTTCAGCCTATGATTACTACCATGGAATTTCTTTTTCTCAAAAAAAAAAAAAAAAAAATCAACGGTGAATAAGCAAAAGGGGTATTGATGTCTATCTCATCCATGTGGGTCAACTGGTAATGGGCCACTTGATAATTTTAGTGGGTGCAACGAAGTTGTGCGTTGTGATAGTTGTGGCCATCTATGATCCACTAATTTTGTAAGACACCCCATTCATCCAATTTCTTGTTATATGGGAAGAAAGGGAAGCAATTGGTTGGGATTATATAGCTAATTTTTCAACCTAATTTTCAACCCTTAGTGCCCTAAGAGCACTGATTATACTTCCACCCTAAATAGGAGTAAAATTGGTGGGGTCTGACTCTACCTGCACAACCCATAAACTTGGTGGGTTCAGACTGACCCACCTTATTACTTCCATCTTCCTACCAACTGGAGGCATATATAAAGGGAGCTTATCCTAACATTTGAAAGATAAGGATGGTAATATAATGTATAATTAAATATTGGAAGTAAGAGCAATCCATTTAAAGCCGGGGGGGGGGGGATTCTCTCTACTTTGCTTGTAGTAAAAAATTATATACTAAAAAATATATATTTCTTGTCATGCGGGTGAAATTTTGTGAACAAGTAAATATCGGGATCATTTGCTTGTGTGTCAAATTCAATCAAAATCAGAATTGTTATATCACCACTTCACATGACAAAAGAAAATGTGTTACAGTGTAATAAGATCTCTCTCTCTCTCCACCTTCTCCAAAAATCATTTACCTTAATTTAAAACTTAACAGTCATTTTCCATTATATAATATTGTGATAGCCATCTCTCTCTCTCTCACAGAGAACCTTCCCCAAAATCTTTAGCCTTCTCTTAAAATTTAAGTCATTTTCCATCATATACTATTGTGGTAGCCAAACATAATTGCCTTCTTGACCGTTGTTCTGAGACCCAGAGAGAGAGAGAGAGAGAGAGAGAGAGAGAGAGAGAGAGAGAGAGAGGGGGGGTCAATCGTCATCTTGCAACCTTTGAAATATAATTAGGGTTGAATTCGTCACCATTGTTATTAAAACTTAATCAACACGTTAACGAGAAATTTTATAAAAATTTTGACGAGTTTGGCAACCCATAAAGAATATTTTCTTGTTGGATTTTTGTATCAAGTCATACATATCTCCCTAATTCCCAAATTTTTGTTTACTTTTGCAAGACTTTGCATTGTTGAACGAGCATTTGGTTTACTTGAAAATTTAATTCTATTTCTATAATTAGATGAGATCCTAAGCACATTATTTTAGTTAGACACTACTAGGAATGTGCTATGTTTCTTATTTCAAATTCAACATGATCAAGGAAGGAATCAATGGAAGGTGATATATCACCTACCACCAAAACTAAAGATAGTGCTAGGAGATTACGTTAGCATATCCTTTTTTTTTTTTTTTTTTTTATCAAGGGCCCATATGCAACTAGGATGACAATATTATTGGAAGAACGAAATGTAGCTGCTACTCAGGCTGTAGCTAAGCTGTGACACCAAAAGAAATAGAATTATAAACGGTATTTTGGAAAATACAAACTTTAGGAAAGTATTTGTGAACCTTAAAGAGAAGTGAATTATTCAATTTCTTTGGCGGCGCAATAGCGGTTGCAGCTCCTCAATTTCAAACGAGAGGGCAGCCAAGGGAAGGGGGGGTGAATTATGGGATGTCAAATTTGATGTCACATCTGATGGGGGAGAGTCGAATGCAATTTCTCCCTAGGACTTAGGCCAGTGTTCTATTGCAACAGGTAGCCACCACTATGCAAGTGCACTATGCATCTATTGTGGATGTATGCATACTAGTGGAAGAACGAAATTTAGATGCCGCCTGGATTGCAGCTAAGCTATGGCAGCCAAAGAAATAGAATCTTAAAGAGTATTTTGGAAAATACAAAAACACAAAAGGGTATTTGTGAACCCTTGTGGAAGTGTATTATTCGATTTCTTTGGCTGCAAGTAGAGGTTGCAGCTACTTAGCTACAACCTAGGTAGCAGCTAAATTTTTTCCTTCCAAGAGGGTGGCTTCCCAGTTTCAAGAGGAGAGAGCGGCCAAGAGGAAGGTGGGTGAATTATAGGATGTCACATTTGATGGGGGAGAGTGAATGTGAATATGCAACTTCTCCCTAGGACTTAGGCTAGTGTTCTGTTGCGACAGGCAGCCACCAGCATGCTAGCACTCTATGCATCCATCGTTGATGTATGAAACACTATACAATTCATAGATTCCAAAATGGAGGGGAGTAACTTCAAAACTTATTATCTTTTATTTATGAGGAGAAAAGTCAACGATATACACCAATCATTGGATTAGAAACAGTAAGATGAGGATGTCTTTTCTAAAATGAAGGAGAAAGGATAAAACATGTTGAATACCCAAACGATATCCCAGCCTTTTCCCGAAGTATCTAAAAGGTGAAAATATATCGGATTTTTGCATCAAGTCATAGATATCTCCCCAATTTCCCAATTTTTGTTTTCTCTTGCAAGACTTTGCATTGTTGAACGAATATTTGGTTTACTTTAAAAGTTAATTCTATTTCTAAAATCAGGGGAGGTCCTAAACATATTATTTTAGTTAGAAACTACAAGGAATGTGCTATGTTTCTTATTCCAAATTTCGGCAGGAACAAGAAAGGAGTCAATGGAAGTTGATAGATCACCTACTACCAATACTAAAATTGGTAGGAGGTTAAGTCGGCATACATTTTTTTTTTTTTTTCGATATTTTTGTCAAGGGCCCATCAGCCACTAGGATGGCAGTGGAAAAATAGAATTTAGCTGCTGCCCGGTTGCAACCCCTGTAGCGACCAAAGAATGGAATCTTAAAAGGTATTTTAGAAAATACTAAAACCTAAGAGGGTATTTGTAAAACCTAAGGGAAGTGAACTATTCCATTTCTTTGGTTGCTAGCAGTGGTTACAGCTACTTGATGCAACGTGGGTAGCAGCCAAATTGTTTCCACCCAAGAGGACAACCAGGGTGGCTTCCTAGCTTCAAGAGGAGGGAGGAGGGAGGAGGGAGGAGGGAGGAGATGGGGGGTGAATTATGGGATGTCACATTCGATGTCACATCTGATGGGGAGAGTCGAACTTGCAACTGTTCCCTATGACTTAGGGCAATGTTCTATTGCAATAGGTAGCAACTTCCATGTTAGCACTCTACGCATCCATCGTAGATGTATGAAACATATAATATATAATTCATAGATTCCATAATGGATGGGGGCTGTAGTCAAAACTTATTGCCTTTTACTTATGAGGAGAAGGTTGTGCATGTTGTTAGCTTTCAATGAACTAACGATATACACCAATCACATGACTATATATATAGGACAAAGAGATCTTTTCTAAAAGAGGAGAAGAGAGGATGACACATGTTGAGCATCTTAACATCATTCCCAACCTTTTCTCGAGGTATCTAAAAGGTGAAAATATGTCGGACCTCTTACTTAAGTAACTTGTTCACTTGTGATCCACGTCTTTTTTTATCATGTATTATTATTATTAAGAAACTTGTATTTGGTGATTGTGATGTATGTTTAATGTATTTTACACAAAAAAAAAAAAGTCGTATGTTTAATGTATGTGTATTTTTTAGTGTATCAGTATTGGTAGCAATTATTGACCCGAACCACCACCAGGTTCATACCCTAGGACTCAGGGCAATGTTCTATTGCAATATGCAACCACCACCATGTTAGCACTTTATGCATCCATCGTGGATGTAAAAGACATATAATATACAATTCATAGATTCCACAATGGATGGGGGTTGTCTTCAAAACTTATTATCTTTTACTTATGAGGAGAAGGTTGTGCATGTTGTTAGTTTTCAATGAACTAACGATATACACCAATCACAGGACTAGACACATAAGGCAAAGAGATTTTTTCTAAAAGAGGAGAAGAGAGGATGACACATGTTGAGCATCCTAATGACATTTCCAACATTTTCCTGAGGTATCTAAAAAGTGAAAATATGTCGGACCTCATGTTTAATAAACTTATTCACTCGTGATCCATGTCTTTTTTTATCCTCTATTATTATTAAGAAACTTGTATTTCGTGATTGTGATGTATGTTTAATGTATTTTACCAAAAAAAAAAAATGTATGTTTAATGTATGTGTATTTTTCAATGTATCAGTATTGGCAGCAATTATTGACCCGAACCACCACCAAGTTCATACCCTAGGACTTAAGACAACGTTCTACTGCAATACGTAGTCACCACCATGTTAGCACTCTATGCATCCATCGTTGATGTATAAAACATATAATATACAATTCATAGATTCCACAGTGGATGGGGGTTATCTTCAAAACTTATAACCTTTTACTTATGAGGAGAAGGTTGTGCATGTTGTTAACTTTCAATGAACTAACGATATACACTAATCACAAGACTAAACACATAGGACAAAGAGATCTTTTCTAAAAGAGGAGAAGAGAGGATGACACATATTGAGCATCCTAACGACATTCCCAACCTTTTCCCAAGGTATCTAAAAAGTGAAAATATGTCGGACCTCATGCTTAAGTAACTTATTCACTCGTGATCCATGTCTTTTTTTATCTTCTATTATTATTAAGAAACTTGTATTTGGTGATTGTGATGTATGTTTAATGTATTTTACCAAATATATATATATATATATATATATATGTTTAATGTATGTGTATTTTTCAGTGTATCAGTATTGGTAGCAATTATTGACCCGAACCACCACCAGGTTCATACCCATCGAACCACCATGAGGAATGCTTCTTCAGGCTTTGACTTTATTAATCTCCAAGGTGAGATTAGGTTGATTGTTGATTAACCTCAGTACTGCTTTATCAACAATCCAAAATCAATCGGACCAACTCAACCAGCTGGTTCTGGTTAATTCCAACTCAATTGGATCTATCGGAATGGGTTCTGATAAAAGGGTAATTTTGTAAATATGTTCATAATTCAATTCCATTGTTTTACTTATTACATCATTGTATCTCTATTATACTATGAATAAGATAGTTGGGTTGTCGTGTTGCAATCCCTATACCTTGTCCTTCTTTTACGGTGTTCTATCTAACGTACAAGAAAAAACTTAAGAAACTTTTGTAATCATTACTCCATGTGACATAGCCTAATAGTTGCATATGTCATGTGGTATGAATAAAGGTCAGAAGTGCTTGTAGAGTGGAAATTGGGAGCGGGTGAATACGGTCTTAGCTAAGGCTATGTTGAAAGCCAAGAAAAGAAAAAAAAAATTTTTGAATTTAAGGAGAAGGGCACATAAAAAATCATTATAATTTTTGTCTTAGAGCAAGGGAATGCTACCTCTAGAATAGATACACAACAATATTTGTGGCTAATGGGAGGGATGCGAGCATTTTCAACATGGGGGTAGCATGGTCTTTCCGCAGCCATGTGTCTAGGCGTGTACCTGTGACATCAGGCGTTCTTTTTTCCTTTATCTTATTATGTCTTTTGTATTTTTTTTTTCTTTTTTTTTCTTAGCTTTTAAACATAGCCTAAATGAATTTTACGAGTATAATGAAAGTCACTATAATAGTGTAGTACTATCCATTGAATATAGATTAGTGACATTAGTCCTATGAGGGCTGATCTTACATCAATTCCAAAATGAATTTTACGTGAATTGATATAATTTTGAATTTCTTTACCATATAAGTCAATTTATAGGATTGAGTTCTATTATGATTTGTATCAATTTATACGTCAATTTGGACAATTTTATACTCAGACAAAAAACTCTCTCCCTCTCTCTACCTCTCTCTCTACAATCATGTCAATTTCATGCACGACCACTTGACACCGACTGGATTCAGGCAGACGAAGGCATCCAATAATCATTAATTGGCTTGCTTGGAGATTCTTTCCCATACAAGCCAGTTGGAGGGTTTTATTTTTGCCACGTGTGAAAATCCATTTAAACTTTTTACGTTAAAAATTGAGTAAAAAATATTGTCACGTGACAATTAATACTTAGATCTTGTAGCCTACCCACTAAACGGCTGTTTACCAACCCCGAAGCCTCAGTGGCCCAATTTCAATTTGGGAGACTGTAACCCCACTAACAAATTGAACCACATCAACATTTGCACATCGAAATCGATTCAACCCAGACCAAAACAGAGCCAAACTGACCCATTGACACCCCTATCTTCAATGCAAGAGAAATACAAGCGTAGTAGACGCATGAAAGAGGGTTTGCAGCATTTTGTATCCCTAATTTTTTTTATTTTTTTTTGTCGGATTGTTTTCCTTTTTGTCAAAGTTGATATGTTTTTTTATCTAATTATTTTACTTGGGAAAGATGATTACTTAGCATCCAAAAACATGATTGAGTGAAATGACTATCCCACCCCTAGTGACTGAAATTTTGCCCCATTAATGCTTTTATATGTCTTCTTATTAGCCCTTGTGCTGACAGAAGGATCATATTCATAGACAGAAAACTCTCTCATATTTATACATGAATTTTATCTAGATCTAAATTTTTATTAAGGTGAAACAAGAGGACAAAAAATATATTTTACAAAGAAACAAACAAAGCCTTGATGAAATTGACTTAATATCCACTTGTCTAATGCTATTGTGGAATCAAGAAAAGCATGAATATGATATTGTAGAAATTTATTTTTGTCTTATAGGATGGAGAAAAATAATCTATTTATATCCTTTTTCCAATTTAATTCCAAGGGTTAGATATATTGTCCTGTGATATTTGTTTCTTTTGATATTCTCTTATTCCTCTATTTGAATTGAATATAACCACTAGAAAGACTCAAAGGTCTAAGTCATCTCAAGAGAATATTACCGGTTACAACCGGTTAACAATGCCAACCCTCCCTTATATATAGACAAGGGAGTTAGTTCTTTTATAAAAATTGAATTGCCATTAAATTTCTGTAATACTTTTGGGTTCAAGAAACTCAGAGATGGGCTTCCATCAAGAACCAAAGAACAGGGTTCTTGCCTCTCTACTAGCTATTTTAAGACTTTGCACCAAGCCAGCCAAGCGTCTTCTCTCAAGGAATTCAGGAGGAGAAGGAGGAGGGAGGGAAGAGATGTTGAGGCATCATCATCCATCTCATACTCAATCTCCATTAAATTCCCCAAGGAGGTTGCTGAACAAGATCTGCAACAAGGCTGTCCCTATAAAGCTGAAGTCAAGAAAAGGGGAAGAAGAGGATGGTCATGAGTTTGGAGATGGAGGGTTGTGGCAGAAAACAATCTTGATGGGTGAGAAATGTCAGCCACCTGAATTCTCCGGTGTTATTTACTATGATCATAGAGGGAAATTGTTATCGGAGCCACCGAGATCGCCGCGTGCCAGCCCTTACCCATCTTCTATTCCTCTCAGTCCAAGGTTGAGCTGATCTTTCAGTCTTTTTTCTTTCTCCCCTTCGCCATGTAAAAAATGAAAGCATTAAGTGCTTCAATGAACGGAGGCTTTCTACCTCCTTGGTATGGGAGTTTGGTTGCGATGTTGATCTTAGATTTCTTAATTGATTTTTTTTAAACGCGTTGTTCCATGTAAAGGAAACTGCATCATGTATGAGTATTCAATGACACATCCTTAGCTGATTTGAAAATTTTCATGGTTTTACATCTAATTGTTGTGATAGGCTAAGACTATATCTCTACAGCACACTAGTAGCTAGACATGAATATGGTTATGTTAGTTGTTAAACACCAAAGGTGAGGAAAACAAGGCACTAGGTTACTTCTGATTGGTGTGTAGGAGACCGTCTAGGGTCCCTGGCCGTGCAGCATGAGGCTCAAGTCAAGTGCTTAAGGATCAAACCAGTGACCAATCTATTAATAGCCTGCAATGAGGGAGTACTAAGTTGGCTTGTCAGTTGTTAATCTCTAGAGCACCATAGGCAAGAAAGACTTGATTGAGGATTAATAATGGCAAGGTGGGCCATGGTTATTGGACCAGTTTTTGGGTCTGCATCCCACACCCTGAGACCTGACTCCTGAGTCTGAAGATTCCAACTTCCTAAGGTTTGAGAGAGAGAGAGAGATTCCCCAAATTCATAAAGAAATAATATATGAGATAATGACAAAAGTGATTTATCAAAGGTGCATTCATGCATATGACTCATGAGTCATAACCATGGTGCTGATTGTGGTGCATTAGACATTAATGATGATGGATTAATGGGTCAAATAAGGGTTTCGTCCATCATCATCCAACCCCCAAATTAAGCACTATTTTTTTGTTTTTGTAACTCTCAAAACACAAAATTAGAAAGATTTAAAACAACATAAGGTTAATATAGTCAGTTTTGATAGAGGAAGGAAGCTTGTAGTATGGATCTTCCATTTATTCTTCTCTTTTATTGTCTAATGTAGGTATTGTAGAATGGAATCAGATCTTGTCCCACGTGGGAGAGAACTCAGCACACATTCGATGGTTGGAAACCTTTTAAGATACGTGCCCTGATGCCACGTGCCCAGATACTAGAATGTGTATCCAATACTCCTAGACATCGAATATGCGCTGGAGACACCTCTTACCACTTTTAATTTCTAAACTAAAACCCTTCATCTAAAACGTGGACCAATGGAAATTGAGGGATCTATGAGTCGTCTAAAGAGTGTTGATTTGGAGGCTTTCCATAGAGGGAATGATAGCCATACAAACCCAAATGCTCAATGATATTTGTCAACCATGAGGTGAAATGTATCAAAGAATTAGGTCCTCCATTTGACATATTGTGAGTAGGTCCCACAACTTTTTGGGTGTAAGGTTGTTGGTTAAAGAGGTGTGTGGGAAGCACTTCTTTATGGGGAATCAGAATATTAGGAATCATATCTTAAGAATTGCAACTTTAATTTAGGGTGGTAGGTTAGGTATTCCTTCCCACCACCAACAGCTTACAACAAGACCTTTTAAATGTATGGTTTAAAAACACAAAATTGGATAAGGAATTAATCTCTTTCAATTCAGCTGAGACGATAAGAATCGAACCGAATCAAAATTGATTAAATCGGTTCTAACCCACAAACTTCCTCCCCCCCCCCCCCCCCAAAGAAAGAAGAAAGGTTCACATGTCCCACCCAATGAGTCATAATCTGATATAATATACACCTTATGCTAGCAAGTCTATTTTGTAACTTGTAGAGTGTTGGGATTCCACGCAGAAGGTGGAAGTAACAATTAAGTAGTCTAATGTGGAGACTTATAGATACTTGGGCGTCCTCACTTTAATAACTAGTTTTTTTAAGTATGAGTTTTATCCAAGTCCTAACAAGTGGTATTAGAGCCAAATTGTAACAAAGCCAAAGATTTGTAGTACCAAGGCATGGAAATCCAATGTATCGTGTGGAAGGGAGAGGGGGGGGGGATCCTCTACAATGTAGGGGACTAGGGGTAGAAATAGACTAGTGTGGAGAGAGAGTGACATTAAACAGGAGAGAGAAAAAAAAAACAAGAGAGACAAAAATCTCACAGGTTTATCTTCCGACATCCCTGCGCTAGAGATGATCTAAATCCGCAATTGTTAGAATTCCACACAAAAAGCAGAACTAATAATCCCACATCGGATATGAATAGCCCGATGTGAAGATTGAACACCATTTTTTAATAGCTAGCGTTTAAAGTGTTTTAGGCAATATTCTCTAACCAAAAAAATTTGCGCGATGTTCCAACTTCCAATGTTCAAAAACTTTCTCCACTCCACTATAAACAATCAAATTAGATAATGGTCAATATGATAATTTATTTAATTGAAAGTGGGTTTTCATTAATTGGGGCAAAACCGTCTCTCTTATGTTGAAACTATCACAAATCACAATTATCTTCCTAAAAATAGAGCTCATTTTGTCCTTTTTTAAGAAATTAATTAATTAATTAATTGCATATACTAGGTGGGGAGTGATGCTGCAAGAGGAAGGCGTTCCATGGATCACATATTGTCATATTGATAATAACTTTGATATTTAGGAGAAATTGGGGGAGTTGCAATGGAATTGAAAGTTATCTACCTAAAAAGAATCATTAAATTGGAATGTAAAGATAGGGCGAGAGATATGGCAGCTTAAGCTTTGGACCACATGCTTCATATTCATAGTAGCATGAAACATATATATGATTTCCACCAAAAAAAAAAAGAAACCTATATATGATAGTGACCCTGCGTAACACAATAATACATTAAAAAAAAAATGAGGACAAAAATGAGCAGTTGGGCTTATAGTCCCCAACCCCTACAGCTGAGCTAAGTCACTAAGTAGTCCCTTAAAAATATTGTTGAATCCAATGTATAGGCTATGTCTGTAGGCACAGGCCTGGACCAGCTTAAAGTTGTTGGGCTTTGGGTACAACCCACAGACCAAGTGATGGCCCAAACTTTTTTAGCCCTAGGGCGAGTCCTGATTCCCAACTCCTGAACACTCCCTGATATAGATTTCAGGCTGTGAGTTGGTTCAACTATCACCTCATGATGCCAAAGCCTGGCCCAACTATGAAACGGTAGATTCAATCATTTAAGGTTGCACCAAGAGGAAGCTTATTTACCATTCAAAAAGAGAGAAAAAAAGATCTTACAGGCTGAGGAGGAGGAAGAAAGGAAAACAAGAAGAAAGTAATTATTAGGAGGAGCAGGAAGAAGGGAGATTGAGGAAGCTCAAGCGCCAGGAGCGGCATCCTTGACCCTAGTGTGTAAGAAGCCACCATACTCCCTAGCATAATCCTTGACATGGTTAGCCGTATCAGCAAGCCTGCTCCTCGCATAATCTACCCGTTGAGATCCAGGAGGGTGGCGCCCTCTTACGTAGTTGTATATCCACGACAAACCAGCCACAACCGCCACCACAAACCCACACGCGCTCAACAACCCAGCCAATCCTATGAACAACATCGTCCCTACCGGCACCCATATCGGGCTCGCCAACACGATCAACGGCGCAAAGAATATCAATCCCACCACCGTCGCCGTCAACGTCAGCCCCGTCAGGAGAAGCAGTATCCCTCCTGATATCACCAGCGTTAAGAATCCCATCAATTGTGTCGAATTGGGCGCATGCTCATGCAGTTTCCTCATGACACCGCCACCACCACCACCGCCGCCACCACCACCACCACCACCGCCGCCGCCACCTGCTCTCTGTGCTTGGACTTGGCTACCATAACGATCCGCCATTGTTTTCTTACCAATACTGTTGTTTCCCTTCTTGATAATTGTTTCTATCAGAGAGAAAGAAGAGTGTGTGTGAAGGCCTGATGTCTGTTTTGAAAGGTTTATAGGTGGTAGAGAGGAGATTATGAGATCTGTGTGGAGTTTGTGGACACATGTTAGCTTTCAGTTCCCATGCACAACTACACCTGGTGGACGACCTTTTCTTTAGGGGAGAGAGAGAGAGAGTGACAAAGAGAGATTTTATCACTCTCTCTCAAACAAACAAAACCTTATGTAGGGTGAAGCGGTCACCCTATAGGATAAAACCAGCTGACCCAAATCAACCCCATCCTCTCATAAAGGAACCAAACCAAACCAAACTCCAAAGTCCAAACTGAACATATTTGAATGGTTTTATCCAGAAAAAAAGGAATTATTTGATTGAGATTTGAGATTATGTACCAAGGTATCACAGTCAACACGCTTTAATTTAATCTATACACTGAAGAATAGTTTCTCAGAATAATCAAACAAACATTAACATTATATAAACAAGCTTCCTTTACACTCAATGAATAATTGAGGCTTCCACCACAATATTACAAGTTGTCAGTGCTAGGGAGACCAATCCATAGAAGCATACGTCTAGGCCTATCCAGAAACCTGGCTTGCCATGCAGGTTCATCATTTTCATATATAAAACCACTCTTCATGTACAGCTTCTTTGCTGGTTCGTTATCAACAGCAACATGAACGTACAAATCTGTTATACCTGGAAGGAATCCAATTAGCTGTTTCAGTATCATCAATTATTTTCTTGTAATCATCACCATGGATGCAACAATGTAAGGTGATGTGAGGAAAATCTTTCAAAACTTCGAAACTGTAATGCTTAGGCTCCGTTTGATTGCAATAGGAATTTAAAGGGAAAGGAAGTGAAATTTTCATAATATTTTATAATTATTACCACAAATGATTGTACCCACTACTTAATTTTTTTAAACCATATTTAGTAATGATATGTTTTACATATAATTTTTATTTTACATATTATAGCAAACGGTGTTGGATGCAAAGTAAAGTGAAATTTTATAACTAAATATGGAATGATTTGAAATTAATGTCAAAGTCACATGGGTAATGATTACATGTCCTTTTTAAGTATAAAAATTTTACTTCCTTTCCCTTTAATTCCCCTTACAACCAAATATAACCTTAATATGAAATTAAGATTTACCCAGATCTCCTTATATTGCTCACTTCAACTATTTAGCTTTTCTAATATAAATAAGGGCGAGGGATAGACACACCACCCATGTGCAATGACCTAGCTGGCGACACCAATGGGGGGGGGGTATGGATGGAACATCATAACATGATTTCAAAGGGGGAAGAGAGGGAGAAAGACACAAAGGGCACTAGTTTATGGTAACACTGGTGGTCTGCCCAACATTTTCCCTACAAATATAAAGAAGAATGAAAGAAAAGGCTTCAATGGCTCCGCACTTCTATGCCTTCGGTGCTTAGAGTGGCCTTTCCCATAATTCACATTAGCAGAAATACACTGATAAGGATTAATGAAAGATAAACTTTGTAAGGCTTTACGAGGGATGCCCAAAGGATAAGGCTGGAGGTAGAAATAAACGATTCGTTGATGAAAACCTCAGAGCTGGATATCACTCAAAATGAAATTGTGATACTGAACTAGTGTAGCAGCCCAATCCAAAATACAACGCATAAAGCCAGAAGGATAATGGCAACAAAAATGATTCTGATAATTTCCTCTAATTTCCGTTAACTTTTCATTTCCAAATCCAAACATCACCACGTGATTTCATTTTCTCCAAAAGTTCACGTTTTACCGAAAGAATAGAGATATATGAAACCATTCTTATGAATAATCTCACATGGAGGTTTCTCATGGATGCTTTGAGCATATATTTGCTCCGACGAAGCATAACTAAAATACCTAAGTTGTACATGCAGACAATGTTTGCTTGCAGCAACACGGAAGACTAAAACAGAGATGAAGATAATTGTATGTTAAGATGGTTACCCCACTCTTCAGCAACTCTTTTTGACTTGGCAACCAATGCAGAGGCCACACCATTTCTGTGCAGCTCCTTGGCAACGCATACATTACTTAAATAAGCCCTTGCAAAATCAGCTCCAATGCCCTGTCAAAACAAATTCCTACTATTGTAAGAGGAACATATCCAAAGGAAACAGCTGCAAGGAAGTAATATAGTGGATGGCTCAATAAGTAGTAAAAGTGAATCTACAAACAAGTACACTTTCGACTTGAACAAGACATGCAATTTAGCAAAGGGAAGTTCATAATGATTTGGTTACCAGCCACATGTCAACAAGGAGTTCACATGAAAATAAGAGCCATCTCAAGTAACAACAGATGTGAAAATTGGTCCACTTTTCAGAGGAGGTAAAAATTGTCAAGAAGTTCCCCAGAACCACCACTCACAGTAAAGCAACCAGAAAAAGAAAAGTTTGCGCTGACTACACATCTTCAAGAATGAAATAATTTTGTACTAGCAAAAACATTGTAGCAATGCAAACACTGGTAATCAGCAGCACCTATACGCAAGAAAGAAGGAAAGAGAGATCGACGGAGAAGAAGGAAAGAACCATGATAGAGAGTCAATACCTCTATAGTGGACTAGTCTTCTCCTTTATATCAATTAAAAAACCAACTCTTGGTAGGACTCCCACCAAGAGTCAAAGTCTGATTACAATATGAAACAGCTAGTCTAATTTTAATGGAAATAACTAAGGACATAACAAACTAAACTCTATCCCACAGTAAACTTTCCATGGAACATAACCCATGATACATGCTTACACTCCCCCTCAAGCTGGAGTGTGTATATATATATATATATGCAAGTTAGAACAACACCTTAGTGGACATATCGCCATGTTGATCGCCTGAGTTTCCAAACGGTGTAGTGATAAGGGTTTTGCACATCATGCCTCACAAAATGACAATCGACCTCAATATGCTTAGTCCTCTTATGGAAAACCAGATTACTGGTAATATAAATAGCAACTTAATTATCATAATACATCTTCATAGGTTCAACAACTGAGAACCCCAACTCTTGAATGAGAGATTTCAGTCACATCATTCCAGCCGTCGTATGTGTCATAGCTCTGTATTCAGTCTACATTCGACTAAACTAATGTAGTCTACTTCCTACTTCTCTAGTAACAAGATTTCCACCAGAAAAAAAAAAAAAAAAAAAAACCGTACAGTAGTCAGTATTGGATTTAAGATCACCATCAGCACCAACCCAGTCAGCACCAAAATAACCCATAATACCAACATGATCATGACATGGATGACCTTTACAGAAAAACACCTTTAAGATATATCAAAATGCAACCGGCATCCAGTGAGTCTACTCAGGGTTTTCCATGAATTAACTAATAACACCCACAACAAATGAAATATCTAGGCAAGTAACAATTAGTTAGATAAGTCTCCCAACAAGTTGGTTGCACTGATGTTTATCTGAAAATTCTTTATCATCACACGCTCCAAGCTTCAGATGAGAATGCATAGGTGTATCCACAAGCTCATAGCCCAACATCCTAGTCTCAGATAGAAGATCAACTAATTCTGCTCAGGCAAACTGACTCCCCTTAGTATTCCGAATAACTTCAATAACCAAGACATATCTAAGCATTCCCAAATCTTTCATCTAAAAGGTGCAAATAAGTCTTCACATCTTCAATTCCAGAAAGATCATCACCATAAATAATGATATCATCTACATACACAACCAAAATAACCACATTGGAGCCATATTGATGAACAAACACAGAATGATCACAGAAGCTCTACATGAACCCATAACCACCAATGATGAGGGGATTGGTTCAATCCATAAATAGCCTTGTGAAGACAACAAAAGATTGATGCATTCTCCTCCTGAGCAAAATACCCAAGAGGTTGCTTCATATACACCTCTTCCTTAAGATCACCAATTCACCATAAAGGGGAAAAAGACCTATATCAAGTTGAAACAGGACACAATCAAGATTCAAGATTAACAACCAAAGATATTAGGAGTCGAATAGAATTAAGACTAGCTATTGGAGAGTCTCAAAATAATCAACGCCATATTCTGAGTAAGTAAGCTGATCTATGAGCATCGCTGTGCGGTAGGGTGCTTATAGGTTGCACGCATCTTACTCAAATAAGGGCCTTTAGCATCTTTCATCATATTTTGATATTTTTTCTTCCTCTGAAATTGCTCTTCCGATGCTAGAACTAGAATAGGCTAAGCTTGGCAAGATATCAGCTATCGAGTGAAAAAGCGTTCAAAGAAAGAGATGAAAGGCAAGTGTGGATTGCTGAAGCAGCAGCCTCACTCCACTCACCTAACTTGTTATCCTCTCTGAGCATGCGAAGGTGTCAGCAAAGACTCTAAGCTTAACTGATTACAGATAGGTAGTGTGGACTACTCTACTTTTCTCACCTCACTCACAACAAAGCCATATCGCGCGAGTCACCTTGCACTCAGCAATCAAACTACTGCCCCCCTAACAGAGTTTTGTCAATGATGCTCTACGATCACCTTAGCCCAATGGAGACTAGAGAGTAAGCTGATCTATGAGCACCTCCCCTCCCTTCCCTTCCTCTCCGGCTCTGGGCTCTCCCTCTCTGGTTGTTGTGGTACAACAGAGTGGACATCTCCACCACTCCCTGCAACAACCCCTGCCCCGCCTGCTCCCACTCCCTAGAAAGACTCACATAACGCCTGCTCGAAGTTCGTCTTGCAAATTTCACAATTTGCCCACTTGTTCTTCAGTTGGTCTGCAAGTCCGAACCCCTCTCGGGCTACTTATGGCCTTCTTTGATAGGTTTGTGGATGATGATCCTTTTTTTATCTATTCTTTGTTGGCCCAAAGGGTTTCGTTTTCAGTTCTTTATGAAGTCTGTCTTGCGGATTTCACAGTTTGCCCACTCGTGCTTCAATTGGTCTGTGAGTCCAAATCCCCCGAGCTCCTGATGGCCATCTTTGATGGATGATGATCCTTTTTTTTTTATTAGCCCAAGGTGTTTCTTTTTCAATTCTTTATCTTCAAATTTTCAATGATGCAACGCTGCAGCTTCTCTGTACCTCCCCTGCTTAATAACCTACTGGGGATTTCCAAAGATGAAACCGATGAAGGAGGCCATTCACCCCGTTCTCAATAGTTTACCTGAGGGCTTTTGAAGTTGGAACTGAAGGAGATTTCTTTCTTTTTTAGTTTGAATAGAGAGCCTAGGATTTGAGGGTAGCCTTTTCCCACTAGACAAGCTTTCATCCTCTCTATTGTCCCACCATGCAAAGAATTTGGTAAACACCCACTAACAACCAACAGCTCTTGCCTGCAAGTAAATCACTCAATGTCCATATGTGGTTGATATGCATAGCTGCCATCTCGTCCTCCATAGCAGGCTGGCCATTCAAAGTTGAGAATTCTTGGAGTGAGACTTTCTTTTTGCAAATTCCAGTTTCATTCATCCGAACCTAAGATATCCACGCTAGTAGGACCCCACCCTTTCCAATGCACACCTTTCAGTTCTCTCCCCCAAGGTCAATCTATTTATGTTGGTTTAGTTTCCATCCCGAAGAGTATGTATACGGATCAACTGCTCCCAAGAGAGATGTCGATGGAGGTTTCTTGTATTTTCCAGGAGAAAAGGAGATGACATACAAGAACTTCTCCTTTCTAGACGAGTCACTGGCCATAGCAAGGAAAGTGACAGCCAACACCCCTTGCTCTCTGACCGCGGGGGGCATATTGCCCAAGTAGCCAACATCACCCTCTTTGGAGACAAGGATGACAACCTTGTTGTCATCTCCGAGGAGCTGGAGACGCAAGTCCAACGCCTTCTTCTTGAACTCGATGTGATGTATATCCCCACTTTGGGAGGATCTATCATAGGAAGAAAGGCCCAGCCAAAGAGGGCCCACCGACCTCACTTAAGACTACCTGAGTGGCTAAGTTAATTAATTAATTATTTACTTTAATTAATAAGGCCCATGGGCCCATCGATTGCATGCCCTTAAACGCTCTTAGTTAATTAGGGCTTACTCCATGTTGGAGTTCTAGTCCTACTTGGAGTCCAACTCCTATTATGTTATGACTAAACCTACTGGGAATGTAACTCCTAGTTAAGGTATGATTGTTATTCTGCCCTCTTTATATAAAGGAGCTAATGTACTCTAATTTTTCAGATTTGAATAAACAAAGATTGCAGTCAATTGCTTCTAAACAGCTGAGATAGCTGTGGGTGAGATGCTCGGGCCAAGATAGCCACCCCACCCACAATTCTCTTAGTTCTTCTCTCTTCTTAACTTCACTTTCCTATTATTATTTTCTGTTATTATTCACTGTTATCATTGAAAGATCAGACCTGCCCAGAAGATCCAGAATCGACCAGCTGAATATTGGGGTATTTGAGATCTGCGATCTCTCTCCTCTCCCCTATTCTGCATCTGATCAAGGAGCTACCGTTAAGGGTTGTTTAGAAGGCATTGTAGGACTACTCAGTCCTCCTCTTGAAGCTGTCCAGATTTGACCAATTGCTGTTCCTGCAGAAATCTTCAGATTCTCTCTCCTAGGTCAAGAATCAAGAAAGTTACGAATTTTGCAACCAGCCAGCAGAATCTCTTCCAACTTGAGGGTTTTTGTACCCTCCTAGGACCCTCCATCGACCAGCTTTGCAGCTCCATTGGAGCCTTACAGGTCCAGCCGCCCCTCTGTCTCTCTCTTTCCCAATCGCAGGGTTTTTTCTCTCTTATATTGACTTATGTTTGGGTTGGGTTTTATTACTTTGTTAGTCTAAGTTCTTTGGGTGTTCTTTGCTAGTTATTTCTCTATTGTTCTCCTGGGTTAACTTCTTTTATTGTCAAGCTATTTAGTGAGTCTTGTTTGTTTGTTCGGGGTTATAAACTGCTGGGGTAGTGTACTTGTAACCTACTTCTGCATTATGATGCCTCCGATCTGCGAGCGTGTTAAAAGGTTGCGGGTGAAAACCGATTTGAAGGATAGATGGGTGAATTCTATGACCAGAGAAGGTGTCTTGTGCTTTGGCCTTGGATCTGTTGGGCTTCAGCTTCGGAGGAATGAGCTTGAGCTCGTACTAGAATAGTGGCTGGAGTTAATACCCTTGAAACCCTTCTGCAGAAGAGGCCAGTCCCTATGGATGCTACTGCAAATTACAGGAAAATGGAGGAATAATGGAAAATTCAGAGGTGTGAGAGACAAAACAGAGAATGAGGGAGTACATGGAGATGCAGAGGGCATGCGGGGAACAGAGGAGGGGAGTGAGAGGGCCGGAGGAGGAGAGGGAGGGGAGGGAGAGCCAGGGAAAATGCTATCTCCACACAATATTCCATCGAGGTGAATTTACAAATTCTACCCTCCACCTTAACTCACTAAAAAATTTGAAGGGGTAAATGAAAAAATAGTGAAGTGAATGACTTCACTCTTAATCGTGACAAATGGACCCTCTAACTTATTAGGAAAGTTGAGATAATATATTTTATTAAGAAGGTTCGGAGCCCATAGTTGACATTATTCCTGTTTTTGGTCTTTATATTTGTAACTACCCCCCCCCCACCAATATGACCCTTTAACTTATTAGGAAAGTTCAGAGACTATATTTTATTAAGAAAGTTCGGAGCCCATAGTTTACATTATTCCTGTTTTGGGTCTTTATATAAGTATCTAAACCCCCCCCCAAACGGTAATGAAGAATGGATTAGTTTATTTGCTTGGAAATTGTTATGTGAGGCTGATCTCTCTCTCTATCTATTTAATTCCAAAGTGAATTTGGATGCCAGTAGAGTTAAGAGGAATTCCAAATTTCAGCAAAATTTCGAACATTGCCCATACATAAAAGCATGATTTCGACGAAATTTTGAGATTTCACCCCTTTCGCACAAGAGCTCTAGAACAGCCAGAAAACCTCAATTGTTTTGGCAAATCCCTCATTTTGTTACTGAATCAAGGCTTGGTAGTCAAATGTAGAGAATCTACCTTAACATGGGTTAGAAGCATCATTTGGCCAAATTTGCAACCTATTAGGTAGCCTGTGACAAACTTTTAGAGATCTTCAGGCAAAGGATGACATAGCCATCATATGCCAGAGGGTCTGAAGCCAAACAAACACTTCTGTTTTTTTGTTTTTTTTTTTTCCCCCTTTCAATTTAATGACTCAAACATGTGTAATAGCACTTAAATAGGAATTCCCTGAAGTTTCAAAGCAAAAATCTGCCTTTTGGGCATCAAAATGGACTAATGTTTTGGCAAAAATGGTCGAAATCCCACCGAAATCTGAATTTTTGAACCTTGACAAAGCCAATAGATATCTTCATAGTGTTATAAATGATAATTCAACAATACCTCTGGTTTCTCCCCAGTTATTTCATCTGGAAGCCTAAGACATTGGTTAAGATCAAGGCTCCCCACCACTACTCTGTCTCCTCCATTTGCAGAAAACTACAATAAGTAATAAACAGTGAGCCGGTTAAATAGCAATTGATGGAAAAGAGAGAGAGTAGAAGGAAACAAAACTAAAACTAACTGCAATATTAGGTACCATACACATCATTATAGTGATTGAAAACACCATAGGACTATAAGCCACGAAAACCAGGAAACTACTGTCAAAGCAACATCAAAATGTATCTTAATGCATTAGAGAAGGGACAATATCAAACCAGTTAGAAGGAGAATAATTAGAGTTCCCTAGATTAGCCACTTCATGAGGAGAAAATCAGACAGTAGTGAATGTGTGATAGGTTTGGTAGGTAATATCTTATTATATTGCTATAATAGTTATTTATAAGTACAACTTTTCTCATCGAAAAAAATTACTAAGCAGATGTTTTCCAGAAAGTCTTATGTCAATCAAATGCCCATAGAAAGTTAGAAACATGAGCAGCAAAATACATCTAACCATCAATTTGACAAAGCAGTGTTTCATACCTTTAATGTGGAGCGAAGATCATCTGAAAAGATTGATGTCTTTGACAATGGAAGAGTGGCATTTATGCAAGAAACCCTTTTAAATCCTATCCTCGTGCCAGCAATACGTTCCTTTAGTGCTTCAAACTCACGCTCAGCCAAGTACTTCCTATGATCCTAATAGAACTTGATACGGAATAAATACCATCAATATTATAGTAAAGAGGGGTGGAAAAAAACAGAAGAATTGATTTCATACGGCAAACTTCAAAGGGTGATTTTTATGAGATTTATACTAAAACTCTCATATACATATGACAACTAAATAATCACGACAAATATATTCCTGCTCCATAGTTCAAAAACTCGGGTTTCAGTCTCATTTTGGCCTGATTGAAATGATCAAAATTTATCGAAATGACCAAAATTTCACCAATACAGTGCATTTTTTGCCATGAGTTTTGGTTGGGCATTTCAGGGAGGCAAACGGCCAAAATTTTCGTTGAAACACTGCATTTTTGTCTACAATGTAGACATGACGAAATCTCTATGAAACACTGAAATTTTGACTGAAATTGTGCCGATTCTGTAATTTGCCTCCTGTTTTGTCTCGGCCTTGTCGAATCAGCAAACTTTCGCTGAGAATTTGGCGAGTTGTTTAACCATGTTCTGCTCGTCTTTCTGGTCGTTCCATGTTTCTATTGATTTTAGTCAGCCCTTAATGTCAAAGTACCTAAAAAGCTATCCCATCAGTGTAAATGAAATCAAAACTTCCAATTGATCCTATTTTGCCCAAACTATTCTATCTGAAAAACACCAATGTATGAAAAGATTCCCCCTTGACAATGGTATCCTAATAAAATGAAATGATGGTTGCTTCTGGTTGAATAACAATATCTAGTTAAGTATTAACAAATAACAAATCCCACAGTTAGGCATTTGGTCAGCCTTATGCTATGTGACCCACCTACATTAAGGCCTCTTATAATCAATGATTTATGTACAAATAGGATCTTATATGCAACTATTTTTAGGAAACAAGCAGGATTCACAGTTTGTGTGTGTGTGTGAGTGTATGGCAAGTAAAATTTTTTCTGTGGCTCCTTGTAATAAAACCACTCTTGTTAAAGCATCCACTAAAGAGTTGGCTAATCTTGGTTTCCATCTGAACAAGATGCTTGAGATGTTTTTGTTCTTGGGTTTTTTAGTTTTTTTTGAGGGTGTGAGGTAAAATGAGATGTTACCATGTAAGAGGATCTCTGGGGACCTCTCAAATCAATCACGTCCATCCAATGACCAGGGCAGCATAGCTTAATCATCTTCAACAATAAGGTCTAGCCACTGATGACTGCATAAATAGAAAATCCCACTGACAGTGCCATAATCTCCAAAATATTGGAATCATTTATGTTAATTGGGTTGGAGAAAACCAACACAAAATAACATTCCTGATGACGAAAAACTCCACCAATCCCTTCCACCTATGAGTTTCCTCTAATGCTATGTTAGCGTTTAGTTTGATAAAACCTGGAGGTGGCAGGTCCCAAATATGTTGGGACTTGGGAGGCGACAGTTTATAACAATTACTTTATACTCAGATTATGAATTTTCACTGGTTTTTGCTGGGTAATCTGAGTCCACAGGTCATGATTAGAACCTAAGTGATAACCGGAAAGAGCAATCACCTCGCACATTTCCAATTCAATTTTGCAAAATCCTGCGATTGCTCATCTCTTCTTCCCACTGAAAAAACTAGGAAGGCACCAACAATGATGAGTATAGAGACTTGAAAAGTTGTTTTCATAATTAAGAGAAAAAAAATAGGGAAGGCACCAAGAAATTCCTTCCATCCCAAATCTTTATGTTTCTAAAGGAAGTCAAACCATAAGCGCCGATAGAAGAACATAAACGGAGAAAATCATAAGAAGAGAAACACAGAATCTAAAGCTAACTAATCGATTATTCCGTCACCTCACCTCGATGCCGTAAGAGTCTCTGAATTCGTGGAAGGATCGTATACGAAGGCAAGCAGCAGCCCATAGCTCCTCCTCGGAGACAGCTTCGGCGATGTCCAAAGCAGACCTATCTAGGGTTATGGTTTCAGGGGTGCAGAGGTGAGAACTGATGATCGACCGAGACTGACCTCCAGTCCTCCGACAAGGAAGAAAGACAGGTGAGTGGTTTCTAGGGTTATAGAAATTGGGAATAGTTCTGCAACTCCTGTAGCTGTTACTGGCACTGGTTCTCCTCCTCCGATGGGGATTTGAAAGGTGAGGAAGGGAACAGAGAAGCGCCATTCTATCTTCCCCTTCCTTCGTATGTGGATGGCGTCTTCGTGGACTCGCTCTCCTCAGTCCTTATAGGCTTACGAAAAGACTAGTCTTCCTGACTTGGACTCCGCCCCATGTATAGTCTACAGTCTACACTAGTAAACTGTTACTTTAACTATGTTTACAGTCAGAACTGTCTTTTTTTTTCTTTTTTTTTTTGGCCACTTGGAAGTCAGGAAAATTAGGAGGATGGAAGCTCTATCCTCCCACAGGAACTGAACTCTTGGGCAATCTCTTGGGCTGTGTTTGGATGCTAAGGAAAGAAAAAGAAAAAATTCCTATCATTTAGTTACAATAGAAAAAACAGAGATAAACAAAACCTCCCAAACAATAAACACTCATGAATGAGCCTCTATGAGGACTGTGGATTCTTCCCACCTAACCCAACCAAACCCAACAACTGTCTATAAGAATTTTTTTTTTTTGATTGAAAAAAATAAATATATAAATATGTTGTTATTTAACATTGGGGAATTTACTATCACTCCCCTACACTTGCCCTATATTTACTAAAACTCTCATACTTTTTACTTTTTTTCTAATACTCCTCTACTTTTAGACTTTTATATCTCTTTCTTCCTGCTATTTTTAAATACCCCTCCTTTTCACCGTAACCTATTAAACTTTTTTTCAAATTAATTGGCTAAAAAATTGATTGGTTTAAATTGATTGGGAATGAAAATCAATACTTTACATGGGTCCCATTCATCCATTAGAGGGTGGCGAGTTCCCATAAATTTAAATCTTTTTTCATTGTGAAAGGATTAAGTGGTCAATATCGGTATTGGTTGAGAACGATATAGATCCAATACTTTTATCAAATTTTTTTATAATTTTTTAAATTTCTAATACCATGTGTCGCAATCTTAATGGAGAATGTAACACTAAATTCAATACCAATCCAAATTAGTATTGATTGAGACTGATGCCAATCCAATACCGATAAAAAATAGATTATTAAACTCGTGATGATGGATGAGACAAAATAATAATAATAAATAAATAATATGTGACTCAATACTAATGCATGTAGAAAAAATATCAAAACAATCAAAAATAGAAAAATAATGATATAGGAGTCAAGGAGGAGTTTGAGTTTCAACCAACAAAGCAATATTTAAACCAAGTAATAATAAAAGGATAAAGCCAATTGGTTGTTTTCTTAGATTAGTAAAAGCATGTTTCGAACCAAAAAATTTGAAAAAGTTTAATAGGTTACAAGTGAAACAGAGGGATAATCTGTATATTTTAAAAAAGGAGGGGAGAAAGAGATGTAAATCCCAAAAACAGGAGAGTATCAGAAAAAAAGAAAAAAATAAAGGAGTCTCATAAATATAGGCCAAAGGCAGGGGAGTAATAGTAAATTTTCCAATAATCAAATATTTACTCCTAAGCAGACAAACTCTCTAATATCTACTTATAAACATACATGCACCAAACACTTAGAAGAGGAAATTTCTATGCCTAAGCATACATATTAGTCCAAATTCCTACACAAACCCTACCCAACTAATCTCCACACATCATCTTCCAAGACGCCAAGGAGAATCAGAGCGTCTCCAACAAGAAGGCAGCCCGACAGCAGGGTGCTGGCCTTGCGAAGGGGGTGACTAAGCTAGAGAAGCTGGCCTAATGAAGGCGACAGTCGCAACGGAGGGGCATCGGCCTTGCGGAGGGCAACGACGAGGCAACTGTTGGCCAAGCATAGCTGACAGCCTTGAGGGCTGCTAACCATGCAAATGGTTGGCCAAGAGGGCGTCGACGGTGCTAATGATTTGATATGTGAGGAGATGGAGAAACCCAACGAATCCGGTAATGATCCAGATCTGGGCTGCGGCTTGGTCAACGGTAACTTACACCCGAACCGAACAACAATTTAAGGATGAGCAGTTGTAGGCCTAGAGAGTGTCGACATAGCCAACGAGGGCCTGGGAGGAGCTGGAGAACTCGACGACACAAGATCCAAATCTAATCGATGACTTTGCCAACGGCACAGTGTTACTCAAAAACTAAGCTGCAACTCAAAGTCTTACCAGATCAGAGGCTTGATGGTAGAAAGAAGCAGAAGTGAGTCGACAAGGGGTGGATCATGAACTCCCATTATTTGAGACAAAGGAGGAAGAAGAAGGGAAAGGGTGATAATGAGAGAGAAGCAAAGAAAGGGAGTGGAGGAGGAAGAGAGGATGAGAGAAAGAGAAGGAAGGGTGACAGAGAGGGACGGGAGTAGCCCAACCTCACAGCCAGGCTACTCCCAGCAGGGGTCAAAAAGGGTAGTTTATGAGAAGGGCGAGAGAGCTCAGATTCATCTAGTTGAATGAGAAACTTCTTTCCCTTTAATTTACGCGGGCAAGTTCTTTGTATTTCATTCTTATGGGGAAGTGAAGTTTTTGTGTGTACGTGAGGACCAATGGGAACACGTAAGAAAGCATTAGAAAGAATCATTTTTCCTTCAGGGAGAGGCTGTCATTTCGCCCTCATGTGTCTGGGTTATAGGGGGCCACACTCCTCCACAGAAAACATTTGCCCCATTTTTATATATTTAATTTAAAAGGGTGAGTGGATTCTTCCTCCCTCAACTCGTGAAAGAAAACTTTCATTTTTTTTTAATGGGAAAAAAAGACGCAGGGCGGTTGAAATGATTGCCCCACCCCCACATAAAAGGTAGAAATAAGGGTGTCAATTTCAAACCAAAACTGAGCCCAACTAACTAGATCGAACTGAACCAAACCGAATAAATTCGGTTTATATTCAGTTTAGGTATGTGAGTATTGCTATTCGGTTTGGTTCGATTTCAGTTTAGGATGTTAAAACCATTGGTTTGGAACCGAAATCGAACCGAATTACTCATAAAAGTTAAAACCAAAAATGGAAAAAAAAAAAAAAAATCGCTAAGACTTATGAGGGATTTTCCATATTTCCTTTTGAGTTTTTGACTCTTAGAGGGCGCGTTGGACATGTTATTATGCTTTTTTTTTATTCCAGCTTAGATCTTACTTGAGATTGGCATTTACAATTTTATTCTGTTGGTCATAAATTGATACATGTTTTGACTATGCTATGGTCAGATTTTGATGGGTTTTATTATCTTTAATAGGTGATTTTGAATGATTATCTAAAGAGACTTCATGATTGATAGAATGTGTAAGACAAAAATTGGAGAACTGAGTCGGTAACTTGAGCCCATTATGGCATTTGGTCCATCACACTCATGGTTCAAAAGTTGAACCGTTTTTCATAACCAAATTAAAACTGAGGTATAGAATCCAATCAAAACCGAATTAGAATCGAAATCAAACTGAACCGAATTGAATCGGTTCGAGTATCTAAATATGGAACCGAGTTGGTTCTCGATTCGGTTATGGTCCACCATATCGTCATTTGGAACCGAATGGAAATCAAACCAAATACCGAAACCGAACCAATTGACGCCCTTAGGTTGAAATACCCACACTATTGATACTCTTAGGTGTGCTCTCATTGACCCCTGCGATGGTATAGGAGTCATGTTCTCAGACAGAGAACTCTTTCCCTTTTTAATTTATAGGATAAGTTCATTGCACACGTGCTAATGAGAGGGAATACGGGAACATCTTTCCATGCCCTACTATGTCTAAGCGTGGGGAACAAAAGCTGGTAGCATTCTTTCTCCTTTTATTTTTACTTCATTTTTAAATATTCAAACCATTTTCCCTGGTTGTTGATACTCCATACCTGGAGATGACCAGCTAGACACAACAGGAGAGAAAAAGTGAAACCCCCTATTTCTCACTCCTGTGTCAGCTTCTCTCATGTTTTGTGTCTAACTGGTAGTGGCTGTGGAGAGGATCTAAATCCAATCCATAGTCCACACTTGATGCTATGGGTGTCAATCTTGAGCCCACATCAGTAGGCCCAATCCAACCTGACTCGCTTAAGGCCTGACTGAACCGGCCCATTTAATAGACGTGTTAGGCTTAAGCCCGGCCTGTTTATTAAATAGGCGTTTATGGTGCAGAGTAGTAGCCCGTCGGGCGCCCTACCGGCCCGACTCACTTAAGTAGTCCGTTAGAACCGACTCAATTAGCCCGACCGACACGACCCCCTTTAGAAAAATGGTTAAATTGTAAATATCTATTCTACCACTGATACTACAAAATATGAGTAAGGAATAGGTAGGACTAAACTAATAGCTGATTACAACACAATGGATATATGAGATTTTAATGAGAAATATGGTGACCATTGTGATTTCACTGTGAAGAATGACAACATAGAGAAAAGATAAACATTTGGCACAGACAGGCAGCTTGGTTTTCATTGAAATAATAAGATTGAACACAAGCAATGTGCAGAATATCTATAAAAAACTAACATAGTCAAACAACTGCCAAAGTAGTGTAATAATTGAAGGGAAAGACAACTGCCCAAAGTAGGTTTTTTCTTTCATTGTATTATGTATATCAGTGAATCAAAAATCCAATTTCAGGTTTGTAATATTCTTGGATCATTCAATTGTTAAGAAGAGTGTAATTCTTGTAACTTAGCTTACATTTTAAAAATATGATTTCCTTGGATATGGTTTCGGAATTGTGAATGTTATATTCCATTAGTTTTAAAGTCAATAGTTTAATCCGCTTAAAAATTGATTTTAGGGTAGACTCGTTTAGAGCCCGTCTAGAATTAAATAGGCCCATAGCCCATTTAAGGCCTGTACAAGGCCTGTTTAAGGTAGCCTGATTAAAACCCAACATCGATCGACCCGATTTCAAATCATACCATGCTCTTTAAACCCAGACCCGTTTAAGTAAATCGGCGTTCACGGTGCAAGGATTTCACACCACCAGCCCAATTAGCCCCGACCGACTGACACCCTTACATGATGCTTCATTACTTAATCGCAACTACCGCCTGCTCCGATAATGGCTTCTACGCTCACCCTGCCTCTGGCATCTTCTCTCCTCCAACGGAACCCTAATCGTGACTTTTCTATCCGAACCCGCAAGAGTGGCCGCAGATGTTATGGACCACAATTGTTGGTCATGGCTGTCCAGGCGGAGGATCGCTCTCCTCAGAAATCCACGAAATTGGTAACTTTCTTAGGGAAAGGAGGCTCTGGCAAGACTACTTCTGCAGTTCTCGCCGCACAGGTGCTTTTCCTCAACTCTCCGTGCTCCATTGAGAGTCTACTGTTATTTCTACCAACCGTTGATATACTTTTCTTAGAAATCGATATGGGTTTTTTGTTTCTACTTTGATTCTTGTGTTATTTCATTTCATTGATTATCTGTTTCTGTAAGCTGCATTTCAATTCTTGAACCCCCATTCGAATTGCTTAAAAAAAAAAAAAAAGAATCTTTAAATTGTTTATGATCAAGTTAGTTATCTTGGGTAGTGCTTCCAGTTTACATTTCATTTCTGATAAACATCCTAGTATCCTATAGCCGGAAATTATTATTATTTTTTGTTTGTTTGTTTGTTTGTTTTTTTGGGTCTACAAGTAGAGGAAAAGCTACTTGAAAACACAATCCCTTCATAAGTCCACAAGGTAACTGATATGATAATTAATCCATCTATACGACATATTCAACTATTCTATGATTGTATCACATACCAATAATGTGAGACAAGTGTGGCTAATTAAGAAACTTGGAGTTGTCTAGAAATGAACATGAACCATATTTATGACTTCTTCGTTCTACCCGAACCTAGAAAGAAGGTTTCTAGGTTCGATACGTAGTATCTATATTTGTTGCTCACTATATATGGCAGAGATGCAACAGTTGAAGCACATTAAGTAATCATTTCCAAATTCTGAAGAACAAATTTTGGTTGAAAGTTAAGAGCTTGTGAGGGATGAATCTAACTATCTTCCAATTTATTAGCTAAGAATATGTAGCAACAACAAAAAACAACATCCAAAACCTTATCCCAACTTAATGGGGTTGGCTATATGGAGATTCCAAGCAAGGACGAGTGCAAGGAACCATGCAAAAAGATTGATGGGTTATAGCTAAGAAAATGTAGATTATTAAAAAACTGTGTTGCCCAGAAAGATCATGAGCCATATTTATGACTTGACGATATATTCAAACCAGAAATAAGGTTCGTTGCATAGGCTTTAAATGTGTTAGCCGAGGATTACTGAATGGTGTATTTCACATCATATATGGGCTGATGGCATCAATGCATCATTGAAGCACTAGGAATAATTGTTTCCAAATTCTAAAGGACTAATATGGTTGGTGGTTAGAGTTCTTAAGGAATGACTGTTACTTTCTTCCAATTTTTTATCCTAAGAACTTTGCATTCTTAGCCAAACCTTTAAAGTTTCATAATTCAGTGACCCCTTTAGTCTCTATTTGGTTGCAATGGGAATTTAAAAGGAAGGGAAGGGAAATTTTCATACTTTAAAAAGAAATGTTTATAATCATTAGCTTGTATGATTATATAAACTATTTAATTTTTTTATCTATATTTAGTAATGATATATTTTATATGCAATTTTTATTTCACATATTATAGCAAAGGTTTTGGATGCAAAGAAAAGTGAAATTTTATAACCAAATATGGAATGATTTGAAGTAATGTTAAAGTCACATGAGTAATGATTACATATATTTCTTTTTTAAGAATGAAAATTTCACTACCCTTCTCTTTAATTCCCCTTACAACCAAACATAGCCTTATAGTTTTTACTTTCTTCCAATATCTTATCCTAAGAACTTTACATTCTTAGCCATACCTTGATAGTTTCATAATTCAGTCACCCCATTAGTTTAATATTGGATGAGCTGGAAATGGTTTCACTCCTGTATCAGGGATTTTAACTGCTGTCTTCTTCCGGTGCCTAGTATTACGCAAAGGCTGGGCTGAGTACATGTTTGGTGTTGCATTCTCAAGATCCTACTGCCGAATATCTCATGGGTTGTAAAATTGGAACTTCTCCTACTTTATGCAGCAATTATCTTTCGGTTGTTAGGTTGGAAACCACTAAAGTACGTGTATCTCTTCCCTCTCTGTTTCTCTTCTATGTGATTTTGATGTTATGACTTGAATGAATTTGAAACCAACAGGGAATGATTATACTTTATTACAGATGCTTCTTGAACCTCTCAACCGGCTCAAGCAAGCTGACACTCGTCTCAATTTGATGCAAGGGGTTCTTGAAGGGGTGGGTATGTAACGATCTTCTTTCATTGATAGGCTCCGTATTTGTCAAACAACATGTATGAGTGGGATTGTTTTATGTTTGAAGGATAGTCTTATTTCTTTTCTTTTCTAACATGTTAGGTGGTGGGTGAAGAGCTTGGAGTTCTACCTGGAATGGATTCCATCTTTTCAGCCATAGCACTTGAAAAATTTGTGGGAATTCTAAGGACTGTAGCTTCCAGAAACAATAGACAAGAGAAGCTCGATGTAGTTGTATATGATGGCATAAGCACTGAGGAGACACTCCGGATGATAGGCTCTACCGAGAGAGCCAGGTTAGGGTTTTCCTCATTCAACCCTCCCACCTCCTACCGCGTGTAGTCTGCATTGTAATGACATATGAACTTGCACAGATGGTATTTGAAATATTTGAGGAATGTGGCTGAAAATACCGACATTGGGAGGTTGACTGCTCCTTTACTCTTGAGACTAGTAGATGAAACCGTGAAGTTAAATGGTGGTGGCTTGCGTCTTGATGGGAAAACAAGTGCAGAGATATGGGACAATGCTGATCAGATCCTAGAGGTATTTCCATTTTTAGTTTATTCGCCTTTCTTTTCTACACACACACACACACACATGCATGCCCAAAAAAAAAAAAGCTTTTCCCAAATGTTACTGTTACTCAAGAAGTTTGCCTTGGGCTATGTGCAATGCAGAGAGCATCTGCGGCCTTTGCTGAACCATCGAAGTTTAGCAGCTACATTGTAATGGACACAAACTGTTCAATGTCTGTCAGGGCTGCATTACGTTATTGGGGCTGTGCAATCCAAGCGGGTGCCAATGTTGTTGGTGCATTTGGCTTTGCTCGTCCACAATATAGTCCAGAATCAGTACATATGGTTCAGGAATTTTCCCCCTTGCCGTTTGCATGCATGCCATCTCTTTCTATGGGTTCTGTAGATTGGAATTCTGTGTTGCTTGGAAGTCTTGGTGAAGATGCACAGAATCTTCTTTCTGCAGCAGCAAGTGGTGGTGACAGGTTTCAACCACCAGTTAAGTTCGATCCAGTGAGGAAGTCAGTATCTCTCTTCATGCCAGGCTTTGACAAGTCAGAGATCAAGCTATACCAAGTAATTCCAGATCTTTTGCTCTGGAAAGTTGGCTCTTCCCCCATTTTCCATTGTATCTCTATTATCATGCTGATCTTCCTCTATAGTATCTTTAGAAGTTATATAAAGCATGTTATTATTTTTCCCCTATAGTAACTGCCTATGGACTACAGAAGAAGAATGCCTCTGTGAATGCTTGATTACTTATTTCTTGGTATAGATGCTTTGTATTGAACTGTGGGAAACCACGCATCTGTTGAGAATTTCCTTTCTGTATATTAGAGGCCTCGAAAGATTATGATACAAACCTATTAAAATAAAAGAAAAAAAGATACAGTAGAGACTACCCAATGCAATGATCAAGTTTTTTTATATGCATTTTTATTGAAGGAATTAACTTTGATTTCAACCAAATCCAAAACATAAAAACTAAAAAACTCTAGGTCATTTGATCCAGGTGGATTTTGAAAACTTGCGGGTAATAAGCTCAATAGAATAAAATAGTTTGATCTCCAGATCTAAACCAGAAGCCAACCAGAAAAGATCACAGAGAGAACCTAGAAAGAAAACCGAGTCAATTGAATAATTTAAAACAATGAAAGAGAAAAAGTAATCAGAGAATAAGATAGGAAGAGAAGGGAGAGAATCAGATCTTCCATTGAAAGATTAGGCCTGCCCATCATCCTCAAGGGAGAGAATCTCTTTATACTGTATCAACAACATTTCGTGCTAGTGAAATTCAATTATGGCAAGTATCTTTTGACTATCATCCAACCTAACTTTCCTAAAGTGATGTAATCCCCTTCCACAAGCAACTCATAATCTAGAAGCTTATAATAAAATCAGAGACTTCCTCTAAGACACCTACTTTCCTTAATTAAACAACTAACCCCTTACAAGAAAAACCCAAATACCTTTAATTTTAATAAATAAAACCCATCCCATGATAATACACTACTTCCCAGCTGGACATCCCAATCTAATGGATTGATTATAAATATCGAGCCACCAAATTCAATGCACAGGTGCTCCCGCATCATCATTGTTCTGATGTTGTAGTTTCTTCCCGTCAAAACTGAATCTGAGAAGTCTGCAATCAAGTGATCCCTTACATAGCATGTGATATACAAGAATTTTGAGACATGTTCAAACCTCGAATAGAAGCATGCTGTTATGCAATTCACGACTTATTTTGGTCTTCTAAGCCCATTTTGCCACTCCAGTGAATGGTCATCATGTTAACTTGGATTATACACTTTCTTGCCTTCAGCTTTCTCGTGCTTTTTTTTTTGGAGTTTCTTATGTTAAGTGCTTGATTGTTGCAGTATAGGGGAGGATCTGAGTTGTTGGTGGAAGCAGGAGACCAAAGACGTGTCATTCGTTTGCCTTCTAGTATCCAAGGAAAGGTGGGAGGTGCCAAGTTTACAAACAAGAATCTTGTAATTACAATGCGTTAGGATTTCTAGTATCTTTTATTTGAGCTTTTCATTTGAAGGAGTTGAGGGGGGGGGGGGAGAAAGGAAACATAAATCCCCATTTTCCATCTACCGACTCTTGATGATGTCAGAAGAAAGTTGTGTGCATTAAGTTTGGAATGCACATTTTGAATCTTAGAATATTATCTGCAGTTAGATGCTTCTTTGTTTCTTTCCCCTTCTATGTACACCTTTTTCAGTTACATGATGGCTCTATTGCCTCATGCTTTGTTAGAAAATACGCCAAGAGGTACCATTTGATACTTGATTGAAATTTAACTTGTCAAGAAAAAAAAATCATCATTTGAAATTTCACCGTAGACTAAAAAAAAAATGTTAAACGTAATCGATTGATTTGTTTATCATATGAATATGGTAATTGTTGAACTTTTACGTTAATTTTACATGATAACCCCAAGTCCTAAAAATAAGAAGAGAAAAAGAACATCAGTAATGAAGGTGCATTCTTTGTCTTAATTTCTGACTTTTACATTAATTGATTGAAGTCTTGCAATGAAGGTATACCATATTCATTCTTTGCTCTTACTTTCCAGCTTGCATATTTTTGGCTGTTAAGTTAGTGCTATAAGCTACAGTGGATAACCTATCCATGGCTATTTAGGCACCTCTTCATGAAATTGAAGTTTACTGATGTTGATTTAATTGAAGTGATTTAAGTTTTCAATAATGAATAATAAGCGCATTACTTCTGTTAGGATTACAAATTGCAATCCTTGTTTATTGCTAGGTTCTCCTTCGCAACCCCCCCCCCCACTCTCCAATTTAAGTTTTAATATGTTTTTCATCATTATGTAATTTCTAATTATCAAACTAAACAAACCTCAAATCGTGAACCATTTATTTGGATTTGTTGATCTTGAGTTGCAACTTATACTACCTGATACATTGATCCAAACAAAATGCTGAAACAGACTTGACATTTAGATGAGCTGATGATTGTACTCTGTGTATCTTCTATTGACATTTAGATGAACTGATGATTGTTACAGTGTCCAATACAAACTGATATTTTTAACCAATTGAGGTGAAAATGAAATATACAACAGAAAAGTGGATATGAATTTGAAAAGAAGGATAAACTTTATGCTTCTGGCTGATCTGCACTGCCTTTTTGTGCATGTACTCTGTTCCTCAGTTCTTCAAAAGCCCGCATACTCTCCGCATCAAAACCTCCAGCAAACTGGAAATAATAAAGGCTCAGAATCTCATTTATATTCTTAGTAAGAATCCATATGGTTTGAAACAGGAACATTTGTAGATTAGACAGGAGATTCTTAAATCTGGTGAAGGGTTTGCAAGCATTGAAGTGCTTTCACCAGAATTTTCATCTCTTTCCTCAGTCAGTAAAACTAGTTTTTTCATATTAGAAGTTGCAAAAAGATTGACCAATTGGTTATGTAGGAACTTAAACCCTGGAACTGCAAAATTTTTCATTTTCCCTCACTAAGCTACAAGGTTGTTACAGGGAACTTGTAAAATGCTGTCGTATCCTACTGTTTTCTCCATGAGTGGTATATAAACTTAGGGAGAGGGTTCTCTGAGCAATTGGCATAGAGGAGCACACCAATGAGTAAACTTAGGGAGAGAGTTCGCCTCTGGCGGCTCAGAGAACCTTTTCCCATAAACTTAATGGTCTGAGATATAAAGAGTAAACGAGTAGATTTTAGTATTTTACCTGGTGAACACGGAAGGCAAAGCGCACGCCTTGAAGAAGCAAAAACTCTCTGTTTGGCTCCTTCTCAGGTCCACTCATTGCATCAAGCTCTGTTGCTACTCGTTTCATGTATTTCTTTGCCAGCTGAACAGAGGAGAGCTTGATCTGCAGGGAGGAAGAAAATTGACCACTATCTACCATTAGGAATAAATATCATAGCTTTTGAAGGTTTAATAGAGTTCTTATTTTGTCAAAATGCTGGAGGTTGCTTAGATATGTCTAGTTGACTTACACTTCCCCAAATTTGGTATCAATAAATTTACACTGCTGCTCACAAGATGAAGAAAAAGGGCTATTTAAAATGGGGAACTTCTTTGTTATTTTGAGCAAGAAATTACTTTCTGACAGGAGAAGGGATTGTTCTCTAAACCTTGATTGGTTTCAAGAGAGGGGAAGTTTCCTAAAAGGTTATCTTGGAGTGCTTATTCCATTATGTTTCAGAAATGAAGCATACCTTGCCTACTATGCCTGTGTCTGACAACCAATCAACTGGAATTCCGAACTCCCTATACCGTGAAATAGCCATGTCCCGTGTCCGCAGGAGAGCATAGACACTTTGTTCCACTCTGGGAAAGAAGAGAAGAGAAGACAATGAAATGTAAATGCCTACTGGTCTATGTTGGCAAGGGCTTGTATCATTGAGCAATTGGAAACATAGAACTTTTTATGCTGAAAATTAAAGAGATTAAGTTGATGAACTACCCACTAAAGGATAGGAATTGCTTACTTTTCGAGCAATGAGTACATCTTCTTTAGAGCAGCCTCACAAGGGAGTTTGGGGTCATCAATGAAAGAGGATACTTTTTTCTCCAACTTCATCAGATCCTGGTATTCAAAAGCTGCTTCCCTCAAGGCATCTGCCTTCCCTTCAGGCCAATCAAAGTGTTTGAGAACTGCACGCTCATCGACCTAGGCCATAAGGAAAAGCTAACAATTAGACCTATAGTTCCATGCTGTAAAGATGGGTCAGTAAGAACCTAAAAGAAAATATGCATGAGCTTTCAGAATAAACTAATCAGGTTGGATAGATGTTCTTTAATTTTTCAAAAACACCCTACTCCAAGTCCATGCTCAAAAAGAAAGTTTCTATCTCCAAAAGAAATCATAACTATCTTGAATCTCTGCTCCTTTAAATAAATATAACTACACATTAAGATCTGAATCTTAGAAGTCATACCAAGAATGAGAGTTCCTCATCAAGCCAATTCACAAATGAGACTAGATCTTCTATTTTAGTGAAAGAAGCAGCTCGGACTTCAGTAGCCAAGGACTCTACAAAATCACCTTGAGTCTCCACATCTGCTTTTACCTGGATCCATAGCCATTCTTTGTCAAACCTGAAGCACACTGCTGACACAAAATGAGAAAATGAAGACAGAAACACACAAATCTAACATACAGCTAAGAGGAATGTTGATCGATTTTCAATCTCCCCAATCATGTTGCTCCTGGCATCTGCTGCATTGGCTTTAGATGAATTCAAAGAGGAAGTATCCTTCTTTGCCTCACGTTTCATCAAAGTCTGATAAAATTCTACTAGCTCAGGAGCCCGGTGAACTTTATCACCATTGTTTGACCCTCGTGGTAGACTTCCTGGTGGAGGAGGTGGGCGAGGGGGCCCACCAGGAGGCAGTGGTGGCGGTGGAGGGGTTGAAATTCCAGATGATGGATTGGCATTTGGACCAGAAGCAATAGATGCATTGCCTGATGTTTTTGGTGGTGGCCTAGGCGTCCTTGGAGCCCTCTTTTCAATGTCAGCAAATTTTATCTTGCTCACTTGGCTATCGACCTTATCATTGTTTTGCTCACTAGAATCACCAGAAACTACAACCTTTTCCTTGATTTGAGATAATTTTGGAGGCAGGGTAGCTGGTTTCTCTCTATATTCCCTGGCTCTAGGGTCAGAGCTTGAATTAAAATTTGAACTGCCACCAAACCTTTCAGCTCTTGCTTTCTCAGCTCTCTCCTTGATTGCTTTCTCTCTTTCTAGTGCCAACTTGTGCCGATCCTTGTATGCGGGATACTTCTCATCAAGAACCCCTTCAACAGATTTAGACATCACCTGGAATGATGATGCAACGTTGTTTAGTAAATCACCAGAAGAAACTTGTGTTCTAATGCGTGGGAGGTTTGGGGTTTCTGCAGATTCTGTGGGATCCTGTTCCTTTTTCCCAAATGTAGTGATAGCTACACCATCACCTGCATTCCTTAGCATCAAGGATTCCAATGGACCCCTTGACATGGAGGATCTATGGCTCATACTAGCTCTGCTTGGGGAGCTTCCCCCAAAGGACCGGGCTGGTGATGAAAGAGCACTTGAGTCATCCTTGCTTTTCCCCCACCTCTTCAGCTTTTGGAGAAGACCAGGCTTCTTACTGACACTACTATACCTGCTAGTGGAGCTATCTATGGAAGTATTGTCGAAGTCCTCACTACCAGGAGAGGATGGTTGTGAAGAAATGCTGTCAAGATCAGTATCCCCTTGTCCACGTTCCGAACCTGCATACTCTAACATCAGCTGCTTAGCTCTCTCTTGAGATTTTGGGCTCAAATTCTTACTGAGATCACGAGCTGATGTCTTCCCTGCTGGTGTCTGATAATTCCGGAGCTCATACCTTAAACATGCATTGACCCAACGAAGGTATACCAGCTCCTCAACTTCACTGAACCTATTCATCTGGAGCCCTTCAACTTGCTTTAAGAGGTCTTCTTTTGAATGCCTCAAATTATTGACCTCCTCCCTTGCCTTGGCAACCATTTCACTCTGCACCAGCAGAAGCTAGATTTAGTGCTGACAAATTTACCATACACATGCACTTAACATTAGTGGAGAAGTCCTACACACTTAACATGCCAATTTGATTGAACCAGATAAATTACATTGACCTATTTAGTGTAGAATATTAGAACAATAAATACTTCACATTTTTGCAAAATCTAAATATAAATGAGCAAACAGTGGGATACAGTTATAGGAGAGAGCAGAGAAGTACACAAGTCTCTTACCTCTGTCATATTGGAGAGCTCCATTACTTTAGATTCAGCAGCATCCATTTTGATAGTCAATTCTCTCTTCTCATGCTGAAGCTCTTTATTCTTTCTCTTAAGCTCCACAACTCCCACCTCCAACTCCTTTACAGCTTGGAGCTTCTTCTCAACATCTGCATCTTTCTTGAAGGCTTCCTCCTCCTTTGCCTGAAGACCAGTAACTTGTTGTTTGAGCATAAGTAACTGACCCTTTGTCTGGTTTGCCTCTAGCTGAATCTGCCTCTGGAGTTCCTTGATCTTATTCCTTGCCACTTCAAGCTCCTTCCTAGCAGTAACTCCATGTGCAACCTCTTCTTGAAGCTTTTTCCTCTCAGCCTGCAAGGAGTTAATGGTGATGTTCAGCATGTCAATCTCAACTGTCTTTATCTTCAGCTGCTTTTGTAACTCAGTGATATCTGACTCCTGCTCCTTCAGACCATAGTACTCAAGCAATTCACCTTCAAGCTTCTCTTCCCTCTCTTCCAACTCCTTTACCAGGTTTTGTAACCGTTCCAGCTCACTTGCATTATTTGCCATCTCAGTTTCATAGACTCTGTCCTTCTCAGCCTGGGAGTCATTTTTTGTATCAAACTTATCATTGGGAAGTGGAAACTCAATTTCCCCAGAGAGAAAATCTTCGAATTCTGGTAAAATATCTTCATCTCTTAAAGCCAGAATGTTGTCTAGAGTTGGGTTAATTACGCTACTAATTCTTTTAACTTCTTCCTCTTCTTCATCCTCTCCCTGTAACATGCAGAACTTCTGTTAACTTGTCGAGAGAAGAAAAAGTACGACAAAAATGCAAGCTATGATGTCTGTGTCATTATAGAAAACTGTCAGTGGGTGGGTGAATGGAGAATAATGATCTACTTACATGTTCCTCTTCTGGTTTGACATTAGAGTCACTGAACTCCTTCCCTTCATTCTGATGTTGTTCAAAGCTTGCTTTGCCATTTCCTGAGTCCGAAATTTATCAGAAAACAAGAAAAGTTAACAATAAATTCATAAGATTGTAATCCACAGACAATAACAGAATCTAGATTTCTTAGTGGTGCTATGTCAATTACAGAAACAGAAATTTTATGACCCAATCTTTTTTCTCCTTTATTAAAATTGTTGATAAGTTTACACTGTAAAGGTGATAAAAATCTCTCTGAAGAAAGAAAAAAAGAAAAAACAGTATATGATTACCTGAAGATTTGACTACAGATGTTGGAGGCCTTGAAGAATTGATATTAATCTGCTTTACGGCATAGGTTGCAATCGAAGCAGCAACCAAGAAGCCCAACCTGACAATCATGTAGATGATGTGAATGACCAGTTCTTAGCTTCCCTTTCATCCACAGAGGCTGCAACATCCAAGAACTTCTGGCCAATGACTCAAACCATGAAGCTGCTCGGAAAAAGATCAAGGTACCTGGCAGCTGCAATTGCCGAAAAGCTTAAGATGAAATTTGAAGCTCAATTCCAAATAAATTCCTGTTAGAAAAGTGGTAGTTAATTTGAGATAAGATCAACATCCCCCCCTGTAATCATCACCACAGCTACATCATTATCGTTATCATCTTTCCAAGTTCTTTGAGCCTTTCACAAAAAAGAAGTTGCCAATAAGTAAAGAGTTTAAAGAAGAATATAATTTTCAACCGAGCTCTCATGCTAAAACTGCAGCAACCACCAATAACAAGTGGTCAACCTTTCTCCAGACAAGATTGAAATTTTACAACTAGCAAAATCTAGTATGTTACCTCTTTCCTCCGTGGAATAGATTATTGATAAAACAATAACCAGGATGACTAACAAGGACGCCAATAGCTTTTAAGTGCTTCTGAGATTCTTTTCCATTACTGACTTTCTATCCACTATCTATGGCCATTAGGAGAGAAGGGGTTTTTTTTTTTTGGGAGGGGGGAGGTTGGGTTGAGTTGTCTCTTTCTTCACACTCCACACAACAGGGATAAGTTCCTATGGAAAATCTTATAAAATTTATGGTTGTATGCTATAAACAGAAATCACATTAATCCAGTGATAAGAGTTTACAAATAAAGAAAAATTGAACAAAAAAAGTTCATAGATTAGTGAACTGGACCATCTGATCAATCTGATTGTAGTGATACTACGTGGGCCCAGCAACTGCATATTTTAGATTCATCAGTGCATTTTTTTTTCCTTCTAATCTCCTATCCTACTGAGCATCGCTGGCCAATGGCCAGCCTACAGGGCGCTAGTAGGGCCAATGGCCATCTACTCCTACATACAACATAGCCACTCACCCTAATATGACAGGGTTTGATCTCACGACCTCCTCCCCTGGGCGTCGGCTCTTCAAACCAAAGCTGCGACCACTAGGCTAGGCTAAGCTAATCTTCATTCATCAGTGCATGTAGGTATGGCTAAAGAGATGGAACTGTCGTCTAATTCTCAGCCGCTTGTTTACAGGATGTGTTCTCAGAAAAACAAAGATTAGTAACAAATAAGCCAAACAAAAGCAAACCAACTTTATCCGTGATTTGGGGTCCCCCCATCCCCCCTCGACATTTTAACTTTTTGGCATCTCTCTAAGGGTTTGTCCTTTTTGGGTTTTATCTGATCTTCTGGGCTTTTGGAGGCTTTCATATGGTAAGGCTAAGAGGTAGGGGAAGAGCTGCATCTCCTTTGGCAGTTATGGAGAGGATTCCAATCAAACGTCTGAGATAAAGGCTCACATGAAAGGCCCAGGTTGGAATAATAATATTCACAGAAAACAATATCTGAAAGCCAAACATATAAGGCCAAAAACTATTGAAGAAACAGAAAAAGGGATATTAAGGAATTATCCCATCCTGGGATGTGTGGAACTGTGTAACGTGTAATACATAGGAGTGTGGGACCTCAAATACATCATGAGAGAAGAATTAGACAAATTTCCTTCCGTGGGTAATTTGTTTCCTAGGGTCCCACAGTTCATGGTAACAGCCAAAGTTTTTATTCAGCCCAGCCAAGACATCAGTGGCCATGGCCATGAATGGTTCAAGGTCCCACTAATAATATCTGCCGATTTTTCATAGCTAACTCAATTTGCTAGTTGATACAAACATGTGGCGGAAGGCTCTACCAACTTAGGTAATGGACCTCCCTTTTGCTCTTAAATTTAGAGAAACCCTACTTTCCTGATCTGCTACTTTAGTTGATCTACGGTTTAGCATAAACTTGTTCACAGACAGCACAGATAAATGATAATTAAGAGAGAAAAGATTGAGAATTGGGAGAGTTTATCTGAATCTGGAGACAAAAGGGTTTGCTGAGAGATGAAAGCAATCTTCCAAACTAGAACACAATAAAGAATTTTTCTGAGTTTGCAAGTTTTCAAGTTAGCCTTTCTAATCCCTAGGGGTTATGATCTTGCTGGAACAAATGATTAGAAGAGGCCCAAAGAACTTGGAAACTGAGAACTGTAAATGAATGGTCTCATCTTAAGGGCATGTTTAGCTGCAAGTAGTATTTTTTGCATCCCTATGGAAGATTAGTGTGAAGCTTTGAATGGCTATGGTAAAATGGGAAACGGATCAAGCATGAAATCGTAACCATTTAATATGAGGATTTTTTTTTTCAGTCGTTCACCTTCTTTTCTATGCGAAAGCACGATAGAATTGATGATGGGGGCAGATGTGACATATGAAGAACAGGTCAAGGGGAATAATTTATCACTCTCTTACATCAACAAGACAGCTATAACAGCTATAATTCTTTGGTCCCAGCTCCTTAATCTTTTTTTCCTATTGATTTTTAGGTAAGAAACTGAAAGCAACCCTCCAGTCAAAGCAACCTTATCTGTTTTAATTGGAAATTCTCCAGAAATCTGAGTTTCTCAGTCAACAAAAACAGAAATTCTTTCAGAAATTGCACTAGATAATGTAGTTGTGGGATTTGTCCAGGTTGACCCCTGGAGGAAAAGGAAAAAGCTAAACATAGCCAATGGAACTCATGGTTCTCATGGAAACATATGGAGTGAGCATTAAAAATCCTATTGACCAGAGCAGAAGCAGCAGAGTAAACATCTACAAGGGGATCAAAAGGGAAAAATTCTTAATTTTCCAAGCAACAGAAATGAGCTAATTTAGAGAGTAGATCGATTCATAAAGTTATGAGCTAAGCACACATAGATCTAATGGGGTATAAAGCAGCAGATGCAAGTAAGATACCCTTCATTTTCTTATGTAATATCATCAAATCCATTATCTGAGTTTTGGGTATTTTTCCGAATTCATGTTCACCGATAAAACTAAAACCCATAGCAAATGAACTGAGTTTATAGAAAGAATAGTGAAGTTTGGTAGATCATACCTTCAGAAGTAAAAGAAGTGCTCAGAGTATGTACTCGCATTGCTGCTCTGCATGAAATCCAACGAGGTTTTGAATAAATGGGATATTTCAGATAGGTAATGGAACCGGAGGAGTGAGAGAGAGCAGAGAAGGGGAACGAAGAACTTGAGGAACCAAGTGGCCTTGAGGGTAGAGCAAGAAAGGCGCCAAAGCAGCGCGGGACACGGTGAAAGATTTCAATTTATTGCATTCATAGGAAATGACTCTTTTACCCACAGAGTTCCCCGTTTACTTACCCTATTGCTTTGATTTGGTCGCTCTCGAATCACACTTCATAATTCTCAAATGCGTCAAGTGCCGAAGTTGCAGATATGTAAGAGTACAAAATTATCATCTCTTCCGCAAATTTGGTAAACTCTTTCCTTCTAGTTTGTTCTGGCTTTCTGTTAGAACAGTTTCTCTGCTTCTGTACTTTCCTGTTAACCCTTTTGTTGCCATTATGCGGTTGTTCAAGCTTCTAAGTTCCCTACCCCCCCCCCTACCCCTACCCCTACCCCTACCCCTTTTTTTTCTTCCAATATTTTTGTCAGTATTTGGTGAAATCTTTCTAATATTTCTCTCCTTCAATTATGTTGATTGAAAGTTGACTGTAAGGACATCAACAATTTTTGATGTAGCCAAAAGTAAAAGCGGAAGTAGGTATTATTGGTGAAACGTGATCTTAGGCTGCGTTTGGTAACGTTCCAGAAAAATGTTTTTGGAGTTTTTTCGTTCTCATAAAGCATTTGGTGCATTTATGGTGTGTTTCGTTTCTTTTGGAACAAACAGTGAAAAGAAAAAAACAGTAGAAACGAGAATTGACGGAACGACAAAAGTAGTTTCATCATTCCAGTTTCGTTAAAAAAAAAGAAGGTGTTTTGGCACAGAAACTGAAATTTCTGTTTTTGACATGAAACATCGTTTCTGGAACCGAAATGTCACCAAACGCAGCTTTAGTTTAATCCAGAAAGTACTGGTAGTTTTTCCCCAATAACAGCGGTCCCCCTCTCCAGTGAACGGGACATGGGGGTTGTAAGGGGGTAGGCGACCCCCTCCAAGGGAGAGTGTGTAGAGTGGCAGAGCTCTGAGGCCTCTGATTGCAATTCTTATACTTGGGGCAATTTTGTACTTTTTGATATTAGAGGTTCTATATATTGTAACATGTCAAAACACTATGTATAGAGTTGATCTCATAAGGAGAGGTGAGGTTTAGGGTTTTGTAATTTCTTCATCCGAATAGTGGAAGCCCTATTTATCGCTCGGCTGTGGGTGCAACCCATCTTGGGTGAACCAAGTAAATCTGTGTGTTCTGTTTGTGATTCTCTTTTGTTTTTCTTTTGCAAAGTGATGAGAGAAAGATGAATTATGGGCCATGGAAATGTGTCCCTAAAGCAGTACTAGAAAATCCTAGAAATAGTTCTAGTCAAAATTATGCACCAAAGGTAAGAGAACATCCTTAGAAAACGCCAACAACTTTGAGTAAGAGTATTACAAATAATATCAGCAGCAAGAAGTAGAAAATATTGACAAAATGAAGCTCTTGTGTGTCAATCTTGTTATGGCTTTTAGATGGCAAGGGGGACCTTCTTTGATCCAACATCTCTGAGTGGTCAGCTTTCATATTGGCATTCACTTTTTTATCAACCATGAGACTGTCACTGTGTTGCTCAATTGAATTCCCAGATCCACATATCTGCTCTGTTCTCTTTTCCTCAGCTTGAGACCCAGAGTTCAAATTCATATCTAAACTGCCTTCTAACTTGTTTTCGCTTGATTGCTTTATGTCCTCCTCGATTGAATTCTCACCCTCCAGGGCCAATTTGTAACAGTCCTTCACTGGTTGCTTATTATCAACCAAAACTCCTTCAACTGATTTAGATATCTTTTCAACTGATGCTTCTGCATTGTCTACTGACTCATTAAAAGACACTCTCCTTTTGCGTCTCAGTTTAGGTGTTTCTTGAGATTCTGCAGAATCTTGCTCCTTCACAATTGAAGTGATGCTCGAATCATCTGCATTATTTGGCATAAATGCCTCTGATGGATGCATTGAAGTCAATGGTCTATGGTTCAGACTAGTCCTGCTTGAAGAACTTCCTTCAAAGTAGCTTCCTGACAATGAAACAGTGCTTGAATCATTCTTGCTTCCTCCCCACCTCTTTACCCACCTCTTTATCTTCTGGAATAAGTTGTGTTTGTTACTAGTGCCAGTTGGTCTGCGAGTAGTGGTCTCAGTGGTAATATCGTCAAACTCCTCACTCTCATTGGAAGGTGCTTGAGAAGATATTCTATTGAGATCCACATCTCCCTGTCCACTGTCCATTGTAGCATACTCTACCAACTTTTTCTTGAAATTCTCTCGAGTTTTGGGGCTCAAATTTATACTGAATCTTTGGTGGCTTTGAATTTCATGCCTCAAGCAAGCTTTGACCCAGCGCTGGTAGACCAACTCCTCAACTACACTGAAATTGCTCTTTTGGATTCTCTCTATTTGCTTTGAGAGTTCTTCATTATCAATCTTTAAATTATTGACCTCCTCCTCCATTTCTGAAACTACTTCACTCTGTAGCATCACAAAACAAAATCAAGAAGAGCGAGCAATAAGTCTCAACACATGCTGGTATTCAGGAATTGGTAATCTATCCTAATTATTCAGGTAAAAATCACATATAATTGAATTGGGCCATATGCTTCTGCCAATTTTTTTGATTTCTATTTCATTGAGATATTTATAATATCGAAAGAATGGAACCATAAGAACCAGTGCCTGTACTGCCCTTGCTTGGGAGTACTGTTACCCTATATAAGTATCTATAGAAACCTGGCACTGGTCACATGGCCACTCCACAGGATCACTTTTTTGATACAGAGATCTTGTGAAGAAAAGCCCATCTCGAAAAGACTTTAAGTACACACATGCATGCATACATACATCAAGAACAGCTTACCTAGTACATAAATGTATAATAATTTTCGCGTACCTCTGTCACATTTGAGAAGGCAGTTATTTTAGATTTGGCAGCAATCAATTTGAGTGTCAACTCCCTCTTCTCTAGCTGAAGTTCTTTGTTCTCTCTCTTCAGCTTCAGAATTTTGAGCTCTAACATTTTGAGAACTTTGACATTCTTATCTGCCTTAGTATCTCTTTTAGTAACTGTCTCTGACTGAAAGCTGGTAATATGTTGTTCAAGCATCAGCACCTGGTCTTTCATCTGGTTTGAACCAATCTCAATCTGACTCTGCAACTTCCTAATCTTTCTCTTTGCCATCTCCAGTTGCTTCATTGCAGATACACCATTTTCAATCTCTTTTTGAAGCTTCTTCCTCTCCTCCTGGAGTGATTTAATATTAAAGTGCATCATTTCAATCTCAGCTGTTGTAATCTTCAAATGTCTCTGTAGCTCATCAAGTTCTGATTCTTGTTCTTTCAGCTTATAGGATTCGAGCAGTTTCCTTTCTAGTTTCACTTTACTCCCCTCTAGTTCCTTTATTTGGTTCTGCAATTGTACCGGTTCAGTAACATGATCGTCCTGACTAGTTTTATACACTGAGCTGTCTCTCTTGGCCTCAAAGTTGCTGGTTGCATCAAACTTCTCATCCCATAGCAATTGCTCAACTTTTGTTGGGTAATGATACCTAAACTCAGGTAAGATTGATTCTTTTTCATCATCAAAAGCAGAATGGTTTTTCGAATTTAAGCTCCTTGCATTCCTGATTCCTGTAACCTTCTCTCCCTGGCCATGGTAAAATCTTCATCATTTACATCCCAATAAAATGGATCTCTAAATTAAAGAAGCAGGAAAGGACATGCATTTATACTTACATCCTCTTCAGCTGTGGTACTACTAAAATCTATGAAGTGCCCTTTATCTCCTTTTTCATTCTCATCCTGTTTGGATGATATTTCACCATTTTCTACATTCAAAGGTCACCAGACAAAGAAAGAATTAACAACAAAATTATGGTTTTTCGAAGAAGAAAATTGCGGAGACTAGTACCAGAACTCATGATGATAAAACTTTTAATTGCAATATAGATAATTGCTAAGAACTAAGAGGGAATCTATGGGTGTATGGTGTACCTGAAAACTTTCTTGTTGAGTCTAGTGGCCGCAAAGATTTGATGCTAATCTGCTTAACTGCATAGACTGCTACTGAAGCAGTAACCAGGAATCCCAACTTTACTATCATGTAGAATAACTTCAGTGGCCAATTGGAACTTTTTTACCTTCTAGAGAATGGAGACACCACCCAAGTCACATTACTATATGATCGATCCATCAATACCATCACTGCTTGAAAAAACAACTGGTACTCTGCTTCTGTGACTGCAACTAGTTCTAATGAGTAAACCAATTCTTGTTGATTGGAAAATTTTTGCTTTGGACCGGAAAGGTTTGATTCAGGTTTACTCCTAAAAAAATGGGCAAATGAGAAACAACATCCAAAGGTTTTTCTGTTTTCTTCATTCTTTATTCTGCAGCAGCTCCCTGAACTTTGGTCAAGAACACTTAAAAGTCTGGAAAGAGAGATTATAAGGCCTCAATTGTCCACTAGTTTCCATAAAATGAAAATCATCAATTGATTTAATAAATTGCATTTCATTTCCAAAGTATCTCTAATGAGAAGTATCCAATCTGGAGATGTGGCTGCTACAATTTACATCTCAAGAATCATAGAAGAAAAGATAGAAATGACTCCAAACTTCAGTACATATTATCTTGCATGATATTTTATTTCTCCAACCCCTTCTGTGGCTCCTAATGGTCCTACCACAATTAAAAGGATGTGAAAGAGGTTTTTAGTTTTAACCCAAAAAAAGAAGAAGAGGGTTTTGGACTCTTCCTCAAGGCTCATGAAGCACAATCATGATTGCAACTAAGGGAAGAGAAGTGAAATCAGATAAAAAAAAGAAAATGAAATTTCTACAGTCATGATTGTATACAACAAAAATAACTCAGCCTTTTCTCAGTTAAATAGGTCGGCTACATAGATTTGTGTGAGGGAAACCTATATATAAAATAAATAAATAAATAAAGGAACACAACATCTCACTAAAATTCCATTCAAGTGGAATTTGTTACATGTATCATTGCCCTTCAAACAACTAAGGTCGAGACATAAATTATGCACGTCTTATAATCATGATTGTATAACTAATACTTTTACTAAAAATGATTAGGGATTCATGCACGATCGTCTGAATCCCATCAACAACTTATACAATAAGGGGGAGGGGATTTTTGTCATTTCGAAAAGGGTTTTGTCCCCATCCAAATTCCTGTGCATGACCATGCATGTACACCATTCACGCCGTGCACAAGACATACAATTAGATAATGCCCAACACATACAATTCCATGAAAGGTACCCAAATTGATTCGTTTGTGTCTAGAAGCTCCAAGTTTCTTGGGTCCCTGCTCAAGTAGGTGCCAAAGTTTTATCCTGAGACCAATGGTTCTAACTGGTTACCTTTACCATTTTTTCAACAATCTTTTTAATTGAAAGGTGTGATAATGAAAACTATCACTGAAGCTGAGACTATGATGAATCCTGACAATGGTTATTTGTTGGTTATTCTGTCCCCCTCCCCTTCCCTTCCCCCACTCGCAAATATGAGCAGCGACCATCTAAGAATGGACTCTAAAACCGATTCCTCTACCAAACCAAACCTAGTGCAGTGGTAGTATTTCATTTATTTATTTTTTATTTTTTATTATATATTTTTTATTTTTTTTTTTTTTATTTTTTTATGTGGGGAAGTTGAGGGATTGAAATTTTCATTTTTTCAAGGAAAAGAAAAATCTTTATCAAAAAACATATATGAAAAGAAAAAAAAAAATATATATATATATATAATATAATAATAATAATGATGCAGCATTTGAGGGTAGATTGGAAAGGCAACATCAGATTCTCAATTTTTGCCACATGGCATATTGAGTAGTTCCTGGGCGTTTATAAGTTGTTTCCACTCTAAAGACGATGGGACTCCCAAATAAAAAACAAGGGTGGAGCCAAGGAGATTTAAACTCATGTAAGATATTTCTTAAAACGCTTACCCACTACGAGTCACCAATAGACCAACCCAACCCTCAATCAGATTTAGGCACTACTATGTATTAATCAACTATCAAATTTGACGTCCTAATTTAGTCGCACGGTTCATCAATTTTTTTGTCTTTTTAATGGTTCAAAATAATGTTCTCTCAGAAAAAGAAAAATGGTGGGGTGGGATGGGGGTATCCTAGACTAAAAATAGCCTCAAGCAAGCTGCGCTAGCAGCTCTAGTTAACCCACTACATGGGATATATTATCTCTTAAGTCTAAGAAAAATTCTCACCCAAAAAAAAAAATACAAGGAAAAATCTAGATGTCACCGTCATTAATTGGTGACATTCAGATTTTGTAGTCACTTGCAATGTGACACATTGGATGAATCAAGGGTCCATGATGACAACCCTGCAACAATGGCTCGTGTTAGTGATTTTGCCATAGAGGAACAATGGGATTCTGACTTACTGAACCCTGTGATTCATAGCACAATCACTAACAGAATTACCTAGTTACATGTTTCATCTAACCCAGACAAATGGTTCTGTAAATTATTCAGGGAGAGAATTCTGATAACTAAATTGGGTACCATATTTCTAACAAATTCACTAACAAGATTTAACGTATGCTCAAACGGGTAATCTCGATCATCTCTATGCTCACTATGGTGGCGGCTTTTCTGAATAATCAATATCCACCATAAATTTAAGATCTTCTTTTGGAAACCAGTCAAGCAGGAATTCCCATAAAGGACAAACAGATGAAGTGGGTGGATATTGACCCATTACATGCATTTTGCTATAACCGGCAAGAATCTTTATGACATATTATGTTTGAGTGTGAATTCTCTAAAAGGCTATGGGCAGCAAGTCCATTAGGTCTTAGACCTAATTCTTTTCTGCATTCTTCTTTAAACAGATTTATAATGTATTATTTTAATTCATGTGGTATCTCAAAAATTAACTAGCAAATGTTATTTTCAAAAATTATGATAATATGCTATTTTCATCTGGAAGCATAGGAACCAAATACTATTTTGCTCTCAAAACCTTAATCCTAATAGAATACTTAAACAGGCTGACTTTTGGTCAAGTAACGGCTTACTTAACAATAAGTCGGCAACACAGGTGATATCTTGCTCATCTCACTTCAATTCCCTTAACCCCCTATGCAGTATGATAGTTTAACTCTTATAGTCTCGAGTTCAATTGAGGGGAATAGTGCTAGTTGTACTTTTTGTTTTCTTCATCGTAGAAACTAGTGCATCTTACCAACTATTTGTTGACAGGAAAAAGTGGTGAAGCTACATTTATCAGGTTTACGGAGCGCCAGAAAGGAGAGATGGAAAGTAGACATAATCTGAAGCGACAAGGAAGAAATCATTACTTTTTTAAACGGGAAAAGAAAAACTTTTTGAAACAATGGCATTGAGTAGCAATACCAATATATGTGGAATTGAATCAGTATCAAACCCACCCAAAATTGTCTACAGAAAAACAACGATCGTGTAGCTAGGGCTAAGGAAATAGCTAAAAAGGCAAGGACCAACAAACAATCTTCATCTATGTATGATATATGTACAAATTTAAGTATGTTTTATGTTAATTAAAGTTTGCTTCAAAAAAAAAAAAAACCCTGAGAAGCTGAAAGAAAATCCGATGATCAATATCCCACTGGCGTATAGATCGTGATCCCTCTCCCTCATGTTCATCTTTTGTTTCTTTTATTATTTCTTGCCAACGTTTTCGCAAATGCATGTATTGCTCATCTAGGTGACCCAATTTTAAACATTATATTTGTCATTAGAAGGCGATCTCATCGACCTCAACTGCAATGTTTGCTGCTCCATTGAGCCCACAGATACAAACCAATCCACTACCAGCATCACTAATAGCCAAAGTCAAAAGAACTGCAATGGAACACAAAGAAGATTGTAGAAAAGAAATTCCATTTCCATGCAGGTAGTGTAAGTTTGTACACAATGGAACCACCACCACTAATTGTCAATCTAATCAGTTGCTCACTTCATCGATGAACCAAATGTCAATATTGAACTAGGAACAACAGTATAATATGCTAAACAGTAATGAAGTTTCAAACAGCCAGCAACAAATTCATTTTGGTTCATACACAAGGAGTAAATATACGCAAAGGCAGAAGAAGAAATTGTTAACAAAGGCAACACATTCTTCAAAGAATCCATTTTACCAGAAGATAAAAGAGGTAATTGATTGCCATAATGCAAAATAATAGTTGTGGGAGGGGACATACTAAAGAAGGAAACAGAAATAACCAAGCAGACTGATGTTTACAACAAAGGACTCAGGAAGAATTTTCTTTAAGACAACCTTATTCCAGTTCTATCCACATGCAAAGGCTCTCTCTAACATTCCATGATAGTTTCAAGCATCTCAGATTACAAATGCCTCAAAACTCTGTTACATGCAGAAAAAAAATCTCGTTCCAGGTTGCCAAGTGACGAAACAAAGAAAAGATAAAAGCAAAGTGAGATAAAGCAACCAATGTAGATTCAATTACCAAGTACCAAAAAATAATATGGCTATCCAAACCGTAAAATCAGGGCTCATTTTGAGCTCAAACTACAAGAGGACAAGCCCAAGCTCTGACGGTTTCAATGCATTTCTTATCCGATAGTTGTACAGATAGTAGTGGAGCTGCCCATCACCCGGCCCAAATTTCAGTTCCTTCAGGAAAGACTCATTCTGCATGATATCTAATGCATTAAAGACATCGTAATCCTTGCGTTTTGCCACGATAAGTGCATCATTCATCAGTTGAAGCAACGGAGTCTGCGTGGAGACATTGTAGTACGAATAAGCAGCCTTCAGAGTTGAGTAATTCTGATTACCAAGTATAGATGATGGAAGTGTGTAGAAGCTGCAGAAATCAGTAATCTCATGAGTATCTGGACTCTCAACCAAGTAGCTGTCCACGACATCTTCTTTATGAAGAAGCCAATGTTCGACATCATTCTCATCAAAATCTGGTGCAACAATAAACTGACTCAAGTAGTTCCTAAGCAGTTGGGTTACAGCAGGTACATCACGTAACTCCATTTTCCTGAACCCCGGGGTAACTGTTGACTCAGGCAACTTATAAAGCTTTATCGTCCGGCTCATTGTCATCCTTGCCCCAAGTCTAGAGAAACCAACATCAATAAGTTTTTTTGGGTTCAATGACCTATGCCAATATTGGCAAGTTGCAATTGGTGTCGGAATAACAACTCCAGCAGTATAAGCTGCTTGCCAAATATTTTCCAGGTGCACCCTCCTCGTAACCTCCTTGATCATAACAGGTGCAAGCCTCTTTGATCTAAGCTTCTTATGAACACACAAGAAATTAATTTCGGCCATGATAACAACCTCATCTCGGACCCTGATCTTTGCAGGGACACCTGTAATGAGGGCGACCAGCTTCTTTGAAACCTTAACACGGACGCCAATGTGCCAACTCTTGAAATAACCATGAGGGCGGAGGGCCCATCGAAGAAATTCCTTTGAATAATTGAATCTGAACATATTCTCGTCATCTTCAACATAATTGTTTGTAAGGAGGTTGTAAATCTCCGTGCAAGTCTCTTCATTGTCAACGTCGCAAGTGGTCCATTCATATGGACTTGGAAGATTATAAGGTTCTTGTTTAACTTCAGATAAGGGTGTTGGCTGTTCAATTGGACCTTCAGGTAAACTAATGTCTCCAAGATCTTTAAATTGACCAACTGGTTGGGTTTCCCAGAACTTATGTTTCTTCCCCTGAGAAAGTGAATCTTGAACTCTTTGTGCTACGGCATCAATTGAGTTATCATTCTCAGGAGGTGAATTCACATCAGAATTGGGCTGTGGGTTCTCCTCAGGAGAACCAGGTGGAGAATTGCTGCCAACCATCTCAATAATCAATCTAGAAAAGGTGCTGTAGAAAAACGAGAATTTTATGTTCCAAAAATACGTTAGTCCACTCAAATCAGATTGAAGACTAATGGATAACTCAAAAAATAAAAAACAAGCGGATTTTCAACACTCTAAACAAAATCAACCAGTACATTAAGTACTCTTTATGTAAACAAAGAAGATCGACTAGCAAGAACCAATACACAAACAGAAGTCCTTTTAATTTGCAAATCTTCTCCAGATCCCAACCAATAATGTCACCCATTTGAAGGAAGGATGAGCATGCTTTCTGCTGTAGGGTAAGGAATCACCAGTTGGTGGATCCTACCATATGAAATATCGTTATGCTAGATTTTAACTAGCATTATATAAGCCTTTGTTAGTCCTCCACTACTACTATGAATAAATTCAATAATACACATGAAAAGAGCAAATCAAAGACATATGAGTGCATGTGCTACAGCCAAGCTATACTAGCAATTGGCAAGCATAATTATTTCATTTCTTCCTTCAATCTTCCAAAGAAAGAAGAGGATGGCATGTGAGATAGTGGACCTGAGTATACAAACCCCATAAAACAAGTTAAAAATGCGAGACCACCACCTAAGAGTTCCAACTATGCCCTACAGTTATGTCAAAGCATTAAATGAAAGTCACTAGGGCACCCATCCTAAGAATTCCATATTTTGTTAGTTACATTAAAGCATGAACTGAAACTCTCAAGGACAAACATGCAACAGTCCTGACAAGCACCATGTCAAGGAGGTTCTCGCAATTAAAATAATATACTATATTACAGAGACACCTTGCCATAACAGACAAGGTGCCTGGGCATCCAAAGGACCTAAACATTTCAAATTTTTAAGACAGCTATTAAACAGGGAAATGAAGAAAATAAAATTGAAATTTCCTCCAACTATGCTAGGAAATTGGGTGGCCACTTCACCTAGAACAGATCCAAATGCATATAGCTAGATGGTGCCCAAACATCAAGTCCAGTTAATCTGTAAATTGGTAAATAATATCTGTAATAGAGGTGCAACAGTCTAGGTTGAGATAGGTTTTCCAAAACCCTAGCCCAACCCTAGGTCCATAAACTCGGCGGGCATGGGCTCAGGCCCAGCCCAGCCTAGACTGACCCTGATTGGGCTGGCTTCCGCTCGCCTTAATTGACCTTAAAACCCCTATTTTTTGCCATTTCAAGGCTAGGCAGGGTTGGGCAGAACTTGGCTGCCCTTCTTTTTTTGGCCATTTTTTATCCCTATATACACTAAATAAAAAAGGGGGGGGGGGGGGGATTGATACCATGGTTTTAAGTATCAATACGTATCGTACCATATCGGCCGATACGTATCAATATTGTTATCATACCGATACGGTACCTAGAATTTTTTGGCAACATTGGTGTATTGTATCATATCGTATCGGTACGATACATGAGAGACATACTTTTGATTTAATCTTTATATTCCATTTACATATCGGTACGTATCATACAGTATTGTACCGATATAGTCCTTTAAGTGGTTAAGGCTCAAAATTTGCTTTTGTTTCATATCCTCTTTGAAACAGAAGCTCTTTTGAATCATTTCTCCTTCTTCTTTCCCCCTTGATTCAAGCTTTGGAGTCCAACATTTGAAAGAAGCCTTGTGAACAACATTTAAAGCAAGTGGAGTAAGGCTCTCGCTCTTGAAGAAGGATCAACTTAAATAGTAAGTTCTTACATTTACACATTTTTTTCAATTATAGGCTATAATTATCAATTTTTTACAAATCTAAGGTTCCTCATTGTTAGAATCACACTTTATGCATGATAATAATAAGAAAAACACTAGATTTACAAAGATTCACACACTTTTTCAAAAGAAAATGAGGGTTTCAACTTTTTTTCAAATTTCTTAGATCTATTCATGATCAATGATAAAAAACGCTTAGATTTTATATATATATGATGTAAAAAACAAGTAATCAACAACTTCTATAAAAAAATTTCATTTTCTCAAAAGTGTGTATTTTTTTTATTCCAAAATTAATTAAAAATTAAGAAAAATACAAAAAAAAAGTTTTAAAAATAATATTATAATTACTAAATACATATAATTAATGATTTGAAAAACCCATGCTTTTTCCCAAAAAAAGTGAGGGTTTCTTTTTTATTATTTTTTATTTCTTAGATCTATTCAAATTTATTGGTCCACAATATGTGCATTTTTTATATATTAGTTAAAAACATTTCATCTATAACTTCTATAAAAAAATAAAATTATTTTTCTAAAATGTTTGTATTTTTAATTTTTTTATAATTCTAAAAATAATAAAAATACTTAAAATACTATTTTTTTAGAAAATTCATTTCATTTTAGTTTTAAAATTTTTTTATAATTAAGTAGATCAATGACCATGATTTGAAATTATATGCACACTTTTTTGGGAAAAGACTTATGGAATCGTTTTTCCATCACAAAATATGAGGAAATTGATGATGGACATCCTCGTCGGTCCACTCCACCCATCACACATGGTCACTCCATATTTAGGCCACTTGTATTTAAACTCTTTAATATATTCATCCACCTCTTTCACAATAGCGTTTAAGTATGGCCTAGCAATTTCATGAGGTGTGGGTGGCTTCACATTTTCCCACATGCCTAAATCTCCTTGACATAGCCTTAAAGTATGGATCTTTAGCTTTGTGAGGTGGGATCATAGAACTGTGGAACCACCTAGAGATTGCTTCCCCAATTTTCTTACCCAATGTCTTTGATTGAAAACTCCCTTCATCATGAGGATCATATGGTGCATCTCTCATATCTCTAATTTTTGGGCTCCTTTTCCCCTTGCCTTTACCATTTTTTGAGAATGCACCAAACATGCCCTTCACAGTGCCTGCAATATCTACACTTGGACAACTTGCAAAGCCAGAACCTTGTTCATAAATCATCAGGCTACCACACCCAGGTCCTACAGATTGACTTCTTCTCAACTGTTTTGCATTCCATTGTTTTTCTCTTGCTTCCTCCCTTGAAATATGCATTGCTTGTGCAAGCTATTGATCTTCATCCTCTGATTCCATATAGGATCCTTCATAATCCTCATGATCCCTTAGATTCTCAACCAATCTATCCTCATATTCAACAGCTTGTTTTGCTTTATCTCTACTTCCCCTTCCTCATTGCTTTGCTTATTTCATATGGTCACTTTGTACACTTGGCAACATTAGAAAATCCTTCTGCCAAATATTGTTTATGTCTGGTGATTCTACCTCCTGGGTGGACGGTATCATAGTAGTTGCATTTTGTCCACAACCTATTATTTTGTACTTTCTTAACTGTAGCCCATCCAAAATCCATAGGCAGTCCTTTAGGCACCATCTTCCTACAAAGATACATAATGAAACTTAATATGCATATTTATTAATTTAGTAAATAATAGCATTTTTTTTAAAACTAAAATGAAATGCATTTAAAGGAAATAAAAATTGTATATTTCCTAATTTAGAAAAACTTGAAATACACATTTTTTTCCCAAAAAAGTGTGCATATAATTTCAAAATCAAAATTTTTTAAACTAAAATAAACTGAATTTTCTTTAAAAAAAAAATAATTTTCTTAAATTTTAATTAATTTTTGGAATTAAAAAAAAAATAAAAACATTTTAGAAAAAAAATTTACAGAAGTTGTAGATTAATTTTTTTTAACTAACATATCAAAAAATGCACGTATTGTGGACCAATAAATTTGAGTAGATCTACGAAATTAAATAAATAAATAAAACCCTCACTTTTTTGGAGAAAAAGTGTGGGTTACATTTCAAATCATGAATTATGTATTTAGCAATTATAAAATTATTTTTAAAACTTGAATCAACAAAATTTTCAAAAAAACAATATTTTGTATTTTTAAAATTTTTAATTAATTTCAAATAAAAAAAAAAAAAAAACACACACACACACACACACACACATTCTTGAGAAAAATCAAATTTTTTATAGAAGTTGTAGATTACTTGTTTTTACATCATATATAAAAAATCCAAACATTTTTTACCATTGATCATGAATAGATCTAAGAAATTTGAAAAAAAATTAAAACCCTCATTTTCTTTTGAAAAAATGTGTGAATCCTTGTAAATCTAGTGTTTTTCTTGTTATTATCATGAACAAAGTGTGATTCTAACAATGACAAACCTTAGATTTGTAAAAGAAATTGATAATTATAGCCTATAATTGAAAAAAATGTGTAAAATTAAGAACTTACTATTCAAGTTGATCCTTCTTCAAGAACAAGGGCCTTCCTCCACTTCCAACTTGCAATTCACTTGCTTCAAATGTTGTTCACAAGGTTTCCTTCAAATGTTGGACTCCAAAGCTTGAATCAAGGGGGAAAGAAGGAGAAATGGAGAAAAGACTCAAAAGAGCTTCTGTTTCAAAGAGGAGATAAAACAAAAGCAAATTTTGAACCTTAACTACTTAAAAGGACCATAAGGGGGAAAGGAGGAGAAATGGAGAAAAGACTCAAAAGAGCTTCTGTTTCAAAGAGGAGATGAAACAAAAGCAAAATTTGAACCTTAGCTACTTAAAAGGACCGTATTGTATCGTATCGATACGATACTATACGATACTTACCAATACGTAAATGGAATATAAAAATTAAATCAAAAATATGTCTCGCATGTATCATACATATCGTACCGATATGATACGATACACTGATACACCAATGTTACCAAAAAATCCCATGTACCGTATCGATACTTATCGTACCGATGCCCAATGATACTGATATAGTACAATACGTACCAATACTTAAAACCATAACTAAAAGTACTAATTACACTAATTGATAAATTATAATAATGTATGTACTAATGCTAATTATATTAATTATATAATATTATATAATTAATTATACTAATCATATTATTTACATTAGCTAATTATATTATGTTATCCTAATTGGTTATACTATGTTATACTAACAATACTAGTCATCTAGTACTAATGATCCTATTTAATCCCAAATATTACTTCAAACTAATTGTCTATCTAGCCTATCCTCCAATTAGTAGACAAAAACAAACAATTAAGCCTTCTTATATACTGCCTCAGCAGGAAATACATTCTCAGCAATTGCAATATCAAAACTCCCACAATAAATCAGCACAACATCAAGGTGACAAGGTAAAGACTGATGATCAAACACAGTAACTTAGAAGAACCATCGGAAGAGTTTGATGATAACATGCACGAGGCAAGCACATATGATGCACTCTCTACTGAACTTATGCCTTGTTGTCCGTACAGTCCAGCATTGATATGACGAAGCAGGGATAGTAACCAATCAACGAATGTAAGGACAGCACAGCAAGGGGAATACTCCAATGAAGTCATCCAGCTGAGATTAGACTTAAAGGGAATATCTGTGGTTCATTGCTCTAGCCCCCCGCACATTCATTGAGCACTTAACACATTTATTATCATATACAACATTCAGCAACACTTCAATCTATACAGACAGTGGCGATGCCACTTGTCTCGTACAAAGGATACCAAATACATAGGATGCAATGGCTGATACAACAGGGAATGAAGCTATCAATGACCATGTGTATCTCGCTTCAATAAAGTAATTCAGTCAGAGCCGTATCAATTCAGTGCTAACAAATAACAGCCCATTATCCATCCTCTTTCGCACTCAATGGACCACAACCATGTAAATTCAGAAACACAGATTTGACACCATATGGTTCAAGTGTTCAACCCTTATTATGAACTTTAAAACTTCAACATTGGAACATGACAACATTAATTATAGACTATCAAATGTGAAATTCAACAATGTAACAACACTAAACGGATTGTTACAAGATATACAATGGCTCGTGACAACTTGCAACATACACGAACAGTACCCAAAAACACTATTAGGACCCCTTTAAATTGAACATAAAACAAGAATAAAAAAGAAGAAGACATAAGAAACTATAAAAATGAAGACCCTAAATACTACAACAACAACAAACTCAGCCTTATCCCAACTTAATAAGGTCGGATACATGGATCCAAAGAAACAAAGTAGTTAAAGACTGCGTCCAATGAGGACGGCTACATGGATCCCGAACAAACAAAGTAGTTAAAGAGCATCTTAAGCAGAAAAGATGGAACAGAAATGAGATGAGAAATGAAAATGATAAATCCATAAGAGGGATGAAGAATGCAAGATGCAAAATAAAAGATGTAAGTATGAGGGTATGAGGAAAGAGAACAGCCCAAAAAGCTAGGAGAAACACAGCTAAATGGGGTTGGCTACGCTGATCCTTGCTCTCCAATAGGCTCTATCCGAAGTCATACTTGGTACAAGAACCAAACTATGCATATCATTCCTCACAACTTCTCCTACGGTCATTTGAGACCTGCCCCTAGCTCTTTTAGCTCCTTCAACCTGAATACTATCACACTTAATTACCGGGGGCATCCCTAGGCCTCTGTTGAACATGACCATACCACCTCAAATGAATTTCTCGAAGCTTAGCGTTGATCGGGGCAACCCCCAAATCAGCTCTAATACATTCATTCCATATTTTGTCCTTCCTAATTTTTTCGCACATCTATCTTAACATCTTCGTCTCTACTACACATAGCTTTGCAATATGACACTTCTTAACGGCCCAACATTCCACCACATAGATCATGGCTAGTCTTACAACAGTCCTATAGAATTCTTTAAGCTTTAAAGGGATACGTCGGTCGCACAGTACTCCGGACACACCTCTCCACTTCATCCACCCCACTTTAAATCTTTGAGAAACATCATCCTCTATGTCACTTTTTTTTCTTATGATTGATCTCAGATATCTAAAATAGTCACTTTACGGGATCTCACTTTCCTTAATTTTCACTATGTCATTACTCTATCTTCATTCTTCTAATCTTAAAGCCTTTTGTTTCCATGGTTGATCTCCATAGCTCTAACTTCGCGTTAATCCTGCCTTTCTCTTATCCACCAAAATGATAATCATCTACAAAGAGCATACACCATCTTGAATGCTCTTGGTTATCTCATCCAAGATAAGAGCTTAAGGTAGATCCTGATGTAATTCAATCGTAATTGGGAATTTCTTCCCTTGATCCCCCATGGACCTTACACTAGTCACCACACCCGCATACATATCCTTAATTACATCCAAAAATTTACTTGACATCCCTCTCTTCATTAGAACATGCCGGATTAAGTCTCTAGGTACTCTGTCATAAGCTTTTTCTAGGTCAATAAAGACCATATACAAATCTTTTTACTATATCTATATCTTGTCATGAGCTTCCTCAGTAAATATATAACTTTTATCGTGGATCTACTAGACAAAAATCCAAATTGTCTCATTAGCTTTATGCTTCTAACAGTTATTGCAACCTTGGACATCCCCTTTATTTTTGTAAATCGGGACTTCAATACTTCTCCATTCATCAGGCATCTTCCTTATGCCCATAATCATGTTTAACACACTAGTTAACTAATATACACCCCCCCCCAAACTCCTAGGTTTTCCACACTTCATTTGGGATCTCATTTGGGCCTGGTATCTCTTGGGACTGGTATCTTTCCTGTTTTCATCTTTCTTAAGGCTTCTTTAACTTTCGCCACACTAATCCTTTGTACATATCTATGCCTAATGAACACTAACACAAAACACCACCTCAAAATTGAAATGAGAGACAACAAGTGAACTGCAGTACTGCTACTAAAATAAAACACACTATTACACAGAAAATGAAATGACAACTAGATGAACTAATGGTTCAAAGACTAAGAACCTACTAAACCCGACACGGCACAACTTTCAACCACATTGAGGAGACAAAAGAGCAGTGGAAATAACAATGGCCACAAAGATGTGACAGAAGCCAAGGAAAACTCAGTGCGTCGCCAATGTTCCAACTACTATCTTCGGTTCCCATTCCGAGCTTGATATGGTTCATATGATTTTAGTAAGAGCACAAGAAGAGATTAATTTGACAAAAGCAACTTGATGATGGTTAGGATGCAATCAAGAATTCTGTGAAAATCAAAAGAAAACTATGATTTTGAAACCAACAGTAACTTGAGAATTAAAACTGATACCCATATCTGAAAACAGACACCAAAAGCAAACTCTAAAACTTAGAAATTTAGAAATCACTCATGCATCAGGTACAAACTTACTTAAACAGACTGGACTCGATGAAACAAAGCATCCTAATCATTGAATAAACATAGATCGAACTCTTGAAAGAACAGACCAGTAGATAATCATTTGAAGGATAAAATCATTCTACCCTCACACAAGGGAATCACAATAAAACAAGACAAAACTGACTTCCAATTACAATTTGATCAAATGGGGATTCATCCTCACCACCAGCTGTATATCTTATGACAACTTCTTTCCACAAGCAATGACCATCGGTTGTGCACAAATTACAAAAATACCAAGACAACCATTTGTTGCTCAGAGTCTGAACTCAGAAATGTAAACTTAGTGAGTTCATTAAATTACTCCCACAGCATCAAGCAAGAATTTATATCAATTCAATCGAAACTTCAATGGCCTCAGTAACTGTTCACAGAACAAGTAACCCAAAAATAAGATCAAAACCACATGGACTACCCAAATCACTTACAAGAAGCCGCTTTCTTTGAAAAATTCAATAATGATCAAAACAACCACAAAGTGTCGAAAAAGAAAGCAGAATCCAAAAATTTAACTTCGGATCTAACGAAATTTATCCAACTTAAACTCAAAACCAACCAAACTGAACAAGAAACTCAGATCCATCAACCCAAATGAATTAAAAAGAAGTGTTTACCTTGGTGGAAAATCAGAGCTTCCACTTCAATGAAAAATGAAATAAGACACTTGAGTGACAGCAATGGCCTTGATCAAAGAGCAATCAAGAAGTTGAAGTACATCTTCACCTTAAACCTGAACAGACAAAGCGCAAGAACACTGACAAGATCTCAGATCAGGAAAAACCACCGCCAACAATCTAAGATAATAATTAATAATAAAAAATAAAAAAATAAAAATTAACAGAGCAAGAACGATATATCTGAATATGAAACCCTAGAAGAACAAATTGACATAAAGAATAAAATCAACTAACTCCTTACCCCTGCCAACAAGAAGAAGCTCTTCAAGTTCATCGTCCACATCAAGATCCCTGGCCTCTCCGCTCTCCACTTTGCCGGCTCCGACGTAAGTGACTTCCCCTTGTTGAGGCCGATCTCAAGAACAATGGGAAGGAGTTTTGCAAGGCAAGATCAGTATCTGGGAAAGGGGTTTTACACTTTCACTGGTCTTGGAAACAACGATGATGCTTTGGGAAGGAGCATAGAATATTAGAAATCAACATTTTTTAGAGTATTTCGTACACTTCTTGCGATCCGGCTCCTGTCCGTAGAGGGCATCGTGGAGATAGTGCCCAAAGGGCTAATTGTGAGACACGTGATTGCCTCAAATCCAACTGTTTAAAATTTCAAACTTTATCCTGTTGACCCATCCACTGCCTACTTTGACCCAAACCTGACAACCTCACCTCCATCAAACCTGCAAGTCTTCTTCCTTAACTATACAATTGATAATTATTATCGAAATCAGAGATAAGAGCAATCAAAGTTCAGTCAAGTCAGACAAGCAAGGGTATTAATCGGTTCGATTTCAATATGAATAGATTGATTTGGTTTGATACAAGATTTTTTTGGTGAAATCAAAATCGAATTATTAAACAAACGGTTTTATATATTATAACCAAAAACATTTATAAATGGTTTCGATTTTAATGGTTTTCTTATGTTTTCTAATTTTTCATTTAAACAATTTCTTTACCTTTAAAATTTTTAGTAACATGGACCTAAATTATAACAATGAATTGAATTGTTTATTGTTATATATATATTTTTTAAGGGTAATTTACAACGCCACCCCCTAAAGAATGCCACAATTATAAGAACACCCACTCTGTTTCACTAAATAAGATTCAGACCCTTTACTGTCAGTCATTGTTAAGTGAAGAGTTGAAATGACCATTATACCCTATTCACTTAACTTATGTTTTAACTCAATTTCTCTTTCTACCCAAAAAAAAAAAAAAAAAAACTCAATTCCTCTTCACCTCTACCTATTGATTGAACTAGTGATGCATAACAAATTTTAGAACAGCAAGAGTAGATTACTTGTAATGAAATACATATGGTTTTATCCGTATTAGCAAGAGCTCAAACTTCTGAGTAATTTTTTCCGGCATTCGATGCTTCTCCTTAAGATGAGAGAGAGCTTCATAATAGAATGTTAACTGGTCTAGTGGAAGCCGTAGTTTCAGCGGAGGATCAGGAAGGGCATGGGAGATCTTCATAATGTGTTTTAACTTTTGAGTCCCTAATGGGAACATTCACCATCGATCTGATTTCTATGCAGACATCTTAGATCAATATACACTGAAAAAAAAATAAAACCCACACATTGCTGCTTCCACAACTCGCCGACAACTATAGACTATTGGTGAATCTTCATACACAAGAGAGAGAGAGAGAGAGAGAGAGAGAGCTTTGGTCCATCATTCATGTTCAAAACATTAATAGAAAATCTATCTCAGTGGGTATTGAAAATCTATATAGGAAACTCAAACATCCCATAAACATTAAACACATATTGAAGATCAGAAAGGTATACTCTATAAACACTTTCGAGAATAAATTAAACTCTAAATATTCCTCTTGAATCTATAATATAAGAGTTAAAAAAAAAAACCAAAAAACTATAAACAAAGGGTGAGGTCGAGGTCGTCTTCATTCACTCTGGCCCGGAAGAGTTGCTCGACGGTGGAGCTCGCCTGGCCCTGGAGAGGAAATGAGGGAGAAGAAGACGAACCAAAGTGGATCCCACGTGGGTCAAGCCAGTACTGATAGAGATATTAAGCTGGAGGGTTTGAAGATGGACCAGTACGAAGAGAACCTAACCGGTCTATAATGTAGCTCCAGCGAGCTGCAGCTTTTTCTCGCTTGTGGGCATTCTGGTGACCACCGAGGGCTTGTGAAGTGTGGAACATTTGAGAATAGTAGTGACAAGCAACCATCCAAACCATTGGTGGTTTTCCATTACCGGTTTTTGGAAGAGGTTTCAAGAAGTTGTAATAAGCTCGGGAATCCGCCATTGCAGAGGAGTAATAAAGAAGAAAGAGGAACTTATTACATGGGTATTTTAGGTACTTCATATTTAGTAAGGGTATTTTGGCATTTACAATTAAATATAGTAGCTGACATCAGCATATAAGGTATATTCTTTAACAGTGATTGACGGTAGGGGGTCTGAGTCTAATTTGGTAAAAGAGAGGGGGTGTTTCTATAATATTGGCATTCACCAGGGGGTGGCGCTATAAATTACCCTTTTTTTAATAGTTGTTTAAGGTAAACATAATTTTTTTTTTATTAAAATGTATGTAAACTTAACATTGAATGACAACTTACTAGGTAAATGTTAACCGATTTAACAATTTATTTAAACGGTTTAAACTTTAAAACTAAAACCAAACCGCTTTTTCAAATTTAAAATCAAAACCTAACCATTTAGTAAATGGTATCACAGTTTTGATTCTAAACTCATATTCTTAAGCCAGAGCCAAATGTTTCTTCTATGTTTAATCTAGGAGATCACCAACATCTAGCACCAAAAACCAACAAAACCCAAATGAAATGATCAATGGAGTGGACGACAGAACTCAGCCTTGCTATGGTTGTCACGATGGATAGTAAAGAAAAGAAAGAAAGCAAGGTTGGGAATTATATTAAAACCTGATAATGAAAACTAAATAAACAAAAAAATAGAAAAGAATAAAAAAAATGATATTAGAAAAGACGATAAGCAGGTTTGGTTGAGATAAGGTTGTCGATTTTGGCTAGATGTAAGCAATGGATGGGTCAAGTGAGTAAAAATAAGGCTTCAAATTTTCGATCATTGAATTTTTATGAATCATGTGTCATGCAACCAGGCCCCTGTGGGCACTATCCAGGCGATGCCCTCTATTAAAGTTTTGTTTTGGAGAGTTTTATTCCATTTTGGTGATATGGATCTGATGTGTCATATTGTGTCACTGGCTCGGGAAGCGATACAACCATTTGCAGACAAGCCCTCACCTCGTCCTAGCCTCGCCAAGCTCTCACCTCAGCCATTTGCAAACGAGCCCTCGCCGAGCTCTGACCTCGGCTATTTGGGGACAGACCCACGCCTCATCCCCGCCTCGCCTTTAGCAAACGTGGGGCCATGGAGAAGTGCTACGTCATAACGGTTGGGAGTTTCATCCACTCAGGACTTTGGAAAGATGGTGAGGTAATGTGTCGAGAAAAGTGGGAACCACCCATAGAGGACTCTCCCACGACACCATGAAAGCATTGTGGTAGAATCCCTAATGCCATCCAACTCCTAGAGGACAGGGAATATTCAAAATATTCCCCCCCTTCCCATGTAAATCCATGAGAATGTGGAGAAGTGGGACCCGAGAGGATCAGCCCTTATAAAGAGAAAAGGTAAACATCCAAGAGGGGGAAAGAAAAAAAAAATGGAAAGACAGTAGAGATGGTTGCTAGATTCTGACTTTATCATTGGAGGGTTATCGCATTGGCCTGCTCCGGTGCCCCCTGCTGACTTGTTCTTTCTTGCAGTGCATAGAACTTTCACTATTGTACAAAGCATCCTCCTTCTGTCAGAATTTACGACATCAGATTGGCGCCCGCCCGTGGGAAGCAGCAAGAACTTCCCCACGCTGGCCATCACTCTCAAGTGTAGCCTCGTCCTCTCTCCTTCTTTTCTGACCTTCTTGGCTTAGGTCGATGGGCGGGTTGAAAGGATGAACCAATGACTCTTGGGGAACGGGATCATCCCCCACAACCTAACAAGCAAGGGGAGGTCCCATTGGACCCTTACCCTTGTCCATGCTCCTGAGGTTTGCCGTGTCCTTCTCTCCTAGCTTACCCTCCTCCTCGGACGACTTCTTGCCCAGTCGAATGAATGTAGATTCTAGCCTCTTCACCTCAGCATGACCCGACCCAAGCCAAATGGCAGAGGTGAGAGCTCATCGAGGGTAGGACGAGGCGAGGCCTAGTTCGCAAATGGCCATATCGTGTCCCAGGCCAGTGACACAATATGACGCATCATAGGCCCCCTAGCTTCGGTAATACAGGTCGGGTTATCAAAGCTTAACCCAGCAGTTCACTAGTCAATACTAGGGCCTACATTTATGACTACGGTCGTGCATCGCCTTCACAGGGAGTGAAGATCTTATAGTGTGGCCACGTGTTTTACTCGATTGTTGGACCTCAAGAAAAGCGACCATCTCTCGATCTTGTTCGTCCATCTGATATGATCCAAGACGTTGAAGTGGCCTTCGATGGAGTATAAATAGAAGATCTCCCCATCCCTACTCCATTTTCATCTTATGGGGAGTTCAATCAAACTTTCATTGCTCTAGTTTTGCGGTGGAGAAGTGCATCTGTGGCTCGTGTCTCTCTAAATATCCACTTCCCTATCCAGTAAGTCTTGTTTACCTTTTGTTGTGTTTTTCTGATGGCTCGCACCTGGTCTTACTACATTGTTGCTAGAAACACTCTTGGGTAAGGGAATGGCCTCCAGCCGGAGCTACTTGCCAGGGCCCTCCACTTAAAACAACATGTCCCCTTAGCAATGGTTAGGCCCGAACCCCACAAGAGGCTTGCCCTGCGCCCTCCTTTACCCCATCATCTAGTGAAGACACCTCTTTCAGATATGAGTCTTCAAATGACGGCTCGAATTCTAAGGCAGATGGCAGACCCAATCCGAAGGGGGAAGAGACACTTACCCAAGGAACTGGTCCTAGAGCTAGGGCTATCATCGAGGAAGGAAAAGAGGGTGTGGAAACCTCCAACACCGAGAGTTTGGGAGAAGGCGAGGGCAATGCTGACAACGGTGAAGGCGAGGGTTCTACTTCGTCATTTGGCCCGTGCTAGGTTGCTAGTGCTATTTATGGGGTCTTTCCCCCTGAAAACTTAGAAGTGTACCATGAGCTGTATGGGATCTTAGGGGATATTGTAATGCGGATCTCAAACCATAGGGAGTTCGCAGACTCCAATGAAGATGAGGTGGCCATGTACGAGGCGGCTTTCTTTTACAGGTTAAGGATTCATGTGTCGCCCTTTGTCTTCGAGGTCCTAAATTCTTGGGGCATTTTTCCTAGTCAGTTGATGCCTAACTCTTAGAGCACCCTGCGCGGCTTTGCTGTCTACGTCACTCAGCTAAGATGCGCTGCTACCATCGGCCCTTTCTACCACTATTGTCTTAAAGCGGCATAAATCGGTTGGTTCAACTTCACTCGTTGGGATGCAGGAAAACCTTATGGGACAATGTAGTTTTTTGAGTTTATGCCTACCTCCGTGAAAGGATGGAAGGAGCGATTCTTTTTCCTGACGATGTCGGATAACCCCTTCCGGGTCGGCTGAGCTGAACCCCCTCTCAAAAATTTGAAGCATGCCCCCTCCTTATGCAAAGACGAGAAGCAAACGGTCGAGTTGTCCTTAAAAGGGGAGGCTGGATGTTCAGATGCTCAACGAGGAGGACTTCCTTTGGAAGTGGGACCTCAGTGAGATCCGAGAAGGGGTGAGGGCTCAGCTGTACTACTTATCTATTATGTTTTATTATAAATGTGCTCTTGTATCCTTACACGATTTGTCTGGTTGCCTTTCTAACTGAAACAGTGATGTTATAGATATAAATGTCCACCTGGATCCCCAAACGCTTGTAGCCGCATCGATAGAGGCCCGAAAGTGCAAAGTGGCTGAGTTGGCAAAGAGGAGAGCCGAAGAGCGGGAGGCCAAGAATAGGGGCACTGGAGGCCCCAGCTTGGATCATGGTAAGGTGAAGAGGCCATAGTTACATTTATTCGGCTGAGCAAGAAGTCATCCAAGGAGGAGCGCCAGCAAGGAAAGAAGGACACCACAAACCTCAGGAGCATGGACAAGGGTAAGGGTCCAATAGAACCTCCTGTTGCTCGTCGGGTCACGGGGGGTGATCCCGTTCCCCGGGAGCTTTTCAACCCACCCACTGACCTAAGACAAGAAGGTCAAAAAAGGAGGGAGGACGAGGCTATGCCGGAGAGTTAAGGCCAGCATGGGGGAGTTCCTGCTACTTCCCCTAGACGTCGTCGTCAGGCTAGGAAGGCCATCCTCTCGGCCTAGAACCTGTCGGAAGAAGGGTCCTCTATTACTGATAAGGAGGTGGCCCATGTCTGGGGCAAACAAGGGTCGTTGCATCCTGACTTGGACAAGTTTTGAAAGCTGCCCAACTCTCATGTCTCATACTTCATGTACTAGCACATCTACGACGTGAGTTTTCCTTTTTTATTTTTTTTAACTTCGCATGTTGAGCTTGTGCTAACGTATTGTCATTTGATAGGGTTTCTATTGGTCGATGGAGGTGTGCAGTCATTTTGAGAAAATGATGGCTCTGAAGTGGAAGCCTGAGGAGGAGATTTAGCAGCTTTGGGATCAACTGGCACATATTAAGGGACATCTAGAGTCTTCTAGCAAGGAGTGTCGAGCTGCGGAGGCCAGGTCTGCGGCCCACGAGAGGAGCGTTGAGCTAGAGGAGGAGGTTAAGAAGCTACTCATTGAAAAGAGTGAGATAGTGGCTAAGGAGTCACTTCAGGCTAAGACTATTGAGCTCCAAGAGGAGCTTCACAAGAAGGTTTCTGCCCAGGAGATGGCAATCCAGTCTCTTTAGGAGCAACATCTTTGGGAGCTCAAGGAGGTTGAAGTGAAGGCTGTGGAGAGATGCGTGAGTTCTCCCAAGGGTCAGGAGTACCTACTATGCTTGAACACTTCCTCCTTCAACTTTAGCTCAGATACGGTAGTGAACTTTGGTAGAATGTCCATATAAGGCTGGAATGACTCGATCAGATGTGGGTACATAGTCCAATCAATTTCCTATTCTTCCTTCCCTGGAACCTTCTCTGTTTTGGAATGACTCAACAGTGATTTTACCTTTGTCTTTACTAATAGTTTGAGTATTAATAACATCATTAGAAGCATGAGAAGCAGAGCCAGAAGCACCTCATATTTTCTTGGACAACTTAAAGACCTTATTTTTATGAGATTTTGAGAAAACTAGGTCGTTGCCCTCTTTTCCCTTGCATGCATTATTCATGAACCTCTTCCTTAGTCTTCTGACTTTATCAGATAATTGATTTTTGGAGACATCAACATGGAACGTGTTCTTAATAAATTCATGAAAGTCAGTCATATTGTTATATGCTTCAGAGCCTTTCTGAGAATAGTAATCAAGCATACCTTTCAAGATCCCAAGTTCATAATCCTCAAACCACACCATCTGAAAAGGCATCTTCTTCACATTGTCACCATTGGATTTATTCTCAGCATCCTCCTCCTCTACGTCCATAGCCTTCTTCTTCCTTCTCTTGGAATCTTTGCCATCATCTTCCTCATGAGACTTGATAGTGCACTTAACTGGAGCGGTAAACTTAGATTGGGAAATAGGCATAGCAGAGTTCTTTGCCGAAGACTTCTTTAGAGTTGGAACGGCCCCGTGCTTTGAAGAGCCTTCTTGACAAAATCTTCATCGTCATCCTCCCCCTCTTCATCATCACTTTCCTGATCTTGTTCTTCACTTCTCTAATCTTTCTCTTCTTCTTCTTTTTCATACTCTACTTCTTCCTCGTTTAGTTGCTCTAAGTATACCGTCCTCCCCAGCCTCCGACCTTGAACCTGTTGGAAGAAGGCTCCTCTGTTGCTGATAAGGAGGTGGCCCATGTTTGGGGCAAAAAAGGGCGGTTATGTCCTGACTTGGATAAGTTTCGAAAGCTACCTGACTCTCACGTCTTAGACTTCATGTACCAGCACATTTGCGACGTGAGTTTTTTTTTTTTTTTTGAACTTCACAGGTTTAGCCTGTGCTAACATATTGTCTTTTGATAGGGTTTCTACTGGTTGATGGAGGTGTATAACCGTTTTGAGAAAATGATGACTCGAATGTGGAAGGCTGAGTAGGAGACTCAGTAGCTTCGGGATAAGCTAGCACAGGTTAGTGGACAGCTAGAGTCTTCTGGCAAGGAGTGCAGCACCGCGGAGGCCAGGTCTGCGGCCCATGAGAGAAGGAGTGCCGAGCTATAGGAGGAGGTTAAGAAGCTACTCCTTGAAAAGAGTGAGATAGTGAAGGCCAAGGAGTCACTTCAGGTTGAGACTATCGAGCTCCAAGTGGAGCTTCGCAAGAAGGTTTCTGCTTAGGAGATAGCAATCTAGTCTCTTCAAGAGCAACATCTTTTAGAACTCAAGGAGGTCGAGGTGAAAGCTATGGAGAGATATATGAGTTCTCCCAAGGATCAGGAGTGGCTACGGAGCTTGAATACTTCCTCCTTCAACTCTGGCTCGGATACGACTATGAACTTTGGCAGAATGTTTATGAGGCTGGAATGACTCGACTAGATGCAGATACATAGTCCAATCAATTTCTTATTCTTCCTTCCCTACAGCCTTCAAACCAACAGTTTTTTTACCTTTGTTTTACTAACAATTTTAGTATTGATAACCTCATTAGCAGCATGAGAACCAAAGCCAGAAGTTAAAGACCTTTTTCTTTTTTTTTCATACTCTACTTCTTCCTCATCGATCTGCTCTAGGTATACCGTAGGCATTTTGGGTGCGGGGTACTTGGAGTAATTCAAATGTGTCAAATTGACTGATGAGGCTTTGTACTTTCGACAGGTATTTAACCATTCGTTCCTCCTTTGATTCATATTGTTTGTTTATGTGGTTTACTACTAGCTGTGAGTTGTTGCGGGTTGCAAGGTCTTGTGCTAGCACCGATTTGGCTAATTTGAGCCCCGCGATCAATGCTTCATATTTTGCTTCATTGTTGGTGGCTTCAAAGGTGAACTGAAGAGCGAGTTGGATTTAAAACCCCTGAGGATTGGCTAGGGCTTGATCCGTCCACGTGCAACATCCACTGGGTGCTGGGTTCCGAAGCTTCTATCTTCTCTTCTTCAGAGGCCAGTGTGCATTCAACCATGAAATCAGCTAAGGCCTAGCCTTTGAGGATAGTTCTAGGTGAGAAGGTAATTCACGAGATTTTTGGATTATGCATGACTTTTTCAAGGGTTGTCTAGTGAGTACTCCAAAGGTGTGCTTAAAAATATGGTCGGAGCTTTTGTGCCACCATTACCGTTTTTCGATCTTGTGGTATCTGGTTTCAGCATCTATGAGGACGTAGCTAAGTAGTATACAGGCATTGTTGTCGGCCTTGCTCCCAAGCCAACCTTTGCAATTGAAAAACTTAGCCCAAGCCCTATTTGGGCACAAGCGGGCTTGGTCTGGCTGGGATTTGTTGACACTCTAAGTAGTCATACTAGGATACATTAGCACCTTGTGGCTCTCTTTCTTGTATGAAATTTCCTCCTATGTACTTTGTTGTTCTATTGCACCCTATTAGTGTGCTCCCTTGTGCTGCTTGCTCAAAGAACCCTTTCTTATTCTATTGTAAGTGTATGTTGCAACATGGTTGTTAATGGAATGTTTGAGTTATTCTATTTATCATTCATTTTTTGGTAATGTATTCTATTTATCATTCTTTAATCTTACAATTGCCAACTTGACTTTAATTACTCTTCCGACAATTTGAACCAAATGTCCAAGTTTCTTTTCTTCTTCTTCTTTTTTTTTTTTTTAATTTAAATGGTGGGGGGTTTCCAACTTCTTGTTTTTCACTCGTCTATTCATAAATGTTGGTGGATTTTGGTGTGGTGCATGGATGCTTCGAGTGTTAAGCAACAAAGGCATTTACACCCCATCAAAAAAGAAAAAGTAACCTACCATTGTTCATATTTCTTACTGTTGATTACACGGAAGAGGCCAAAATGTGGAACCTTTTTCTCCAATCCCATGTACTGGACCAATTAGTTGAATTTTTTCGCACTTGTGCTGTAATTGATGAAACCATGTTTCCTAGTAGTAACTGAGTGAATCACACCTTGGCCATTTGTGAGAAATTTAATTCGTGTGGAACAGGGAATATTGTCATTCATAATACTCAGTTGACTCAGCAAGTTGTAAAGGGGTGTGTGGATTTGGTTATCTTTTCTTGTGCAAATTCAATAAGTCTATTATAGGTAAGGATTAAAGTATCGATATCGATTGTCATATTGATCGGTTAAATTTAAGATACATATTGGAGGGTTTCATATCATTTCAGAGATACACTAAGATATGCTAAAGATCAAGGATTAAAGTATTGGTATCGATCATCATATCGATAGGTTAAATTTAAGATACGTATCGAAGGGTATCGTATCAATATCGGAGATATTTCAGACCATGATTACATGTATTATGTTATTGACTTTCTCATACTGGTGAATTGGTTTTTGATTCTTTTTCTTTTAAATTTTTCTTCAAACATCAAAGCTGCGTTTGGTGGTCATTCAGTTCCAAAAATGACGTTTCATGTCAAAAACATATTTTGTAGTTTGTGTCAAAAAATGTTGTTTAAAAAAAAAATATTGGTGTTTGGTGAAGCTGTTTCATGAACGATAATGTAGTTGTTCACTTTTTTGGTTTTTGGAACGAAACCGAAATGACAGAACAAGGTTTCGTCATTCTATCAATTTAAGTTTCTTGCATTTTTTGCCCTTTTCATTCCTAAAAGACAGAAAACACCAAATTGACACCAAAAGCTTATTCCACTTTTTTGTTCTCATGGAACGGAAACGTTTCTGTGGATGACTGCCAAACACGCAACCTTGATGTTTATGGGTCTGTTTGATAACGTTTCAAGAAACGTATTTCTATTGTTTTTGGATAGAAACGGAACAAAAGGCGTTTGATAAAACTGTTTTGTTTCATTTATTTTCAGAAATAGAAATTGAAATTTCTAACCATTTATAGTTCAAGAAACGACCCAGGCGCCATTTTTAAAAACGATTCGTGGTCATTTTTTCGCTGGTTACTATCAACTTTCAAGAATATAATTTATCAAATACCTCCAATTAAACGTTATCAAACGGGTTCTTTTATGTCATTGGCAAAACAGAGATAACTTCAACCTGCTCTGCTTCTTGTTTGCCGTAAACCCTAGTTGAAGACATCTCTGGTACGAGTACAGGGAGAGAAACAAGAAAGCCGAAGGGAACCTCGTCTGTGGCATTCGGAATCGTTGAAACGACCTCTCAAGTAAGTCGGACATTCTTCTCCTTCGATCTTCTTCTTCATCCCTGCAACTATTATTCATCTTTTACATACTTGTTTTCAAAAGACCCTAATTTTTTTTTCCTTTGGTTGTTTTTCACAAAGCCCTAAGACCCTTTTTTCACAAGTCCTTTAATAGCAGACCAAAGGGAAGTGTTGAAGGAATTTTGCTCATATTAGGCTACGTTTGAGCCCCAACCCAATTTACAGAGAAGGTCATCTCTCTCTCTCGACAGATTGTTGTTTGGAGATGTACAGAAATGAGGTCTTGAGTAGATCTTGAATTTGATTAATTCCTGTGTGCTTGATACCTCTGCTATCTTGTCTGATTAAGGTTGGGATTGGACTGGTTGCATGGATTTTTATATTATTAGCATTGTTTTTAATTTATTTACACTGTGAAAGCCATACGGTTTACATTATTAGCATTGTTTTTAATGATATACTGGCATTGTTTTTAATTTATTTACACGTGGAAAAATGATGTTTAGGAAATGTAAATTTGTCACATATCAAATTCTTTGGAGGCTGGACCTTCCTCTTTGTTTGCCCACTTCTCCCTTCCAAATCAAACCCATATAAGCAGCCTCAGGAACCATTATATACATTGCTGGCACCAGATCAAACATGCTCATAAGTACATTGTGGTGCACAGTGGGTCAAGTGCAGCATCATGTGTCAATTGATGCATGCATAGCAACAGTAATATGCCTTCACTGATCTTGTTTGCAAGATTATTATCCCCATCAACTCCTTTTGTCAAGAGGTCTTGTCTGTAATCAGATGGATGCTATAAACCCAATTATCTTTCCTCACGAATACAAGTTTCTTATTCTGTATAGGGAAGCTTTAACATCTGCCTCATGTTGGATATTGCTTGTGTTTATGTTTCCATAGAGTAGAACTTTACAGAAATCATAGTATGACAGCAATTGGAGCAACAAGATCTCAACATAATGGAAGGAAATCACTATTACAAGAAGAGCAACTCACCCACGCTATTCAAAGTGAAGTTAAAGTCGTTGGCAGCAGCGATCTTTTTCCTGTCTGTACTTTATTCCATTCGAGTCAAACCCATGATTTTTACTCATCTGAAACTGAACTATTCTGCTCGGTTCGATTTTAAACCATGCTTTCGGTTTCGATTCTCGATTCTGGTTCTAAATCTGAAACTGAACTATTCTGGTTTCTTGCTAATGCTTTGCTCAGCCCAGGCAGGAAAAGAGTGGCTGCTGCTGCAGCCGCCGCCAAGGATGAACAGGGACCCTCAGTCCATTGCTCTTTTCGTCCCATGCTTGTCTTCTTTAATGATCAATTCCAAGCAACGGAAAATATGGATTTTTGGAAATGTATCTCATGACAGCACACTTCATTTGTGCCACATGGAAGGTTGAATCTGGAAAATTTGACCATTGGATCTTGGAAGTGGTTTGAATTTTGGGCACGCATCTTTTATACTCAATTTTAATCCTATAGCCTCCATCCACCCCTAGTTATTCATGCACCTTCCCAGTAATTAAATTTTTTTTATGCTTTATTTTGCCACATGGTAGAAATCCACTTGGGCTGAAACTTGACATGCGAGCAAGGGACCTTGGGCTCTCTGTGTCTACAAAAATTTGATCATCCAAACCGCCACACGGCAGGTATGTGTGTGCTCTCAAGAATCAAGATATTTTTTTTTCTATGGGACTGCCTACAATATATAGTGATATAATGTCATTTCTCAACCTGTGACCAATTTAGAAATGCAAAATGAGAGAAGACTTACCAAAAATTGTTACAGCCGGAGCATATCAGAAGGGGAACGTTTCTAGGAGGCTAGACAAAGTTAAGCACAGCTATGGCTCTCTTGACCAGACGCACTCTAGGATCTTTCCTCTCTCGAGCTCTCTCTTCTTCATCGTTAACATCTCCTATTCATCCTCGATTGGCATTAGCTGTCCTTGGGAAGCAGAATCAGCAATTCTCTCCTGAGTCCAGGAGAATCCCGAACCGGCCAAAAACATCTGGATCAGGGTATTCCCCCTTGAATGATCCTTCTCCCAACTGGAGCAACAGACCCCCCAAAGAGACGATTCTTCTTGATGGCTGTGACTATGAGCATTGGCTCATCGTCATGGAATTCAATCAAGACCCCAAGCCCTCTGAGGATGAGATGATAGCAGCATACATCAAGACACTCACTGCTGTTGTTGGAAGGTGCTATACAAATTTTACTTCCTCATCTTTGATCTTAGCTGCTTCAATTCGTTTCAGTCTTTCAAGCTGTCTCATTGTCTCTATGCTTTTTGCATTTATCAGTGAAGAGGAGGCAAAGAAGAAGATTTACTCGGTTTGCACAACCACATATACCGGCTTTGGTGCTTTGATATCTGAAGAGCTTTCTTACAAGGTTAAAGGTATTAAATCCTAGGTTGTAGGGTTTAAGGGTGATGTTCATTTTTTGTTTTGATTTGGATACTGGGTGATTAAGCAGCATGGTCTCTTGATATTTTTTTTTCATGTATAGGACTACCTGGTGTTCTTTGGGTGTTGCCTGATTCATATCTTGATGTTCCCAACAAAGATTATGGAGGTGGGTACTACATGGATGAGTAATAAATTTAATGACCAAATATTTTTCATTTCAGTTGAAGCTGTATGGTAAGTTGTAGAAGATTTTGAGAATACTTATCCTTGTCCTTGATATTTAATTAGGCGATTTGTTCATCGACGGGAAAGTCATCCATAGACCACAATTCAGGTTCAACGAGAGGCAGCAAACCAGAAACAGACCACGCCCAAGGTATGATAGGCGCCGAGAGACAATGCAGGTTGAAAGAAGAGAACCAGTGCAAAGAGACAGTTGGACCCAGAGGCAGTCGGCAATGCAAACAAGTGCTATGGGTGGACAAGATTCGTCTCAGGGTGGGGTGAAGGATCACTTACCAAATCAAGGAGACGTTCAGAGGTACAATGCTTGAGAATTCATGGCTCACTTAACAAAAGGGAGGACTAGTAAAGTGACTTAATGTAGTCGATATTTTAATTTCTAATTTGTTGGTGAACGGTGGGTCTGCTTGGATTGTGTAGTATATTTCTTGACGGACATTATTGGGAAATATCTTCTAGGAAGGTGAGAAATGTGAATATTTTAATACCCTTTTTGTGGCTCCCATTTCAAATCTCTCTTAATAAACAACGGGGGGTTTGGTTTGGAGTTTCTTGGATTCTGGATAGTTTCTAGTGCACTTCATTTCATTATATGGATTACCATGTTTTGGGTAAGCCCTTTTCACATTTTCCTTCCCTCTTATCAATGCATGTTTCCTTGTTTATTAATTTGTTTTTATTTCAGAATTGACTTTGTTATGCGTGTTATATGTTTTCCATTTAGAGGACAATGAAAATCTTAGACACATCACATTTTGAATGACTTAATTTACTTAAATACTGGGTCAACTTTGATTATGTTTTCTGTCTATTTCTTGGGAAAAGTGTAACGTTTATTATCTTCACTGCTTCTCTTGTTATAACATCTCTTCTTAACAGGGCAGCTTTTTTTTTTTTTTTTTTTTTTTTTTTCTGTTGAAATCAAAATATATATAAAAACAGAAAAAAAATGTGGATAGAAAACAAACAGATCGGCAGAACCAAGGAAAAGCTCGAAGTCAACTAACTAAAACAACCAGAAAAGGGGATGATACAATAAAACCTTGGGGGATGAAACAATCACCACAAAGGGAGGGGTACATCAAAACTAGGAGTGGGGAGTGGGGGTGGGTCAACGAGTGAAAGATCCCAAGAGAGGACAATATACTTAATTCTTATTTGAGTCTGGCAAACTATACAATTAAGAAGGATTTTATTTCCAATCTTAAAAGTAATATTATCCTAGATTTGCTTGATATTGTGTTAGAACGTTGTCCTCCTTTTTATTCCTTTCTCACTAGATGTGATGAGTCATTGTAGAGAAGGCTAGCTTACCTATCGAATCGTTAATTGATTTTCCATTGAAGCTGTTTTGATCCACCTCTATTCTCTGTCAAAAGTGAGGATGACTCTTGGAGTTGGCTAGCACTTTCTAAGGATTCATTTCCAAACAAAATTGGAAAAAGGACATGAAAAGAATAAATGGTTGACACGTTTAAAGGAATTCTAACAATGGGAGCAATTTGGGATTGACAAATTTCTTCAGGAAAGAAACTCCTGGATAGGAACAGAATTGGATGAAGGTCTCCAACCAGTAAAACAATGCAGAGGGATAGCTCGGCTACACTAGACTAACCTATAGATAATAGGGGTTAAAAGGGGCTCTCGATCTCACCAAGTCCCAGGTAGACGAAGCCGATTTTTTTCCAGGAGTTGGAAATCCGCTAGACATCATCCCCACTTCCACTGGGTCTCAAATTAATCATCTGTAGCTAAAGCCCTGGGATTATTGAACGTAAATCTGCGCACGATCCTATGCAAACAAGGGTTAGTGCACAATCCTATGTGAACAAGGCTTAAAAGCGATAGATAGCTTGGTTCCTGTAGGCAGTGGTCAGCGGGAACTTATAATCAGGGACCTACAAACTGATAAAACAGCTAATGCTATCGATACCATATTAAACCAAAAGCAAATGAATTCAATGGGCACCTCTGAGAGAGAGAGAGAGAGAGACATTGTTTCAATCACTTTCTTGATTATTGGTGATTGCAATCAGATTATTAAATCCAAGGATAAATTTGGCGGTAAACTAATTTTCCCTTCCCATATTTTCAGCCCATAAGCTTCAAAATCTCATCACTTTCTCTCTTTTGATGAACTCCCTCCCACTTGGTTCTTGGTTTACCTAGTCAAATAAACAAAAACCTCCCAATTGTATAATGGAACACCTTGACCAGTGCTTAGGATGTCCTAACTGGTTGTCTTCCTTCCCTAACGCTTCTCTCCATACCATCCTTAGGATTTGACCTTAACCCTATCGTCCTCAATCACACCCTCATTATTGTGATCCCAAAGTAAGATAATGTGTTTGCGGCAAGCAAAATTAAACCTTTTATTAACACTACCATCTTCTCATATCAAATTGCCTTAGTGAAAGGCCTGCAGGTCTCAAATAACAATATTATAGCCTAGGAAATCTACCATTATCTGAGAAAAAAGAAAAAAATAGTTGGGCTTTTGGCCCTCAAACTTAACATGTTCAAGGCATATGAAAGACTTGAATGGAGCTTTGTTTGGGCAATTTTTGAATATTTAGGTTTTGATGACCATTAGTCTGACATGATCTACAAGCTTTTCACTTGCGCTTTCTCTATCAAGATTAAGGGGTGTTATTTTAACATTTTTGATACATCCAAGGGGATCCGGCAAGGCTGCCCTTAATAAGCCTTGACATTTTCATTATATTCATAGAATGTTTTTCCATCCTACTTTAGTCTAATAGGGATCTTAGTTTGTTCAAGGGTAACAAAATCAGTCGGAAAGCAATCAAAATTACACACCTTCTTTTTGCCTATGATACCCTTCTTTTCTGGGGAGCTACTATCGAGGATGTGTCTACCTCAAGTCATTCCTTTCACCTTTTGAAGACCTTTCTTGCAAACACATTAATTTTGCAAAGAGTAGCACCTTATTTAGTGGTACTTCCAAAGTCAAAGCTGTGCATATTATACAATCTTAAATTCAATATTATGACAATCTTATTTTGCAAAAATGTTCTTATAATGTACTGTTATGTGTGTAACTTCAATGACATTTCTGTAACGTGCTTTAATATTATCCAGAAAGATGATTAATTTATGCTAGTCTTTTAATTAGTGACATTTATGTAATTATTATCTATAAAAAATTGTTTCAGAACGGTTTTACCAAAAGCCACAACTATTATTTTTCAATTCTGAAACTGTTTCTGAAACAGGTTCACTTAACACCATTTTCTGTTTTAAAATGAATTTTTAACACAAAAACTGAAAAAAAAAAACTAATTTTGACACGAAACGTCGTTTCTGTAACAAAATGACTACCAAATGAAGCCTAAGAACCATGCCTTTAAAATTTCCCAATTGGTTACAAAGCACTCATCCCAGAGTAAGATTTATGTGATTTTGCAGATATTTACCACCTCTTTCACAAAATTTAATCTGCATCTGGTTGCCAACTAGAATGAAATCATTTCTTTGAATTATGCAGCATATAAATGCTTAAGTTGATAGTCCAATATGGACTCATATTGATTATTTTTTTTCATAAGAAATGTTATCATAGGCTTTTGGAAATGAATTAATTTCTACTATTATTCTCATTGTGATGTAAATGGCCTGAGATGATTCCATCGCCATGGATATCTTATGGCCAAAGATGCTGTGGGAAATCATAAAGAAATGCTTTCACTCCAGATCAGTGTTATCAATTCGGCCGAATAATTCGTGAATTATTCGGCCAAACCGAATTTTTCTGAATTTTACCAAAAATTCTGACCGAATCCGAATTAAAAATAAAATTCGGTAAAATTCGCGATTTTTTCAAAAGTGAATATAAAACGTGAATAATTCGGACCGAATTGGATTAAACCGAATTATTCGGTCCACTTAAACAGTATTTAAAAAAAAAACCAAAAAAAAAAAAAAATTCCCAAATCCGAATTTACTAACTATGCTCCAGATAACAGCTGAACTGAGCAACCATTGTGATGATAAACTACTTTAGAAGATAACATTCTTCTTATCATTTTTCTTAATGGGTAAGCTTCTATAATTCCTCTTCTATTCACCTATAAACTCATTTAGGCTTGATATTCTAAAGCAAGATTTATCTTTGTAGCCACTAGAAGAATACAACTACGCTGTGTAGGGAATCTTCCTTTTTTTTAAGGATAGAAAAGAAATATATTACTAGCCAAAAAGAAGAGAAAAATCACTATCTACATAATACTTAGCATGATCGGTTCTAGCCCTAACAGCTAACTGATGAGCAACTGAGATCAACCATCTATTATAGCTTCCAATATATACACAGTTCTCTAAGGTCCTGTATATATGATTGATTGCTTTTATTTTTATTTGATTAATTTTCATTTTCTCTATCTAGTATTGTATTTTCTATCGTTGGAGCTAATTTATAGACCTTTGTTTGTTGGATGGGTTTTAATCGAGTGATGCTTCAGTGCATTTAAATGTTATTTGATTGAACTGATCTGGTTTTGATTCGGGCAGAACCGATTGTATATATGGAGGCTTGATGAACTTGTATCATTGATTCTCCTTTCAAATATTAGCATCTATGGTACATGGAATGTCATATAGGTTTCTGTTGTTCCCTAATTTCTCAATCTTTTGTTGCAAATCAATTTTAACTTCACGTGAATTTAGTTCAAATTGGTAGAGCACTTGAGGATTCCTAAAAAGATGGTCTAAACTATATTGAATTTTCTTGTCTAATTTTCTGAATTCTTATGACGAGTGGAAATGATAATCATGATGTATACAACATTACAGATTTGAAAAGATAAACAAAGATGTCCTAACAAGCTCTCTTCCCCCTCCACCATACGGAAAAGATGGACAAAAGTTTCCTGCTGCCATTGGTTGGTTTAAATTGTTTAGGGGTGGCATTTTTTTTAAGTGTCAAAACTGTCCAGTGCAGGAGAGACATCCACGGTCACTTATGTGGGTGGATGAGTAAGAAGAGAATGGCATTTCATAGTTTCTGTTCTCAGTCTATTCTGGAATCGATTCTAGAAATATTTACCAACCAGAATCTTACAAAAAAATAATCAATTCCACCTGTAATCAAGGAATTGGGAGAGAGATGATTATCAATCGGAGGCCTCAGAAGCATCCTTCCGCTTTTCTTTGATTCCTATAATGATAATACAACAATGACAAGGAAGAGGGTGAATTTCTCCTCTTCTTCCATTGGTTCAATATGATGTTAAATATAATGAAATAAATGAAACAATTAGCAAAGCTAATCAAAGCATCTCACCAATCAGAAGGATCGAGTTTGGTCATTTCCTGACACCCTCGTAGGCTTGGCTTATTGCAACTCCCTACATCCACTTTCAGGACAGCATGTGCCTGTTACAATGATGCTTGGTCATCCCACTTCCACCTCCGACCGACCTCCTCAAGAACCTTTGCACGTGCTTGGTTTTTCTTTGCTTCGTCCTCAACCCAAGACCTGCATATAAGTTGCATTTGTGGGTGAGAGGAGCCAAATCACAATGATTATCCATGGCATAGGGAACAACTAACAAAGGAAATTGGAACACACCCTTAACTCGGACCATAAAATTTTCATACTAAAGCATTGAAGTTCTTATTTATTAATGCCTAACAATAAATAATTTCTAGACCAAGAGAAGCAAAATTTCCTTCATTCACTGCAACAGAAGAAACAGAAGATAAGCGCAATAAAGAATTCACCTAAGAATCTGAAGAGCTTCTATCTCAGCTTCGAGTATAGATTTGGCATCAACGATGGCTTCCTGGTTGGCCTGTAGCGCATTGAGCATATCCTCTATGGTCTGTTTCTCGGCCATCAAACTAGTTTTGTCACTGCCAAGTCTTTCAGACATCTCATTTACCTCTTCCTTGAGACTGGAAAGCAATTGCCTTTGACAGTCCAGAGCTGCCTTCTCCTTCAAATGACGGGCCATGTTCTTATCTTGAACAATCTTTTCCTGTTCTAAATCATGAACTGCACCAAGAAAATCCTTTTCCATTAGGACACCACGTGCTTTCTCTTCATTCATCTTCTCTTCCCAAAACTTCTGTATCTCTCCCTTGCCAAGCAGCTCAATCTTGATTTGTTCCATTTCCGCCATCCTCAATGTATTCTCAGCTTCTATCCTTGATAGTTCACTATGAATGGCTTCTGTCATCCTGCCACTTGTCAGTGTCACTGCTGCTTGAGCTTTTGTTACAGGTTTCCCAGGTTGAAGTCGCTTGATCTGTCCTGTAGAATATAAATGATGACATAGTGCATAAATATGTTTAGTTGCGTGAAGATACATACCACATTCATGGGCGTGTACCTAAATGAATGCTGGTCTATGTGCATTTGTGTGTGTAAAAACACAACACATAAATAATGCGATGCGAGAATTACTTTTGTCCCAAGAAACTAGAACTGACTTGTCAAAAAGCACCATTAACTTAGAAGCTTCTTTAACCCAATGGGGTTGCTCAGATAGCAAAGACCAACAACTCAAAATTAAGTCATGAGTTCCACTCACCTTGGGGCCTAAATATCAGGAAAAAAGAAAGAAAAAGCCACTTAGAAGCTTCAACTTGTGAAGGAGCCAAGTTGTGGTACGTGGAATATCCCAATGATGAGGGGAAAAAAAGTAAAAAGGGAACACAATAATTGGGACAACAGACTGAACAGACAGGCAAGAAGACCATATTAAAAGGTATTATACATACTTAAAAGACAAAAAGTATCCTTATGCAATTGTTTCCTTACAGTCACTAACCTTTTGTCCTGTTATTATGGGTTATGCCATAAACATAGTTGTCACGGGGTCTAGATGACACCAAGAAGGCGCCTAGGTGACCAAGCACCTGGATGGCAAGGCTTGACAACTATGGCCATAAATGAAGACAGGGTTGCCAAAATCACCTTCTCCCCATGAATTTTGGTCATCATTTTCTTCTATTTCTTAATGGGTAATGTAAGGGTTAACACTAATCTGGCAACACATTTTACTGTTAAAAATATCATTGGTTATCTAAATCGGAAAAGTGAAACTGGGAAAACCCAGTGGATGTCAAAAAGTAAACTAAGTTGATCTATTGATTCTGTAGAAGTTTCACCAAACACAGTGGTTTCACTAACCACTGTGAAAGTCGACCCTTTTTTTTTTTTTCCTTGTACAGATTAAATAAGGACAGTCTGGTTAAAAAAATTATACTAATTAAAAAAGTGCAAGCGTATCACAGAGAGAGAGAGAGAGAGAGAGAGAGATACCAAAAACTTTTCTCAATATGCCCTTGTCACCAGCCAAAATGTCCAGGTATAGCCCTGGGGTTGTGTCAGGTTTAATCTCCTTCACATCCATAAAACCAAGTTCTGTTCTTGATATCTGGACTGTAAACAAGTCAGTCTTTGATAGCTACAGAACTTGTATTTAACATCACCACATACATATGTATTTTTCATTTTCTTTTTTTTCCAATAGATGTATCTCCATAGTTTTTAATTAGATCCAGCAAAGAGAAGCTCAAATAGAAATAACTAGTCTCTTCAAATTTAACAACACAGCTAATATCAATAGTACCTTCTTTTCTATTCTTTCAATGGACGAATATTCTAGCTGAGCCTTCCAGTCAATTAGATCAAGTCGTGATATAAATCTGAAACACCAAATAAATCTTATCCACAATGCGACAGGTATAACTAAGTCAAGCAGAAGGAAAAACATATCAGAGAGAAAAAAATCTTGTAAATGCGAATACCTATCAGGGAAAAAATGAATCTCTTCTTGGCCTTTGAAACCATCCTGATCAGAGAATCGGTTGTTACTGCCCGATAGCTTGCTTAGAACAATGCCAGCCTCTGCAAGGGCTGTTCATTGCAAGTTCATGGACAAATTTTTAATTGCTTCCACATGCATGCCTTCTGAACAGAAACTGTACAGTTTACATTATCACCTAGACCCTCACCTTGAATGTAGTGGAAGTCTGGGTCTTCAATGCTTATGTTATCAAATGCACATACATGAGAACCAGCAAGTAAAACAGATGGAACAACCCGGTGTTTTGGATCCCTATTCATGCAATGTAAACAGTACAAATAAAAAATATCAAATACTGAGATTTTGTATATGAAATCTATTCAGAGTAATTAGTCATGTGAAGCACCATTCTGTCCCTCTATCCACAATCATGTATCAATTACCTTTCTAGTAACGAATTTGCTCTGACTAGCCATCTTGCATATTCCCTTCTGGTACACAACTCATCTGCCTTGACATCATCTTCAATAATCTGTATACAATAAACCTATTAGCTACATTGCTTAGAAATGGAGCTAAATCTTCATTTATGATAGTTGGAGGTTCATTAAAATAAAAACTTGTAGTGAAGACTTGGTGATGAGAACCCAGGTTCAATAACCAAAATTAGGGTCACACTAGGGGCCCACCCAAAGAAATACAGGCCAATTATAAGGGGTAATGGCAATCTGGTAATTAACCAGAATTTTCAATGTGGTACTTGGTAGAGAAATAGGGGAAAGGATAAGAAATAAATTAAGAGTTAAAGGATGAAGGCAGACTTGGAACAAAAGTAAAATAAGGCTAAGAATTAGAATAAAGGGTAAAGAGACAAATATGGTTACATAAAAACATGTCACAATGTTGTCTTCAACCTTATAATATGAACAGGAAACCAGCCGAACTGCGGCAGTAACTCTTAGTTTCAGTTGATGAAACTCAACCAACACGCAACCAACCCAACTCAAACTCTAGGAAAAGACTAATATCCCATAGGACTGCTGAATCCAACAATCAAACTTCCAAAATAACAAAAGAACACATGGGTTTTAAAGATCTGCAATCAAACCCAGCGGAAGAACAAACCAAGAGATGGATTTGACTTGGAGATCTGTATCCAGCAAGGTTTCGAACAGAGATTCTACAGGTAAGGTCGCCTTAAAGGTTGTGAATAACCCACTCAATAACAGAACAAAGGGAACAGAATCAAAGAAGATCAACCCATAGGTTACATACTTATAGGAGACAACCATAACTTCAATCTGTCCAAAAACTTGTCCATCGGTTACATACTTATAGGAGACAAAACCATCTCAAAATAAAAACTAAAGAGAAACCTATTCGACTACGGAATAAACTCAAATTAGGAAACAAGTAAATCGATTCTAAAATCCTACTCTAAGTCCTACTTAAAATAGAATATTAAATAATATTCCTAAATAAATAAAGCTTCCTAAAATCCTATTAGATTCCAAAAACTCAAATATGGATCTAGTTCATCTCTGTTTGGATACCCAGATGGGTTTGGATTGGTCCATGTGTATGTGTCTGCATCAACTACCAAGTGTTTAGAAAAACTCGTATACAAGTTTTGTAGAAGAGTATCAATAAAAGCTCACGAGAGGGTGTGAATTGCTCCTTGTCTGCAACGCGAACAAAATCCAAGATATGAAGCTTTGGAACTGCATTCAAGTCTAGAAAATCATGGGGGAGAACAAACTCATAAGGGGGAATCCTCGGCTCTGCACTGATGTACATCATTACGTGATCCACAATTTTCTCATTTTTTAGTATCGTTATATTTCCACAATTGGATGGTCTTCCTCTTGTGTTGACTCATTAAATTCGTCCCGTGGTTGCACTATTGGTACCACCTTTGAGTCAATCGATCCATGAAGAACAATTTTCTGACATGTGGGAAAGCTAGATCGTGCACAAATTTTTGTCATGATCAAGGATGTCATCTCGTAGTTTCAACCAACCCTGACCCAATTTAATGATGTGTTGAGGATAATCAAACACTTCACAAAAAGCACCATTATAATAATGAGAAACAGAGAATTCAATGAATACACCATCATATGACTCAGAAATACTCTGATTGGTCTTTGGCAACATATCAACCACAGATCTTGAGATGAAACTGCCATTTAATTGCTTATAAACATAGTTGTCAAGGTGGCGTCCAGGCGGTGCGCCTGGGGCCTAGGCGATTTTGGCCTTATTGTACTGTATGTCGCCTTATATTTTGGCACTTATTTATGCCAAACATCATTCATTTATTTAAAATATTATTTATATTAATAAGCAAATACCCCCTGTTTGAATCAAATAAAAATAGTTTAAAAATCAAATTCTAAAAGGATAAAAAGTGAACACCCCAATCCAAGAACAAAAACTGGATTTTTTGTTATAGGGGCGATTTTCAACTTTCAAACGTTGGGGTTTTTCTCAATTATGAAAATTTTATAAATCTTATCATGGTAAAACATTGCTAACAACCAAAAGTCGATAAGATAATCTTTTGTTTTGATGTCCATAAATTATTTTCATTCAGACGATTTTAACAGGGTTCGCGGTTTCGCGCATTTTAAAATAAGTTTGAGCAGAACATAACTTTGTTATTACAACTCAGATTTAAATAATCTTAGACTTGTTGGAAAGCTGGTTTTATGCTATACCTAATACAACAAGTCTTATGTAAAAATAAAATCATTTGACCAATCAAATTATTATTGAACATGAATTTCTCTAAATGTTGATTTTTTATGACTTAATGTTGATTTTTTATGATTTGATGGCTTAAAATTTTGATTTTTGATGACTTGATGTGGCTTAATGTTGATTTTTTATGAGACAAGGTATATGTCACATACTAAATAATGTTAGGAAAGAGGAAAAATAAAAATAACACTTGGTTGCCTTGTTCCCCTTAAGGCGGGCGACTTGTTGCCTAAGCGCTTAAGGAGCCCTCTAATGCCTTGGCACCATGACAACTATGCTCATCAATCAACAAATTAGAAAGCTTTCCATTGGGCAATCGCACTCTGAACTTACACACAAAAGATTCCATGTCTAAGTTTGTATTTGGGATTGTCATTGGCCCACTATGGTAAGGACCACTCGAGACAAGGCTTAGTGGCTAAACGGTAAATAATTTGATATATAGAAGGGGGTGGCCAAATGGCAATTATAAGGAAAAACAATTAGAATCCTAAACTACATATCACGTATGGGACAGTGGTATACTTGGAATGAAGTGTAAAGAAGGATAACTACGGACAAGGAGAGCATAGAGGGCCAATACTGGAAAATCAAAAGAATTTAAAATAAAAGAAGGAACAAAAAGGAGATCGTGGGGTTGGGGGTTTCACTGTAGACGCACAAAGGGAGTAGTTCCTTACTGGAGATGAAGTCCAGAAAAGACTCTTCTTGATGTAGATAAGTCACTTGGGCTTATTTTATTGCAAATAAGCCTTAGGTTGTCTTATGTATGTGTTGGGCCTTTGATCCTATGGGTTTTCTTTGAAATGAACCACTTTAATAGGCCTAAAATATGGGTAGAAGGTAGGAAAACGGGATTTTATTCATTAGTTTAATTAGTTGCTATTTAATTCAATAAAGGCCCATTAGACCATTAGTTGGTTGTAAAGTCTTATATGGACTACTAGTTAGTTAGTCCTACTCCATGTTGGAGTCATAAAGTCAAGTCCTAGTTCTATTTTGAATTCCTAGTTGTAGTAGGAGTATCTAGTCCTATTGGGAAACTAGCTCCTAGTATTAGTATGATTGTAAACTTCCCCTTTATAAATAGAGAGGCATATGTTCCATTATTGGACAGATTTGAATAAAAGAAAGTTTGCATTTATGAAAGAAAGTTTGCAACTAAATGCTTAGAGCAGCTGAGATAGCCACTTCCTTTATTCTCTTTCACCCTTCTCAACCCCCCATTTGTTTTATTATTCCTTTTTATTTTATTTGTTGTAACATTCAAGAGGTATAGTTCAGATTTTGATAAAAGTCTCCAGAAATCAGAACCGATCAACAATCCTAGTGGGAATAGGAGAGAGATCGATCTCTTATCTTTCTCTCTTCTGTATTCTGTTCAGCCAGGTATTCACTCAAGGTATTCTAGGCTTCATAAGGGTCCCACGATCCTTACCTAGTCACTGTTGGAAGCATTTAGTTGCTGTTCTTGAAGGTTCTTCTCAATTTTCTCTCTTAGGTCAGAAAATCAAGAAAGCTTGTAACTTCACAACCAGCCGTCAGAATCCTCTCAACTTTGGGGGTTTTTGTACCCTCCCTAGGGACTATCTACGCCCAAGAGTGCAACTCAATCGGACTCCTATAGCCTTGGCCGCATCTCTCTCTCTCCAACTCTATAACAAGTTTTTCCCTCTCCTATTGAGTTAGGTTTTGGGCTGATTTTGCTCCTATATGGGTATTGTATCCTTGAGGGTTTATTTGATGGTATTATTTCTTTGTTTCTCGCTCCTATTTTAATTGTTTGGGGATATAAACTGCGGAGTTAGTTACTTGTAATCTACTCCTGCATTACTTCTCTATCGAAGCAAGGAAACCACGAGGGTTGGGCTGTACTACTTCAATAGAGGAGAGCCAACAAGAGGAAAGGGAGGAACTCCAAGGGCTGGCGATGTCAAAGGAAGTCAGTCCAGCCAGGATAGGACCTGCTGGAGAACTTCGAACCAGGTATGTTTCTCTTTGTCTCTCTCTCTCTTCACTTTCTTCACTCTCTTCTTCTTCTGCTGTGCTGCTCCTTTTTTTTTCACAATCTAGAACCCTAGAAGAGGGTTTCGATCGAAGGGGGAAAGAAAAAACAGAGGGCGGAGAGGTTGCTTTGCGGATTTTAGTAGGGTCGATGGGATGGAGTGGGTGAAAGATGGTGGATTTTTTTTTTTTTTGGGTGCTGGACAGAAACCGAGAGGTTATGTCAAAGAACAAGAAGATGGGTGTAATGAAGAGAGGGAAAGGAGGGGATTGAGGGGAGTGGCTCGATTTCCATTTTTGAACAGAGAGTTTTTTTTTCCAGATTCTGTTCTCAGTCTTGGCAGAAACCAGAACAGAGAAGATTGGAAAGAAAAGAGAACGAAGGAGAGGATCCTTCAGCTCTAGTACTAATTGATGGAGGGCCAGTAGGGCAGGGAAGAACCTCTGGGATGAACTTAGAGTTGGGGGGGGTAAGTGATGCAGATACGGCTGCCCTTTCTTGGTTGGACCAGTATGACCGGCTTTGGAAGCCAAGAGCCAAGAAGAACCGGTCCAGCCCAGGGTTTTGGTCCAACAAGGGTTGGAAATAAAATTAGTAGTTTACTTAGTATTTTATTTCATACTTTTAGTTTCCAGACTTGAACGTAAGAGTAGGATTTATTTTCTTGCTTTGGTTTCCTTTTTATAGTTGTTTCTAGTTTAGGCTAGTTTCCATTCCAGTTAAGTTTCTAATTTCATGTTCCTCTTTTCCTATATATTGGTTGTAATCGATTGAAGATTTGGAGAGCAATTTGATTATTGAATGAATGTGTGAGTGTGATCCTCCTTTTCCCCATCTCTACTCTGATTTCCCCTTCCTTCCCTAAGGGTTCTCCATCAACTTGGTATCAGAGCCGAAGGATCCTCCTTCGTTCTCTTCCTTTTCCCATTCTCTGTTTTTGGTTCTACCGTGATAGAGAACACCAAAAAAAAAAAAAATCTTCAAAAAAAAATCCCAGAACCCCCTGCCGCTGCCTCCTCTCATTTTTTTTTCCCTTCCGACAGCAGCCGCCGCCTCCTCTCTCATTTTTTTCCCTTCCGACAGCAGCCGCAGCCTCCTCTCTCATTTTTTTCCCCTTCCGACAGCAGCCGCCGCCTCCTCTCTGTGTCCGACAGCAAAGAAAAAAGAAAAAAAGAACCAAGAAGAAAGAAAAGTCGAGAAGAGAGAGAGATCGAAGCTAGAAGAAGAAAGAAGAAGACGAAGAAGAAGAGAGAGAGCGAGGAACATACCTGGTTCGATTTGGGCTTCCACCTTTCTCCTCTGGTTCCATCTTCAAGAAGGAGAAACTCCTTGGTCGGTAAAACCCACCCCCACGATTCCCCTTTTGTTCCCTTTTTTTTATTTATCTTTTATTTCCTAAAATACCCCTCCCTTTCTCCTTTATTCCCCTTTTGTCCCATATATTTTTATTTCCAAATCAAACCCCTGTCCCACAAGTGACTGACACACCCTTTTGTGGTTTAATTTGAACTTCCAAAAAAAAATTTTACTATTCTGTCCCTGCCCTTTAAGCTTCCAGTTATTTACTATTCTACCATTATTCTTTGAGTGCTATTTTGTTACTCATCACCATGGTAGCCAATAGTGAAGTTGTTCAACAGCTGAATTCCTATAAAGGAGAAACTGATACAAAATTTGATGCTCTCACTAACATGGTCACGTCCCTAAAGACAATGGTGGAATCTATGCAAGTTTCTATTGATCGTTTGGTGGCAGCAGATAAAGGAAAGAGTCCCATTCAGTCTGGGGATTCTTCCAACACCACTCCACAGGATTTGCCAGTAACACCACCACCACCACCACATCATACACCACCACCACCACCTCCACCACCATATGGGACTGGTAGACATGATGATAGAGCAGAAAGAGCAGCAAAACTGGATGTCCTTGATTTTTATGGAGACAATAATCCAGAATTGTACCTTGACTGGATTCACAGTTTAGATACATTCTTCAGATGGTACGTGTTGACTGAGGCTCGAAAGATCCTATTTGCAGAGGCCAAACTGAAAGGCACGGCTCGAGTCTGGTGGATCAAGCAACAACAACAGAACCGAACCCGAGGCATTGGTTTGGTCAATACTTGGGCTGAAATGTATGAAGTCATGAATCGGTGATTCTTGCCTTCTGATTACAAGCAACGCATGCATCTCAGATTTGCACAGTTGAAACAAGAGAATTTGACCGTTGAGGAGTATGTTGCTAGATTTTATTATTTGGCCACTCGTTCTGACTTTGAGTGGGATGAAGAAGTCTTAGTGGCCCAATTTCGCAATGGTTTGCACCCTCAACTTAGTTCTGCCCTTGCATCTAGTCGACTACCTACAATGGAAAACGCCGTACAAGTAGCATATCAGGTTGAGGAAAGTCTGAAACGCCCATACAATCGGAGAAATTTTGCAGATACTTTTTCTCGAGGTACTAGTTCCGTTTGGCAACAGTCTCCTACCCAAGAGAGGTCATCTAGCAAGCCACAGGCAAGTGTTACATCTATGGCTTCTTCACGACCTAGTCGGCCGTATTCTCCACCTCGACATGTTTCTGAAATATCATCTTCACGGCCTACTCGCCCATACTCACCCCCTCGGCGTGGTTCAGATAAACCTTCTGATTCTTCAAAATTTACAGTTCGGTGCTACTCATGCCATGGATTTGGACATATCAGTGTCCAATGTCCCAGCCGTTTGGTTGCTTTTATTGATAAGGATTCTCCTATACCATATATTCCCGAAGAGCAACTTGGTTCTGACACAGTTGATTAAAGAGAAGAGCGTGCAACAGGTGAAGTCAATGATACTCTCAGTGACGATGACCAACATCCTTTTTATGTCATTCGTCATGTGTTGACCACTCAGAAGGCCACTGAAAATGAAGATTGGCGCCGCAGTAGTATTTTTCAGACTCGTGTGAAGTGCAATGACCAGTTGCTAACCTTGGTCATTGATGGAGGCAGTTGCACTAATGTTGTCTCTGAAGACGCTGTTCGTAAGCTGGGATTGAATACAGAACCACATCCTAATCCTTACAAGGTTGCTTGGGTGAACAACACTAATCTCAAAATCACAGATAAGTGCTTGGTCACATATTCTATTGGTGGATTTAAGGATACAGTCCAATGTGATGTCCTCCCTCTGAAGGTGTGCCATATCCTTCTTGGTCGACCTTGGTTGTTTGATAAGAAAGTACAGCATTGTGGCTATGCCAATACCTATGCCTTCAAGCATGCCAACAAGACTATGAAGTTTCATCCTGCCAAAGATCTCCCTGAAATTAAGCTCAAGAAGATGGTGGGATCATTCCTCATTCAGCGTATTCCTTCCGACGGTCTCCTCGGTCCTTTCCCTAACTCGACGGAGTCGAGTTCTTTTCAGAGGAGGAGAGTTGATGCAGATACGGCTGCCCTTTCTTGGTTGGACCAGCATGACCGGCTTTGGAAGCCAAGAGCCAAGAAGAACCGGTCCAACCCAGGGTTTTGGTCCAACAAGGGTTGGAAATAAAATTAGTAGTGTACTTAGTATTTTATTTCATGCTTTTAGTTTCCAGACTTGAACGTAGGAGTAGGATTTATTTCCTTGCTTTGGTTTCCTTTTTATAATTGTTTCCTAGTTTAGGCTAGTTTCCATTCCAGTTACGTTTCTAATTTCATGTTCCTATTTTCCTATATATTAGTTGTAATCGATTGAAGTTGGAGAGAACAATTTGATTATTGAATAAATGTGTGAGTGTGATCCTCCTTTTCCCCCTCTCTACTCTGATTTCCCCTCCCTTCCCTAAGGGTTCTCCATCAATCATCCTCTATATCACCTTCTTTATTTATGATTTATGATTGAGCCTAGATACCTAAAACAATCACTTTCCATAATCTCCCTCTAATCAATTTTCAATGCCTCGTTATCTTAAAAACTTTTTTGTTCTAAGGTTAATCTCCATAACTCCAACTTGGCACCAATCATTGTTTTTGTATCATCCACCAAACAATGTTACCAGTAAAGAGCATACACTAAGGAACCTCATCTTGAATGTCTTTTGGTTAAATCATCCATGATGAACACAAACATGGAAGGGCTTAAAGTTGATCCTTGATGTAACCAATTGTAATTGGGAATTCACTATTTTGACCCCCCAACAGTTCTTACACTAGTCATTGCACCACCATACATATCTTTAATTATGTCCACATTATTACTAGAAACACTTCTCTTCTCATATACTTGCTAGATTAACTCTCTAGGGACTCTATCATATGCTTTTTCTAGGTCAACGAAGACTCGTCATAAGCTTTTTCTATGTCCATATAACAGAAGGGTATGCTCTACATAGTATGTAAAAAACTAAAAAAGGATTCCTACGTGAGTCTCCTTGACTTCCTTCCTAAGAAATTGTAATGTTGAAACTTGGAGGAATGGAGAGGACAATAATTTGCAGCAGAGCATATCAAGTAACCCAAAAGTCCACTTCAAAAAAATGGCATAGATGCTAGGTCTTAACTCTAGACTCAAAATCTGAAAATACTATATAACGTTGATGCAGTTTAAGGAGGAGAATAGTTCACGTGTTACTGTTCATTTGACCAGTGCTCGTGGTACTGTTCATTCTTCAGTTGTGAGCCAGGTGGCCCAGGTGTTGGTTCTAATGAAGCCCACTGGTCCAGCTTTGTTCTGCCCAAAATAGCCATAGACCAGAAGTATTTTAAGAATATGTTTGAAATTTTGCATAAGAACTGTTGAAGATTTTCCAGATATCTATGGGGCCCATGCCAGCTTGCAAGGAAGATTCATTGCTGAGATTTTTCCAAAAAACACTATCTACTTTCTATTTTGATTAGATTCTATTTTCCTTGTTGTTATTAATGTAATAGCAATAGTTTAGATTCTATTTCCAGTTATCAGTATTAGAAAGTAGGTTTTTTTTTTTTTTTTTTGGATTTGGCAGCCTTATTATAGCTTGCGTACAGGAGGTTCTTCCCCATTGGTTTTGTATTTGACTTCCATTATTATAAATATAGGAAGGGGGACTATTCCCCAACAGATTTGAGTTCAAGGAAGGAAAAAAAAAAAAAAAAGAAAGCTTTGGCTTGGAAGCTGTGAGAGGTCGTAGGTGAGAGACCCTGGATTGAGATAGTCCCCTACCCCCTTCTTCTTCTTTTCATTTGTTCTTCAAGTGTTATCCTGTTTAGCGAAATTTCATTGGATGTTTCTGAATTTTTTGGCCCATAAACAACCCTCAAGGACTTCCCTTCGGTTGTGTTAACAGGCCCATCCAATGGCCAGTTCTTGAGATAATGTAATTTATATATTCTGATCATATATTCAGATTTTTTCACTTCGATCCTGGTCTACTCTAGGTTAGTTAGTGTTGTTCTCTTGCAGCCTAGCTTTCCCTACATTATTTGGTATTAGATCCTACCATGGCCAGCAATGAATATCTTTATAGCAAGCAGAAGCAATTATTAGGCTGCATGACCATTCTTGAGCAAAATTTTGTAGTCAAATTTGGTCCCCTCTACCCTCCACCTCCAAGGGATCCTACCGTGGCAGCAGTCATAGTTTTGAAGATGGAAGAGCAATAAGTAAACAGTCCTAACAAGGAGGTCTATACCGAACACATCAAAGAAAAGACAACTGAGATGATTGTGGAGTACCAAGAAGAAGAACCTGAGGAGCTAGACTCCATAGTCCATAGTGAAGGTTGAAAAGATGAAGGTAGAGAACACAGATGAAAAGGCGACTATGACCACAACAACCTCACCAACTGCGCTAGGCAGTTGTTGTCTGCTGTTGAAGTTAAATATGCCACCTGAATTTATTAAGGAGAAAGAGCCGCGTAGCCGTTCACCTTGTAGGGGATGTTCCTAGGATGATGTTCTATTTTACTGCTAAAACTTAACCCTTTTTTTTTTTTTTAATTGCCTTTTAGTTCAGTTTGCACTTCTTTTACTCTGCTTTTCTTTTACTTTGATATGTATTGGATCTGTGTAGCCGACCCCATTAAGTTTGGATAAAGTTACGGTTGTTGTTTTTGTAAAGAGCCAAGTGGCCCAGGTGTTGGATGCAAATATAATAAAGTCCACTGGTCCAGCTTTGTTTCTGCCCCAGAATAACCATAGACCAGAAGTATTTTTAAGAATATATTTGACAGCTTACATGAGAACTGTCGAAGATTTTTCCAGAATTTTGTGGGGCACATGCCAACTTGCAAGGAAGATTGATTGCCGAGATTTTTTTAGACACTATCTACTTTCTATTTTCTTTGTTCTTATTCATGTAATAGCAATAGTTAGATTTAGTTTCTATCCCCAGTCTTAAGTTTTAGAAAGTAGAAGTTTCTATTTTATTTGGTTTCTACTTTTGAGGGATTTGTTTTGGCTTTGGCAGCTTTACCACGGCTTGTGTATGGGAGGTTCTTCCCCATTGGTTTTGTAATTGAGTTCCATTATTATAAATATAGGAAAGGGGACTATTCCCCAACATATTTGAGCTTAAGAAAAAAGGAGAAAGCTTTGGCTTGGAAGCTGTAAGATGCAGTGGCTGTGAGAGGCTGTGGGTGAGAGACCCTAGACTGAGATAGTCCCCATCCCCTTCTTCTTTTCTTTTGTTCTTCAAGTGTTATTCTGTCCAGCGATATTTCAGTAGATTTTTCAGAAATTTTTGGCATATAAACAACCCTCAAGGATCTCAGAAATTTTTGGCATATAAACAACCCTCAAGGATCTCCCTTCAATTGTGTCAACAGGTCCATGAATTCTTAAAATGTTGTAATTTCTAAATTCTGATCTGCTGTAGGTGACTTAGCATTGTTCTCTTGCAGCCTAGCTTTCCTACATTAAACACATTTACTAAAATACAGAATACAGAGAAGATACCAATGCAATTGCCCTTAGGAAATCGGTAACACAATAATTACAATCAAACTTGAGAGAGGTGACCATTATACCTAGTGCAAATGAGCCTCACAACTCAACCATTTGATTCATTGATTCATGAAATGCATTGGCACCACCAAGTCCAAAAAAGACGATCCGTGCTTTTATTATATAGTGTCTGTGGTGCTTGGTGGGAAACAACGGCGGATCAGGATAGAAAAGTTTAATGAGGCAACATAAGACTTTCATGAGCAATAGATTTTCTCCAGTCAGAGATGGACGAGGTTCTGAAAGGATGAATAGATGGACTTGAAGCTTTATCATAACAGCCAGTAGTTGGAGGAAGAGGAATGGACAACCCTTCCAGTGGAGCCATACTATCATGCCATCAGTCCTTCAAGTGAATATGATGGAACAGTTAGGAATCAAAGGCTAGAGGTATGTTTACCATTAAATCTTACTATAAATTCCTCTATGAGAGCTTGGGTGAGAACATACAAATTGCAAAAACTTGGTTCTAGAAGCATTGCTTGGTTAAGACAAATGAACATGCTCGGCATCCGGGCAAATGGATGGTAAATTTGAAAGGGGAGGAGAAAATTGGCACATCCAAGAAAAAAGAAAAGGAGACTAGTGCATGTATTTCCCATATTTGTAAGACGAGTAATATTACGTGTTTGCACAGGTGCAAAACTAGACACCCAATTTGATGCAGTATTGGTGTCACCATCAATGTCAATACGTGTTTGCACAGGTGTTGCTCCCACCTCAAGAGCCCAAGTAATGTAGGAACCCAATAAGCCACTTTAATGGGAATACAATCAACCATGATCCATAAAGTGTCCAAGTTTTTGCTATAAAATATGTGTGGACTCTTTCTTCCTATATATCAACCATATATCTGACAAAATAATTTCCTATTCAAAGACATTTGCCCCCTGTTTTAGGGGGAGGCATACTGACTGCACCATTAGATGTCCAACATGTCCTTAACAGAAAACCCAAAATGAACCAAGAAGATCCAGGATTCCCCCTGGAAAATTTATAATGAATGAAGAGGTGATTTGTGGATTCAGCTTCTGCCTAGTACAGAGGACATGGGAACTATATTGTTGCCACTCTTTGTGGCATGTCCAAGAGTTGATGAGCCAGTTTCCAACCCAAAACCTTCAAGTGTAGTAGGAACCGGAAAATATACATCCATGTGAGGAAAGAAACCAATAGGTTGATCTAATAAATGGCTTAAAAGAAAAGAAGAAGAAAATAACCCTTGGAACCAAATGAGATGAATCGGCAATCAAAGATTACACATCATAAATCGATTTTCATAGCAAGGCTATTTGGATGGTAAAGGATGCTTGCTTTGATCTACTAAATTCACTTAGATGTTGAATGGCTGTAGAGAGAGGGCAGGCCTCAGAGCAACAGTGAGGTTTCTCTATTGCAGCCTGGTGGTCACGAGTTTGAATCATGAAACAGCCTCTCTGCATAGTGGGGGTAAGGCTACATGCATATGCCCCTTCCCAGACCCTGCAGTAGCCGGGAACCTCGTCCACTGCATTGAATGACTGTAGAGATGCCAATATAGCACCTCTAATCAAGAAGTGCCGATATTATGAAACGGATATGTTGTACCAACAAATCAATATTTCTATCATTGTAATTCAATATGGACCCAGACACATACAACAAATGGAACTGAAATCTGAATCTCTGGAACAAAAAGTTCATGAATACCTAGACCAAAGCTCATTGAAGAGCAACCAAGAAAAAGAGAAAGTTATATCAACGATTCATGTTCCTTTTTGGACATTTTATCTTCCTTGCACTGGAAGAAGAAAAAGGAAAAGACCCTTCTCACACAAAGGTCATCCATCTTAGTGAAAACATCAATGGCACTTCACCTCTTTTGTTTTTTCTGGGGTAATGAATAAGAAGATCAATTATAGCATTTCCATATCAATACATTTAGTTAGATCCAAAAAAGCTATATAAATGAAGAAATTCTCAATCCATTAAATTACTCAAAGTAAACCAAATAATGCTTTAGCTCAAACATATCATAATTACAATGAAAGATGCAGTAATCCTTCTTTCATTGATAAGAGATCAATACAAAGCAAACGAATCACCTTCTTTCAGACAATCATTACATCCAACCACAGAAGTGAAAATAATTTCCCCTATCTCTCGTTTGGTTATTCTGCAGAGAGATAATGGTTCCCACCCACCCCCTCCCCCATACTTTTTTCCTATGCCATCAGCATCCACGGTGTGTAATGGCCAAGAATTCAGACCAAAGAATATTTCCATTCTAAATTCATTTCCCATGTTAACTAACATCAATGCAATCAGAACATTTCTCGCTGCAAAGAAATAAATATAACGAAGAAAGAGGAGAGACATCATCACGAAAACCCTAGCCCGATTGGATTTAGAGAGATTGGAACAATCTAACTCAACGTCGAGCACAAGCAAATCAAGAAGATTCAAAAACAGAAAGAAACGATGATGTCCCCATCACACCAAGGGATTTGGTCTCCGCCACTGAAGAAGGCACCGACCGAATCAAAGAACTTCCCAATCTTAGCGTCCATTGCAGCCGGGAGAATATGACGAAGCGCAGCAACAGTTCAGTTTTTTTTTTTTTTTTTTTTAGAGAATTGATATTAGATTTTATCGGATCGGCCGTATTTATATCAGCAGCAGTCAACACCGATTCCTCGCCGATCCTGGACCGAGTATCGATATTGCTCTTTGGATCAGATACTGGCGGAAAAAGATCCTTGCATCCGATAGTTGGGAAGACTTTAGGTCACGTGTCCATGTGTTAGGATGTGTTTTCTGATCCTCCTAACCGTTGGATCAGTCGAATCCAATATTGATCCAGAATATTTCATCTAAGATCGAGTTGTTGATTCGGAGCATTTCATCTAAAATCGTGTTTTTGCCCATAAAAGCAACCTCAATCATTTTCAAGCGATGGATCTCCTTCGGCAAACTTTCAATCTTCTATAAAATTTGGCTCATCAGTCATCTTGCGTAATTTAAAAGAGAGAATAAGAGAGAAAATAGGAAGGGGTAGGTAATCGGTAAAAAAATTAAGAGAGATAATAAATGGGTTACATATGTCCATCTCTTAGTTGCACAAGAATCGGAACTCAGGTTCTTGTACGAGGACTTGATCCAGACTCTGTGGAAACCAATCACATATTTCCTCATATGTATATTATTGAATAAGTATAGAAGGGAAAACGAATGTTACCTAATAGTGTTGCATAAGTTGAGACACATGGGAAAGTGAAATCAGACATACACAACACTATCAGATTGCATTATATATTCTTCCTCCCAACGTAGAAACACCCAAAAAAGAGTAAAGAAAATAGGCATGCATGACCACTATCTCAGGAAATGCATCGATGCCTATTTCAATTGCAACATCAGCAGTTCCACAAAAAAATTAGGGCAATTCCTTCAACTTGCCCTAATAAGAAATCAAGAATTTAAAAGATAACAACATGTATTTTCATTACCATTACCAACTCAAATAGAAATGTGTCTTGGGAACTTGAATTAATATATTCCGCGCAGATGAAAAATGTTTAAAAGAACAATAAACCAAGGTTCCAAACAGGCTTTTGCTGAGTTGGATTACCAACTCTCTCACTGAGTCTCTTTTATCACATCTCATTGGAGTTACCAGTGCTCGTAGTGATTGGGTCACTCTTGACAGAATTTTTCAATCTCAAACTAAGGCATGTATTCTTCAACTCAAAAAGCATTATTATACTCAGGAATTAGGACACCTAATGAGTCCTGTTCGAGTTGCTTGCCTGGGAAAACTCATAAGCTTCATTTCAATAAGCCATAATATCTTTACCAAAAAAAAAAAAATAAATAAATAAAATAAGCCATCATATCTCCAAGTAAGCGAGACTTCCTCTCACAGTTTATTTCTACTTGATTTAATTTTTAGTGTCGTTTGGGGTCCATCCCTCATGCCCTTCATTAATGGGCATCCGTACTTTGTAGTTTTGTTGTTGGATGATAATAAAAAAATTCTTTGGGTTTTTCGTTTTGTTCATAAATCTGATTTTTTTGATAAAGAGTCATTTGTAATAAAAAGAAAGAAAAATAATTACAAACACAACCCCTAGAAAAAAGAAATCTAGGCCTTCGAAAAAGCTGCATTTTCGAAGAAGAGCAAGTTTTCAAAACAACAAACATTGACCATTTCTTTAAAAATATAGACCCGCCAGACTTTTGAGTCTAACCATCGACATGAACACACTTAGAGAAATTCTAGCCTATTACTTGACCATCTTCATTGAGTTTGTTTCTGAAAACCCATTTAGTACCAATCACATTCTTGTCATCTGGCCTAAAGACTAGATCCCAAGTATGATTCTTCTCTATCTGATCAAGTTTTTCATTCATGGCTTTCATTCTCATTCTCATCATAAGATCTTCAAATTCTGGGAGTTCATTTCCTGAGCTATAAGGAATATCCCTTTTCTATCAATGACATCAACACTTTCTATAATTTTACCGTTTAGCATTATAGGCCTTACTTGAGATCATCAAACTTACCCAATCTTGGGTTGTGTTCTTGATTACACTTGTTACCAAAGACCTTGAAGTGTCTTGCTGTAACCCTTCTTTCAAACCAGATTTTATTTGGAGTCTTTCTTTCATGAGGTTTTAATATACACCTGTTATGGATGTACACTGTAGTTAGACCTGCCTCATTCCAGAACTTCTTGCTCATGCCATTCTTTGTCAATATTGTTCTAGCCATGTCTTGCACTGTTCTGTTCTTTCTCTTTGCAACACCATTCTGTTGGGGTGTTCTTGGAGCTGAAGTTTGTTTCTTGATACCATGCTTATAGCAGTATTCTTCAAAATCACAAACAAATAAAGATAGATTAGATAGTCCTAGAGCTATTACATAATACTTTCAGTTGATACTGTTTTGTAGACAATACTTCTTTGGCTAGAGTTTTTAGGTCCTCCATATACTTTGGATTAGTTATTATACAAAAGTTTGGGTGAGTGGAGTGGTTCTCCAGCTCTAGGCATACTACTAGCACGGTTCTAGGCCATAAATTAACTATAAAATCATGATTGTTTTGCAGCAGCCATCCAATCTCCTTCGCATCGCTTAACACTTGGTCTATCTCCATCTATCTTGCTCGTGCCTTGGTTAGCCCTTGTATCAGTCCTAAAGCCTCTGCCTCACCATATTTTCCTGTCATACAAAAATCAGACTCTATTAGTATGCATTTTCCAAATGAAACAATACTTAGAGCCCATGCAGATTTAGTCCCCCTTTTGTCCTTGACACTTGTGATGATAATTCTATTTGTGTCTAGTTCCAAAGTCACCATTGTTTGCATCCGATCGGAAAGTGATTTAGGTTCTATCTCGATCATTCCAGCGGCGATCTAGAAATCAATCTGTTTGATAGTTTGGAGTGCACTTGGTTTCTGTTCACCAAAAGTGAGTAGATTCATGTGCCTCCAAATAAAATAACTTGTGATCATAAAGATTGAATAGAACCATGATTGATTCTTTTTGGGTAAAAAGCCCAAGTTGAAACAGAACATTACCAATTTCCTAACATCTTATTCCGGAATCTTGTCCGATTTGAAACCCAAGGGTCCTGCGGCCCAAACCCACTTGAAAAATTTGCACTTAAAAAGCACATGGTAGACAATTTCCTGATTGTTATTACAATTGCCACAAGTGATGTCCAAATCCACCCATTTGGATAAAATGTCCTTAGTGGGTAACCTGTTGTTAATGGTTCTCCAAAGGAAAATTTTAAATTTGGTGTGGATTTTGATCTTCCAAAAATATTTCCACAATTTAACACATGGACTAGTACATCTGCATCTATGGGGTTGTTCATTGGAAATCGAAAGGGAACTGTCCTTAAGGTATTTCCACAAAGTGGGGTCGTAGTATTGAGTTTAATAAAGCCGTATTCCATTGCCTATTGATCATGTTATCACTAATTGTTTCAATAGGAGGGTCCCTCACTTTGAAACATGCCAGATCGAGTGACATGTTGTCTTTCTGGACCCAAGGGTTATCCCAAAAGGCAGTTTCACCTCCATTACCAATTCTTTTGATTACCATCTTTTTCAACCAAGGAATGATTTTACAAATGCTATTCCAGCAAAAAGAACCACGAGCTCTCACTATATTGTGGTAAAAAATGGATCTATTATGGAAGTACTTGGCTTTGAGAATCTTGGTCCAATGGCAATTTTCATCTGTTATTAATCTCCATCCTAGTTTAAGGAGGAGGGCCAAATTGTGGATTTCTGAATCTCTAATTCCAAGACCTCCTCTTATCTTGGGTTGGCATATTGTATTCCATCCGATCAAATGGCAGTTTCTCTTGTTATTTTGATTTCCATTCCAAAAATGTAGGTAAATGGAATCAAGTTTCTTACAAATGGTCTTAGGGAGTGCAAAGCAGTTCATCAGATAAGAAGGCATTGAAGCCAAAGTAGATTGTAATAACACCCCTCTCCCCGCAAAGGATAGCATCTTAGATTTCCAAAGGCTGAGTTTCCCTCTAACTCTTTCTAAGAGTTTGAAAAAGGAGAGAGTTTTCGCTCTCTGATGGAAGAGATTAGTACCCAGATAGGTAGAGTTTTTGTCCATTTCTTTTAACCCAATAACTTCACACAATTGTGTTTTTGTGGCAGCATCAACGTTGGAGTTGAAGGCTAAAGCACTTTTTTCAAAGTTTATTGTTAACCCAGAAAGATCTGAGAACAATTCCAAGATACATTTGATAGTGCCCAAGTCATCTTTATTAGCTCTACAAAAAATGAAACTATCATCTGCAAAAAATAAATGGGTGATTTCAAGAGCATACCTGGCGACTTTGATTCCTTTGAAGAGGTTGAGATCACTGTATGTAGACAATAATCTAGAGATGACTTCCATCACCATCATGAAAAGAAAGGGACTTAGGGGGCATCCTTGATGGATTCCTCTAGAAGCAGTAAAGTGATTGAATCCTGTGCCATTTAATTTAATGGAAAATGAAGTAGTGCTAATGATATTTCTGATCATTTCACACAATTTGTCTCTAAATCCCAAAAAACGAAAAATGGGAAGGAGAAACCCCCACTCAACTTTATCATATGCTTTTGCCATATCTAGTTTGATTGCCACAAAACCTGACTTATCTTTTTTCCTTTTCAGGAAATGGGATATTTCCTGAGCAATGATGATGTTATCTGTGATTTGTCTTCTGGGAAAAAATGGGGCTTGGTACGGGGAAATGATCTGGTTTAGGATAGGCTTTAGTCTTGTAGCTAACAGTTTGGCAATGATCTTGTAACTAACATTACAAAGGTTAATGGGCCTAAAATCTCCCACCGATTGGGCCGTATCATTTTTCACAATGAAGGAGATGAGGGTGTGATTGGTTGTGGGTGGTAGTGAGAAAGAGTGGAAAAAGTCTACAACGAATTTGAAAACATCATCCCCCCAAAAATCCCAACACTTCTGGAAAAAAATAGACTGAAACCCATCAGGTCTAGGAGCTTTAAACGGTCTGAAGGAAAAGACGATATTTTTTATTTCTAGTAGTGTGGGAGGTGCAGTGATGAGGGATAAGTGATTTGTATCCACGGGAGAAACCAGACATTCAATAACTGATGGGTCCAGTGGGTTAGATGTGGTGAAAAGCTAGGATAGGAATGATGCAAACTCAGCCGCATTGTCCCCAGGGGCAGTTAATTTTTCCCCACCATCATTGACAATATATTCGATCTTCCTTTTATGCAAGTTTTCCTTAGTTACAGAATGGTAAAAGTTAGTGTTTCTGTCACCATCCATGATGTACAAATGTCTAGATTTTTGGTGCCAGAAACTTTCTTCAGCATCCAAAATCCAACTTACCTTGTTCTTGATCTGCTCCATTTCAAAAAGATCATGGAGAGAATCAGGGTACATATTTTCCATTTAGAGAAACTGGGATAAATAATAAAATACCATATTATCAATATGACCAAACGCATCCCAGTTCCATTTTGACAAGATCCTGCTTAAAGACACAAGCTTCCATGTGAGAGAGTCACTTCCTAAAGCTTTCCATTTTCCATAACAAAAAGAAAAAACTCCGGGTGAGCCATCCACGCATGTTGGTAATGAGAGAGTTTTTTTTTCTTTTTATAATAGGTCCTGTAGTTCGAAAAACAATTGGGTTGTGGTCGGAACCAATTGAGGCCAATTTAGAGACCGATAGAATTGAGCACAGAGTGATCCAGTCCGGATTGACATACACTCTATCAAAGCACTCTTTGATGAGATTGTCACTTTTTGCTTATTAGACCAAGTAAACGGGTTACCATCGGGCCTGATACTTTGGAGGTTATAGAGGGAGAGTAGATTTTCCAACAAGATGACCGATCCTATGGGTTTAAATGGTTTACCCCCAAAATTTTGGTCCGATGAGGTGATTTCATTGAAATCACCCATCATTACAAGAGGAAGGCTGAGCTCACGAAGTTGGTTACTCAACAAGGGCCAAAAATCAACTCTTTGGTTCAGTTGAGACGGGGCATGCAAACTTATCAGAGCCCAGTTGAATGGCATATCCGGGGTTGGGTTAAAAATTGTAATGAAAAAACATGAGACAATAAAGGAAGATATTATTGAGATGTTTTGCTTCACCAGCCGCCATAAGCCTCCTTTCTTTCCATTTTTCTCTGTACTATTTATGAATCTGAAGGCATCATAGTTTTTCAGGAAAGGGTGCAGCTTGAAAGAGTTATGATCCGTTATTTTGATTTCATACAAAAATATTACATCTGGGTTCACAGATTTAGCATGTGAGAGAAGGCACCCTCTAGTAGTTACCGAGTTAAGGCCCCTAACATTCCAACTTAAGATATGCATTTTGAAGTACCGACCAAAGAATTAAATAACCGGCAATCAAAAGACACTTGCAAGGGGTGCTCAGTTGAGTATGAACAGTGCTACAGGACAGATTTATTGAAAAGGTGGAGTAAGAAATCTAAAAGAGGAGACACTCACACTTGTTAATTTCTCAAAATAATTGTTGAAAATGATAGTGAACAAAACAGATAAGATTAGCATATAAGGTTAGAGAATACCTTGGGAAGAATTGTCTCTTCCAGATTTCTTCTCAAGGTTATACCAAGACAAGACCAGACTTAGACATACACAAAAGAAGAACAATATGTAGATCGAGAAAGGATGGAAAATATGAATAAGACTTACCTGGTTCGTCTCGGGATCCTCTGGTTCTCTCCCTTGTGGCAGTTCCTCGACATTGATATATCCATAATGTTCTGGTTCATTGTTTGGTATGCCACCATTGCCTGGAACAGTCCTCTCTTTGAAATTCTCCATGATTAGGTCAATTGTTTTGGTGGGATTTTCAGTTTCAACTATGAAATCACAAATGTTGGGGAAGAAATTGTTGTCTTGGCATTCCAGCCGCAACCTCTTGCCTGGTCTAAGCCTCGATGTACCTTCTCCAGAGGGGAATTTGGATAAGATTTGAAGTGGAGGGAAGACATACTGTATGGTTACATTACTTGGGTTACTGAGTTCACAGAGGAGAGGGGTATGTGGTGGTATGGATGGCATCAGGGGACTAGGATTAAGTGGTTGCAAGTTGGCAGTGGGGCAGCCCGATGCTGTCGACAAAGAGTCCCAACTGTCCCACCGAGATTGGTAGGGAGGAGACCGCGGAGGGGACCACTGCAGGTGCCGAGGTATTGGAACAGAATGTTTCCAAAGAACTGTTATGTATTATATTAGATGACTCAACAATTTTGATTTCCAAGATATAAGCTTAGCATTAATTCGTTGAATAAGATCTGGACATTAGGACTTTCTAAGCTTTCCTGAAAAATATGGAATCCCCAAATAAACAGAAGTGTGTGAAGCAATATGGACATAAAAAGTTTCAAAGAATACTTTCTTCATTGAGGCTGAAACATTGGGACTGAAATGAGCCCTAGTCTAAGGAAATCCCAATCAACCCTATCATAGGCGTTACTCACAGCTAATTTAACAGATATTAACCCAAACTTGCTCTTTTCTGTTTCAATTTTGATTGAAACTTAATATTTAAGCATCTATCCACAAAATTGTACTCTCATTTGACTTATCACATGGCACAATCTACCATGCCCATAATGTTTTTTTTTTCTTTAATTAATTAAAATAAAAGGTTTTAATATTTTATGAAATATTATTAGTACATATTACAAACGATAGATAGATCAAACACTAGTCATCAAGAGTAATCTGACTATGCAAAAGACTTTTTCCTATTGCATGCATTTTGCAGAGAGATTGGTGGGTCTGAAAATTTTCCGGTCGCAATTTGTTCGACGATGAATTTATTACCTGCCTCGGTTAGATGGCTTCCATCCCAATTAACTCTAAGAAATGGTTTTGGGCATGATCCTATGAATGTTGGTTTCCCATCCACAACTACTATCTGCACACAATGTGCAGTGTTACTGTAGTTATATTTGCGTCCAAAGCCACAACAAGCTTCCAGGGGCTGCTGATATCCTACAAGAAGAATCACTAATGTGTCAATTAATTACCATCTCTTTCTCTCTCTAAAATATTAGATGATGGATGACTTACCAAAGTCTTGAGGTTGACTCATGAGGAGGTACTTGACATAGTAAATGTCCACATATGTAATGGCAGCCAAGGGAAGTTGGTTTCATAGTTCAACAACAGCTTCATTGAAGTATTGTGACACCTCATTATAAGGAGTTGCACAACCAACTTTATCTACGTCAGATGCATTGCTTACTGGAAAGTTTGTAAGGATATATGCAAAACAGCCAATAGGATCTGTGTTATGGATCCATAATGATCTTCCTTCTAAATCTACACAGTCTACAAATTAAAACTACATCCATCCATAAGCATATCAAAATCAAACTAAAAATCATTTATCAAAATTGAACCAAGCCGTCCACATCGAAATCGTAAAATCGTTCAATAAACGGTTCAATGTTGGTTTTAAAATTGAGACTGTTTAGTTGAATGGTTTAAACTGAACCGAATTCTTTAACCGATAATAAACCATATAAAACTGATAGATAGATACATAGTAAGTTAAGTCATTCAATATTAAGTTTACATCCATTTCAGTAAAAAATTAAAAGGAAAAAAATCATTTGAATAAAAAATAAAAAAAACCCTATTAAATTGTTTAAACTAAAACCGTTTAAAAATTCACGATTTTGATTTCATTATAGAAACCGTTGACTAAACAAATCGGTCTGATCAGTTTAACCTGATAAATTTTACAAGCCATTTGCTCATGGGCTGGGTTGCTTGGGTGATAGCCTTGGCACTACTCACTTAAGAGTGTGCTCAAGGATTGATCAGTGGATCATATTCCCTTGTAAGTGTACTGGTGCTGCCATGCAACATTATTTCCCCCCCCCCCATGTCTTTACTCCCTATCCTTTGGGTGCCCACTGGGGCCCACTTGCCCTCCAGACCACCATAGTGGTGGGTCAAACTTCGCACAAAAAAAAATTAAATAAAATAAACACCTCAACACTACTGGCCTAGTTAATAATGAATTTACCTTGTTATTAAGAAGGGTTTAAATATTATTCATTACCTGAATATTCTTGGAGAGTTTGCTAATTACATCAAGAATGTCAGCCTTAATTTCCTTTAGAGACTGGTTGCTGAACAAACCCAAACCAATATCATTTTGACCAATATCAAATGTGTACAAGGCTTGGCCAAAAAACTCCTCCTCGGGTAACAAATTTTTGTAGATATCAATTAGGAATAGATAATAAACAGGATATCTGTGAGCCATTTTAATGAACACGTACTGCTACATGATTGATAGCAATAGAGGGTTGATAATTAATTAATTAATTTCTTTGGTTCTTGATTAACTGTGATCTATTTTTGAATTGTTGGAACTAGGAGAATTGCACATCCAAGTAGAAGGGGCGGGGTCCTCTCCCGGTTCAACTTTTATCCGATGGCTTGATTGTTGCCCCCGATACAGCGAAATTAGCACCATGGCTGAAGTTTGTTCCCAATGAATCCAGATACGCACTGAGGTGAGGTAATCCTAATTTTTCGGCTGATCAAAATATTCATCAGAAAAAAAAAAAAAAAAAAAGTCAATAATTGTTCCATTGCTTTGGATTAACAATAAAAGATTAAATGGAAAATCCAACCCCATTTAATTGGATTAAAAGAATATTTCACCATCTACTCGAAAGTGGTTTTTGTTTGCAGATTTTTAGCTCAAAAGAGGGGGGTTTTGGTGGGGGAGGGGGGACTCCTTAAAAGCCCATAGCCCATAGCCCATAGCCCACATCCCAAAGCCCATTTCAATCTCGCAACCTAAATGGCTTGAAAGCAAAAATGTTTAAAGGGTATTCTGAGGTTTTCCCTTCCAATCTTAGGATTGGCAATGCGGTGGGTTGGAGAGAGACTCACCCCACTCCACCTCTAATAAGGTGGCTTTGTATGATGTAGATAGGGTTGGTGTGGCAGGGTTTAAAAACCCAAATTGGGATCTAGATCAGTCCTAGTTGATTCTGGTCTAGATCGGTCCAGATCGGCCGTGGAATTGATATATTCCAGCCATTTAGGGTTTTTTCGTAGAGAATCAGCTTGAGTTCAATTGGGAGGAAATAGGATCAATTGGAATTGGTTATAACTCCATAAATTCGAATCTAGGTTGAAACTTTATAATTTGGAATTAGAAAGAAGTAAAGATTTTTTGTCTGGCGTTCCCTTCACCCAGACACAGCGCCCATGCACACTGGGTATTTCACGTCTAGTTTTGTCTGGGTGTAGGTGATGCGAACGGGCAGAGTTCCTTTCCCCATAAAAAATTCTAGTATATAATAATGAAACATTGTTTAATTTTACCCATGAAATCAATAGTGAGCCTTCCATCTGAAGGTCTTCCAGCAGGCATGTGTAAAAAGGTCTCCCCATAGGGTGTAGTGACAAGAGAGAAGGCAGCAGAATCAGCTCCTGTATCAGTAATTGAGTCCTCAGAGTTGAAGATTGCCTGAAAATTACAACTTGTATTTGCAGTCAAGGCTGGAACACATAAAATCACGAGTATGGAAGACAATATCCCAATATAGAAAGGACCGATCATGATGATCTATATAGATAGAAGATGGAAAAGAGAAAAAAGAGTGTTACTAAAAGATGAAGAACAGTGGAGACTAGAGAAGATAGTATTACTATAGAGATCTACCAAAGTATTTATAGAAAGGTCAACATAAAGAACTGAACTGCTTACTGGCTAAAATGCTAAATACAGTAATAGCTGTTTGTTTTGATAATTTTTGACGCAGTTTTTCTGTTTTAATTAACAAAATTAAATAAAATCTTTACTTATATTAATGTTTGGTTATATTTCTACCCTTTAAAAATTTCCAGAACTCTCTAACAAAAGAAATTCAGGAGAAAAAAAAAAAAACAGAATGGAGCAGCATGTAGAGAAAATTAGGGAATCATTCAGTGGTAAGCAGAGAAAATAAGTTCACTTTACTCTTACTCTGTCTGGACTCAAATCCTTTCAGGTTGGCAGTGAGTGGCAGTGAGTATCCAATGACTGGGACGGTCTTGGCATGCACCCCAATTGTCCGATGCTCCTGGCAGAAGATTTTTGTGCTGTCTCATATGAATGATTTTAGAAATGAAAATGAAACACTTATCTCTTGCTGCCTTAGAGCGCTAGCTGATCTACGACCACCGTTGCGCGTTAGCACGCCTTATTTTCTTAGGGCTTTCTTGCTGGGCGCTTGCGCTCCCCTATGTGAGTAAGGCGTTGCTTGTTGGGTGCGGACTTCTTATTCATGTATTTTATAATTGATCTAAGCACACTTACTCGCCCAATTATATACGCAATTCCTTTGTCATTTATTTCTTTTGTATTTCCCGTACTCGTCTGTAAGGCAAGTAAAAAAAAGTTTTCATTTTCTTACTTGTATTTTATTATTTTTTTGTTGCGCTAAGCTACAACAACTTCGACTGAGCCCTAGGGCAGTTTCATAATATACATATATGAAATGGATTGGCTTCTTCATCATCTGCCACATGGTGGTCGGTAAATGGTAAGAGAGTACTTGGCTCCCATCTATCTGGCCAAAATCACCCCTAGAGAATGCCATTATTGGAGAGATTCCTTGCATAATACCAAATTATACTCAGACCCCCGTTAGACGCTGTCATAGTTAGTAAGTTCAGGAACGACAATAATACGGAAACGGATACGTATGGCAATTAAACGGGTCATACAGAAATAATACTTTTCATAAATTTGACACAACAAAACGCACATAGCAATGATACAATACTCATTTAATACATGTTTAATACGATTGCTATGTCAAAATCAGAGAGCAAAAATCAGGGTTTATTTTGGTATTAAGAATTAACTAAAACTATCCATGGCATTTCTAGCAAAAATGGTGTTATTATAAATGTTATTTAGACAGCATCTCATGGAAGATCACACATTGCTATAGGAAGGGAAACATGGTGGCTGATAGATTGGCAAAATATGCAGCATTTTCTCGATTGTCTACAAGCTGGACCGCAACGCCTCCTTTTGTTTCTCATGATATCAGTTGGGACTCTCAATTGAGACCAAGATTTAGGTTTTGTTAATTGGTTTCTTTATTTTGATTATGTTGCTACTCTGTTAATGGCAATGCCGAAGGTGGAGTGGTAGCCTAATGGTGATTCTTTCATTCTTTGAGCATGTAATTCTATATTCATTTTTAATATATTCTTTTGCTGACTTTTAGCCAAAAAAAAGAATGAACTAAAATTGATTGTTTACAACTAAATTGTAATATCTCATGTTCTTATGAACACCTAAATCTAATCTAGTTTTCCAATTGGGGATCATTTCTCAATTTTGTTTATTTTATATCTAATATTAATTAAGTTTAATCATGTCTATCATAGCCAATGAGAATAGGTGATCCATCAACCACTTTCTATCATAGTAAATAATAGCATATATTTGTCAAAACAACAAATAATAATAATAACAACATGTGGATAATCATTTAACACTTTACTAGCAACTCCTACTGATGCGGATCCATATTCTAAAATCGGAATCAGATCGCGTATAGGTCCATTCATATATTTAATAATTCAATTGTAATAACCAACGATAGATTCGTAATTAAGGTAAGATTTTAAATTGGGTGTCAAAATTATAATTAAGTAGACTTAATAGGTTAATTGATAAGAATAAGAGGGTGGACACATAAGGTTCTTGATTGATAGATTTAAAATAAGCTTGAAATGAAGTTAAATAAATGGAATAAAGTAATAAAGGAGAGGGGGAGTGTAATTAATAAAATAAGAAAGGGAGGCGAGTGTCATCCATATTTTTTCTCAAAATCAAGAAACCTACGCAAAGGGAAAAATGTCGTTTTGACTTTTGGGATTGAGTTTTTTTTTTCCCAAACTAAACATATTAATAGGAATAAAACGTATTATATGCGGTTAAAACGCATATAATATGGATAACTATAAAATGTGTATAATATGGAATTTTTGGATTGATACGCCAAATTATAACTTTTTGATTGAAACATTCAGATACGGAAAAAATCTGCATATTATACACTGATTTACTAACTATGGTAGCTGTTAAATAAGAGTTGAAATGACTGTTGTACCCTTTTGGCTAAAACACATGTCCAAATTATACTCAGACCCCTGCCGCTTGTCGCCGCTGCTCTTCACAAAGATAGATCTCTATAATGATTGAGTTCAACTTCAACCCCGGCCATCCTCATCCAATTCTTAAATAGCTAGTCAGGATAATAAATATCAATTTTCACATGGATTTGAACCCAATTCCCCTCACTGGGTATATCTTTATGACCACGAATAAGATAATAGCTAGGAGGTGCCAGTAAAGCTGAATTTGGAGTTGTGACGACCATGGCATACAAGGATTTCGTCACTGCTACCACATGTTCGGTCTTCAGCATCCACAGCCTCTGGTTCTAGGAGGAGTGTGCGGTGAAAGATGAGACACTATGGTCACCCATATCCTCTTCTTATTCATCTTAGTACTACTACTCGCAGTAAGGGGGACTGCCGTTGGGTAATGGGAAGTCATCTTGAGTTTACAACATCTTCTCCTCGATGCTCGTCACCGCTGCCGCTGCCACTGCACTTCATGGAGGTAGATTGCCGACGCTTTGAAATCGTGAAGGATTTTGGGATGAAGAACAAGGTATCGATTTGGGGGATGGGGTCCTTTTTTATTTAGGGCTGGAAAGTTATTAGAGGGTATATTAGGTAGGTCCCATTTTACAAAGGTATTTTGATATTTAAGAAAATATATACTAGTTGACTTCAGCATATAAAGTATGTTCCGTAATAGCAACTAACGGCAGGAGGTCTGAGTATAGTTTGGTATCATGCATGATCTGTTTTTTCTAATAATGGCATTCTCTAGGGCGTGGCATTGTGAATTACCTTTTAAAATAAGTTCATTCCGATAGACATCCCCTTTCTTGTATAGATCAAAATCAAACTGAACTGATTAACTGGTTAGTTGGCTCAAAAAAAGTTTCTTACTCAGTTCCTTATTGGTTCCGAATTTCAAAAATGGTTCAATAAGGTTGATCTGAGATCATGTGACCCATTATATGTGGGATGTGGTAAACTATTTAAATAGAACAATTTTTTATTTAAAAGATAGACCCAAATGAAGTTCAGTGGAAATAATAGGTTATTGTGATTACAAAGAAATCACTCTCGAACATGTTTTTCAGACCAAAGAAATAATTGGTTTTTTTTTTTTTTTTTGTCATTGGCAGTTTTAAGCACTTAATCAGTTAATTGGTTTTAAAATCGATGGTTTAATGGTTCTAACCAAACAAAACCAACCGTTGCAAAATGAAAACCCAAGCCTTTATATTCAATTCAGCTTGGCTCAATTTTCAACGGCCTATTTCTGTTTGCTTTTGCCAGTTCCGGTTCAGAATTGATACACCTTTTTTTTTTTTTTTTTTTTGGTCGTAGAAAGTTGATACCCTTAAATTGATTTAAATAAAAAAAAATTTGTAACTATGCAAAAGAAAATCAGTAATGCACTCAAAAAGTGTCGTAAGTATTCCTGCAGCTATTGGGACGCACAATGCGCATCTGATGGTTAGGAGGACCTAAGGATGCATGTTCGGATCCTCTCAATTGTTGGATGTACTCTAAGCTTCTAGTACGGCTAGAGAAAATCTTAATCCAACTTAATATGGCCGACGGCCCTTAACCTATACCTTTTTTTTTTTTTTTTTTTCGTGATTATTCTATCATATCCTTTTACAACTAATCTATCAAACTTATAACAATTGAAGTTGAAATATTTTTTTACTTGGGGAGTGGGATAGTTCATAAGTAGGGGGCAAAGGGAAGAGAGAGAGAGAGAGAGAGAGAGAGAGATGTAATTGTTAAGCTGCTTGAATAAAGACTTTTCACTTTCCAAAAAAAATAAAAAATTGGATGGAATAAGGAAGTTGCCTGAATTTTAATATATCCAAATCCTAAATATTTTGCATAGAGTTTGAAGGCTTGAGTGACAAAGACTACATCTCAATGATATCTGGTGGAGGCAGGATATGAAAGCCCTAAATCAGGATTCGGATTGGTCTTGGTCCATTCTGATTTTGATTGAACCTAGAATCAGCTTGTAAATATGGGGATTTTCGATTCAACTAAGATCAGTCTGATCCAAAATGGCTAGAATTGGGATTGAACTCGGCCAATTCTGATTTGGACCAGCCCAAATCAAATCAGACCGTTTGGATCCAATTTTTAAATCACTGGATGGGGTGCAACATTTTTCTTTCTACCTTAACAATAGTTTGGGATGGGGGACACATTTTAATTTGCTAGGAAATTTCATTCTTGCAACCATAGCTGAGTACATATAACTCTATACTAGTGATTTGAATGGCATCAATTATGGGATTCAACTTAGACCAGATCCTTCAGGTGTAACTAATATGGGCCATATTCCTTCTTGGAAAGTTCAGTAATGGTTCTAATATCAAATGCAACAACTTTTTTTGAATCCCTTCATTCAAAGTCTATAAACAGGCATCATTATCCTTATCTTTCTTGTTTGATCTTAATGACGAGTGTCAGGCTGCGTTTGGTAGTCATTTAGAAAAACGTTTTTTCATTCTATGGGAACAAAAAGGCAGAATAAAGTGTTTGACGTCAACTTGATGTTTTTCGATTTTTTGGAACGAAAAGGAAAAAAACGCTAGAAATGCAAAATGATAGAACGATAAAACCTTGTTCTGTCATTTCAGTTTCGTTCCAACACAAAAAAAGTGAACAACTATGGTAATCGTTCCTGAAACAAGTTCAACAAACACCATTTTTGTTTTAAACGACATTTTGACACAAACTGAAAATTCTATTTTTGACACAAAACGTCGTTCATGGAATTGAATGACTACCAAACACAACCTCAACTTGATGTAGACCCGGAGTCTGAGACTCTGAGTCTAGTGTTGGGAAATCGAATCAATTGTTGTCATTGTTGGCAATCGTATTGTGATGGAGTCATATTGAAGGGACCGCAATCAATTCCTTGGTCCAATTTAATTTAATTAGATCGGTTCAAGTTCATTGGTCTAATTCAATTGAATTAGATTGGTCCAATTTTATTGGTTCAATTTCAAACTACTAATGGTGGGACCAGCTCAACATGTTTTTAAGTTAAAATAGATATTATATTCTGATATGAGTTTCTCATGTAAGTGAGCAATTAATGCCCAAGAAGACTTAAAGGGTCACTCCGTCCAAAAGAAAGAAAAAAAACTAAAAAGAAGGTGGGACCCTCCTATACAATAGAATTGCTATTTCTCTCAAAGATAGATGACAGCAGGGCATTGCATTAAGTGTTTTGCAGGCATTCAAGTGTTTTGCAGGCTAGAGTCCGAGATTGAATAGAAGTGAAACTGTTCTTTTGAAATTGAGTTTTGATATAACAGGTTTCCTTTGCGTGTGACGTTACGGAATCAAGAAGAGAGTCCGATAAGCCGAGACCGAGTATAAGAGGGAGTTTTGTAGCTTTCCTTAAAAAAATTCTGTGCTGCAGATTCGTTAAAAAAAAAAATTGAAGGCAGCCAAGAAAAATAAAGAGAAGCAGAACCGAGAAAGAGAAAGAGGGAGAGGAAGAGAAGCAACCTTGAGAGAGAGATCCAAAAGGTTGAGATGTTGATGGTTTGAGCATGTTCTTCTATATGTCAAGCAAGCAATCATCAACGGGGTTTACACAGGCTGAGGTAACCCGTATCTGAAATCCCTATTTTTATATTCTAGAGTGTTTATTGTTGAGAAACTCTAGATCAATGGTGTATTGGGTTGGGATTTTATTTTATTGATTTAAAATTGTGAACCTAGCAAGTTGGGGCTTGTCTAGGGTGTGGGGTTGTTGCCCTTGTCTGAGTTGCATCTCAGATTGAAGCAGGGATAAGTTCCTGGACCGTTGTAGCGGTTAAAAAGTTGAGTATTGGGGAAATACGAAACCCTATATGGGTATTCCTCCGTGGAGTAGGCACTTTAGCTGAACCACGTATATCTGGTGTTATTGTCTCGCATTTATTTTTCTACATATATTTGAAGTGCGTGTTGTGCAGAGTGGTGGGACACTGTCTGGTAGACTCAGCCACATTATGGTGTGAGGTGGACGTGTCGTTGTTTGCGTGATTGGTAATTACGGGATTGCCCCGGCCAATCTAGAACTTGAAAATTGGAAGTTATTGCTGGGTTGCAATTAAGGAAATTTTTGAAACCACTGATTCACCCCCCCTCTCAGTGTCAACCTGGGGACATCAAGTGGTATCAGAGCGAGGTTGCCTAAGGAGGAAGCTTAACAGTTTCGGGTCTGAATACTGAGAAGATATAGATGGCATCCAATGACGATAATCGTATGCATGGAAAGATTCTTTTCTTTGATGGGTCGAATTATAACTTCTGGAAAATCAGGATGGAGGCTTACCTAAAGTCTCAAGGTTATGGAGTTTGGTTAGCAGTGAAGAACGGTTACAACCCCCCCACTACAGACATCACAGATAAGACAGAGATGAAGAAGTGTGAAGACGATGCTAAAGCAGTGAATGCACTTCTAGGCTCCCTAGTGAGCAATGAGTTTGCAAAAGTGATCGGTTGCACAACATCAAAGGACATATGGGATAAGTTAAAGAGTGTTCATGAGGGAGATGATAAAATCAAAGAGGCGAAGCTACAACACCATAGGAACTTATTCGAAAGTCTGAAAATGTCTGAGGGAGAGACCATTGATCAGTTTATGAGCAAGGTAAATGAAATCATCAATTCTATTAGAGGGTTAGGAGAAGAGGTAAAGGATGCAGTGGTGGTGAAGAAAATATTGAGATCCTTACCTGACTTGTACAACCCTAAGGTGTCTGCCATTGAAGAATCTAAAGACTTGAACACAATGAGATTAGATGAACTACATGGAACTCTGATTGCTTATGAGATGAGGATGGTCAAGCCCAAGCCCATAGAAAAGGAAGCTGCCTTTAAAGCTTTGAAGAAATTGAAAATCAATGAAGATAGTGAACAAAAAGACTCCGATGATGAGTTAATAGCTTACTTGGCTAGGAAACTCAAGAAAGGTAGAGGTAAATACAAAGGAAAACTTCCTTTGAAGTGTTTCAATTGTGATGGAATAGGGCACTTCGCTTCCAAGTGTCCAAAGAATGATAAATTGAGTGACTTTGACGATGAAGATGCTCAAGAAAGCAAGTTCAAAAAGGAAAAGAAGAAGTTTATTCCTAAAAGAAGAAACTTCAAGAAGAAAAGCTTAATATCAAAGAAGTGCAAGTCTTCTTCAGAGGAGTCATCAGATGACTATAATGAGTCAGGTGATGAGTCATCTGAGACACTATTTATGGCACTTGGTGATAGAGTGCAACATCAGACTACTGAAGAGTCTGAGGAAGAGGAAGAACAAGAAGCTCAGTATGACTTAATAGCAAATTTGCATTCTGCTTTAACTGATCTCAAGGAAGAGAGGAAGAAAATGAAAGATCTAGAAATTCAGCTTGTTGAAAAGGAGAACCAGATCAGTCAGTTAAATATTACAGTTGAAGATATGGCTAAGATCAATAATGAGCTGAGTGTCAATCTATCATCCAAGGCAGAAGAGTGCACTATCCTTGAAGAGAAATTGGAGATATTGAAGACTGAGTTGGAAGAGATACAGAAGATGAATTTACAAGAAGAAACTACACCATCTCCTTCAATTACTATCTTAAAATCCAAGGGTAAAGAAATTATGATTCAATCAGTTGAAGCAGATACTCCATCATCAAGCAAAGGAAATGAAAATGTGTTAGATAAGATTTTGAGTTTTCAAAGACCTCTACATATGAAGACTGGCCTTGGATATGTGGCACATGGATCTTCTGAAGTAGTGGAGACTAAAGGCAAAGGAACTGCAGAAATTCCAATGAGGTTTGTCAAGGAGAAACAGAGGGGCCCACGAATGTTTTACAATGATGAATTTACTTCAGTTGACTATCAGAGACACAAAGGTTCTTGGCAGAGACAGAACTTTAAAGGTTACTGTTTTGGGTGTAACTATTATGGACACAGGGTGGCAGATTGTAAAAGACAGACCAAGCCTACAACACTGACTAGCAAGAACAGGTTTACTCCATTGTCGGAGGAAAGTGTAGAATGTTATAGGTGTCACAAGATGGGACACATTGCCAAAAATTGCAAGACCATACTTCCCCACCAGAGGCAGGAGAAAAGAAGGCAAAATGACAATTCTTCATGGAAACAAGGTCAGAGACAAAGAGAACCTATTACTGTGGCAAATAAGGCAGTATGGGTTGAGAAGAAGAAGAAAGTAGGAAGCAAGTCATTAATTGTTCAAACAGCCTTCAAAGCTCACAGCAAGCCGTCACCATGGATTCTTGACAGTGGATGCTCCACTCACATGACAGGTGATAAAGGAAATTTCTGAGTCTGGATTCAACTGAGAGTGGATCTGTCAAGTTTGGAAATAATGATGGTGCAAAGATCAAGGAAGGTTGTGAAATCAAGAAAATCAAAAATGGAAAGATTGTGGCACAAGGGACAAGAACTCTGTTAAATATCTTAGGGTATTTGGTTCCAGATGCTTCATCAAAAGGAAGGAGGACGGCCTCGGAAAATAGTCAACTGGTAGTGGTGGTCTATGTAGATGATATCATCTTTGGAGGGCAAAATGATGAGGTATGTAGACAGTTTGCAGAGCGGATGACGGCAGAGTTCGAGAATCCAGTGCAGCATTCAAGGACAAAGCATATTGACATCCGATATCATTTCCTGAAGGAGAAGGTCAATGCAAATGAGGTGAGATTGGATTTTGTTCCTAAAAAGAAAAATTGAAGGCAGCCAAGAAAAACAAGAAGCAGAACCGAGAAAGAGAAAGAGAGAGAGGAAGAGAAGCAACCTTGAGAGAGAGATCCAAAAGGTTGAGATGTTGATGGTTTGAGCATGTTCTTCTATATGTCAAGCAAGCAATCATCAACGGGGTTTACACAGGCTGAGGTAACCCGTATCTGAAATCCCTATTTTTATATTCTAGAGTGTTTATTGTTGAGAAACTCTAGATCAATGGTGTATTGGGTTGGGATTTTATTTTATTGATTTAAAATTGTGAACCTAGCAAGTTGGGGCTTGTCTAGGGTGTGGGGTTGTTGCCCTTGTCTGAGTTGCATTTCAGATTGAAGCAGGGATAGGTTCCTGGACCGTTGTAGCGGTTGAAAAACTTGAGTATTGGGGAAATACGAAACCCTATATGGGTATTCCTCCGTGGAGTAGGCACTCTGGCTGAACCACGTATATCTGGTGTTACTGTCTCACATTTATTTTTCTACATATATTTGAAGTGCGTGTTGTGCAGAGTGGTGGGACATTGTCTGGTAGACCCAGCCACATTGTGGTGTGAGGTGGACATGTCGTTGTTTGCGTGATTGGTAATTACGGGATTACCCCGGCCAATCTAGAACTACGCAGTGGAAGCTTTTTGTTGAGTTGCAAATAAGGAAATTTTTAGAACCACTGATTCACCCCCCCCCCTCTCAGTGTCAACCTGGGAACATCAATTAGCAAGCTCACAATTGATTCTAGGTGGAAAAGAAATATTTAAAGAGAATTCTCCAGATTTTGCTGTTTTTCTAGCTAGAAAGTCTGCCACTCCATTTGCTTCTTGAAAGCACTGTGAAATTATCCACTATATATCCGCTAAGAAATCCTGACATGTTATCTAATCTTGCTGAGCATACCAAGGAATTGATCGAGCTTGAATTGCCATGACAACTGCTGCCGAGTTAGATTCGACCTTCAATTCCTTAGCCAATATGATTCCTTCAAGGAGAGCACTGAATACTACAAAATAATTCATCTGAACTCCAAAGAATTCCTGAAATTATCTCACACAGGAACCCCTATGATCTCTAAGCACACCACCTGCACCAACTCGGCCTGGATTACCCAAAGAACATCCATCTACATGAGAAAAATATTTTAGGACATAAGCAGATCCAACACTGAGAATAGATAGGCCCTGTTTGTTTTTCATACATCCCCAAATGCATATTGTACTACAGCAATTCTCAGATAGTCCTATAGCATAGAGAGTGGAGTTGTTCTAGAGAATAAAACCTGCTATGACCACAAGTCACAAATAAAACCTGCAAACTTTGATTCTATTAACTACCCCATAGACACAACTGCAACTCTAGAATATCTGTTGGGTTCTGCAATGGCAACCAGCAGCTAACATGTTTATAATTAGTTGAGAAACCCCAGCTATTAAACCTATTAGGAATAAAAGTCAACCCTAACACAAAATTGGGTTGGTTTTCAGTTGAGCCACCTTTCCCTACCCTTGGTAGTGTTACAATTGTACAAATTCATCCTTAGATGAGTACTCAGTGAGTCATTTCAGCTCAAAAATCCAACCATAAGTCTAGTTGGTCTGTTCCGATCCAGGTTCAAGTTCACACACACCAATGTCCTAACAGCTTCATAAAAGTTGGTCTCTGTTAGCAACCCAATATGTCACTTATTTATTGGTGATTACATTTAAATAACTACAGCTTTTGAATGGGTCAACTCCGCTCGATCCCAAATGAAAGATTATGGTGAGAAATACATCATAACATAGAAAGCTTTTGAATTGATCGAACACGCTCAGCTTCATAACGACAACATAGTAATCTAAAAACCACTAGAAGGCCACAACAAATGACTGGTTCCAATAAAATAAGTATCCAAAAACCTGTTTTTCGCCCTAATATAAAATAGACTATAAGACAATTATACAATTGTTAGGTACTCAACTGAATATCATCCAATAGGTACATAGTCCATCAACCCGAAAAAATTTAGTCAATTGAAGGCTACAGAACATAAGAAAATCATAACATCCAGACTAAGTTCTATAAGGAAATGACCCATAGAAATTCACATGCTTTAGCTCAAAATGAGAAGATACAATGTGCATGATTGGGAAATTTTCCTGGCATCGTATGTGATGAAATCCCAATGTGTACCGCATCACAATGTCTTTGTTCTCAATCGGACGGTTCCTAAAGATCCAAATACCATTAATTAGTTCTTAACCATCAAACAAATAAATTTACTTTTTTATGTAAAAATCTTACTTTGATGTTTGCTCATGCAGATTTATTACCTCTTAGACCAAACAGCAAGAGCATCCTCTCTTTGGGTTTGGTATACAAAAAGCCCACCCGCCTGCTCCGGTTATAAAATGTCACCCACATCTGCTTAACTCATATAGAACAAATTCTACTACTTGGTTCCCTAAAGAAAACCACATATAATTACTGGAAAAAGGGAAGGATGGGACTTGGGAGGTTCCACAAAAGCCAAAATGTAGGAATTTTAAACATTCTACACAAAGAAAAACGATCAGCACCTGATCATAGATACTTTCACATTAATGGAACATAGCCAACCATACAACACTCGTGCAGAGAGACCATTTCATGCTACTACTGAATAGTCAAAGTTCAAGCAATCTCATTGATAAAATCTCATCCAGTAATTAGAAATAAAATTGGTTTCATGTATCAATTTTATGATTCAATAATAAGGGCTCCAATGGGAGAGACTACTTTTCCATCAGCTAGGAACCATTTATCATCAATATGCCACCTTGTGTTGGCAAGAATGCCTCCTACACTGATACAATGATTAAAAAGGGTCCCTCCCACAAGACCTACTCATTGACCACCATTCACCACCCTTCCACACAAATATTCAAGCGACTTGGCTATTGTTGAAATAGTCTATTGGCATTAACTTTAATGAGTGTACAATGGTGCTCTTATATGGAGATTACAGTTATTGAGGTATAGACAAACTCTATGGTCACATGTGGGAGACTCAAACTCTAATAGTAATAGGGTAGGACTCTGTTAACATATGTGAGTAGTGGACAGAAAGTCTATTATCACATGTGAGAGTCCTATTCCAACTCTGTTGTCTCATGAGGTAGTCTTGGACTGCAAGTAGTCTCTAGAGTTTGTGATCACTGAAAATGCCTACAATGTAGGAGAGGTTGTTGAGTGTGAGTATGACTCTAGAGGTGGAGTTCGAGTGGGATGCTAACTGTCCTGATACACCCCCTCAAGGTGGGGATTTGAATGATCGAATCCGCAGCTTGTCCCGTAGAATGGAGAACCGTGCAGAGCTAAGAGCTTTGGTAAGGATATCGGCTATCTGGTCATGTGTTGAAATGAACTGCACTTGAAGGTCCTTGGAGGCGACTTTATCATGAACGAAGTGGAAGTCAATTTCAATATGCTTAGTACGAGCATGAAAGACCGGATTGACCGAAAGGTAAGTGGCCCCAATGTTATCACACCAAAGAATGGGTACAGTGGGAACAGTGATCCCTAATTCCTCAAAGATAGAGCGAAGCCAAGTGAGTTCGGCGCAGGCATTAGCCACTGCTTTGTACTCAGACTCGGTGGAGGAGCGTGCAACTGTCTTCTGCTTCTTAGAGGCCCAGGAGATCAGATTAGGACCTATATAGATGGCATAGCCTCCTGTGAATGCTTGTAATTGGTGATGTACCGGTGTTGAGGGAGGAGGACACCATCAGACCGATATAGGGCTTCAATACCTAGGAAAAAGCTGAGACGACCAAGATCCTTAATAGAGAATTCGCTGATGAACAGCCCATCCATTAGATATGGCCAAGGAGAGGACCGTCCGTATGGTAGTAGGTTTGATGATCTCATGATAGTCAAGACCAGGTTGTTGATGAAATCCTTTAGCAACTAAACGGGCCTTATATCACTCAAGGGAGCCATCTGCCTTCTGTTTGATGCGGTACACCCACTTGTAGCCAACCAGATTCATAGTTTCCCTGTAAGGCACAAGAAACCAAGTATCATTACGTAATAAAGCATTAAATTCATCAGACATAGCAGAACCCCAATGAGGAACCTTGTGGGCCTGGGAGAAGCATATAGGTTCAGCTAGGTCAGGTGAGGTGGTGGCAGAGAGGGTCAGGGGGTCAGCATAGGGATCATGTAGGGTTCTGGTGCGATTGGGTGGGGTGGTAGAGGAGTTAGGGTTAGGGCCGGTTAGGGTTAGGTGAGGTGAGAACGGAGGGGATATGTGAGAGGGTGGTTCGGGTAGGGGCGGTTCTGGGGTGGCAGGGAGAGGGATGGGTGGATTTGGGAGGGTAGGCAGAGGGCTAGGGTGAGGTTGAGGGGGAGGTATGTTAGGTGCAATGCCCCACGGGGGAGGGGTAGTAGGAGGGGGTTGGGTTGAGGAGGATGGTGGTGCAGTGTGAAATGGGAAGGTAAATTCTTCAAATCTGACATGGCGAGATATGTAGATACAATGGGTGATGAGATCCATACAATGATAGCCATGATGGGAAGGGCTATATCCTAAGGAGCCATAGATAACAAAGGCATCCAAAGACTTTTAGAAAAGAGTAGTCTAGAGAATTGCCTGTAACTAACTAATGGGGGTATTTGTTACCTATGATAGAGGAGGGCATGCGATTGATGAGAAAGACTACGGTTTCAAAGGCATAATCCTAGTAAACCTGGGGAACAACCGCATGGGATAGTAGGGTAATCCAAGTTTCAGCAATGTCCCTGTTACGATGTTCAACTGTTCCCTGTTGCTCATGAGTATGAGGGCAAGATAACCTGTGTTGGATGCCCAACTTGGCAAAATAAGATGGGAGAATATGGAATTCTCCCCCCCCCAACCAGTTTGAATGGCGGAGCGAGAGAACTGACGTTCCACCAAGGCCTGAAAAGTACGAAAGGCAGAGTAAACATCAGACTTCATCTTTAAAGCAGTAAACCAAATATATTTAGTATGGTCATCAACAAATATAACAAAATAACGATTCCCATTTGAAGAAATTGTGGGGTGGGGGCCTCATACATCACTAAAAACCAAATTCAAAGGAGAGGAACTACGAGTACTAGTTTCACGTAGTGACAATCTACTAGCTTTGCCCATTTGGCAAGCAGAACATAAAGAAGGAGACTTCACGAGCTGATGACCAGGTAACATAAGACGAAGCACACGTTCATGAGCGTGCCCTAAACGATGATGCCAGCGACTGAAAGATGAGGCAGAGGCCAGATTAGCAGAAATAGAGACCATGCTTACTGTGTCCAGTGAAGAGGGTTTGATTGGTCTTCAGATTCTTCATAGAGAAAAAAGAAGAGTGAAACTCAAAGTAAACATTATTGTCACGGCAAAACTGCTGAATAGATAACAAAGAACAAGTGAGAGTGGGAACATGTAAAACATTAGAAAGAGAAAAGGAACGAGAGGGAGAAGAGATGGAAGCAGTGCCTATGTGAGATATAGGAAGGCCCTTACCATTACCAACCACAAGTTGGTTATTACCTGTGTATGGATCATAGGTGGAGAATTGGGTTAAGTCAGGGGTGGAATGGTGAAGGATTGTGGAGGTGTGGGGTGATGGGGTGGAGGTGCGATGGTAGGGGTTGAGGGGTATGGAAGGGTGTAGTATGGTAGGCGTTGGGTTGAGATGGTGGCCAATTGTAGGGACGGGGAGGGGTAGGTAGAATGGCGGCTCTGGTAGGTCCCTGTGGGCGGTAGTAGCAAGTGTCTGTCTGATGATTAGTGCGTCCACAACACCGTTAACCCAAACCTGCCAGGATCATCTGATACAGTATTCCACCACAGCATACATACAACTAAGAAAGAGCTCATCAGTTCAGCGGAAGACTTGTTTACCTGTGAAGGCATGATATTTAACAATAAGAGTACAATTCACATATCAAGTACACAAAAGGAATCATCAAAAATCAGAGTGTACAGCTCAGCTCGGCAGGTTGGCCCGTCGGTCCAAAACTTCAACCGGTGGGCAGACACCAGTGGGCAGGATGGCCCACCGGTCCTGACTGAGCGATAAATCTTGAACAGGGCACTTAAGCCCTGTTCCTCCTTTTCTTCTTTTATTTTCTCTCTCTCTCTCTCTCTCTCTCTCTCTCTCTCTCTCTCTCCCAGGCGAGGGCTTTGTGAAGCTTCCACTCGCGATCTCACTCAACGATCTGGCGCTTTTGGGAAGGATCAACTCCTCTACTCACAAGTAAGTTTCTTTCTCCTTTTCTCCTCAAAACTAGTACTTGGGGGTAGAACTCATGTGTAGACTTTAATCTAGGTTCTTTTCCCATGTTTCCTTCCATAGAACAGTGTTTGCATGTGAATGTGATGTTTCTATTGTGATTTATTTCTAGTTTTAGGATTTACTTCTCCATTTTTGAGAGAAAAACCCCAACCGTGCCCTAGTTTTCTCAAATTTAGGGATTTCTTCAATTCTTGCTCTTTTTCCCTAATTCATGACTCAATTGCAATGCATTATGTTTGATTTGTATTTAACATGTTGTAGAGATCATAGAAAGTCCCTTATGTTTGAAATCCCATTTCTTCCCATGAAAATCCATTTTTTATGTTAGGTTTTCTTTGATTTTCCTTTACATCCTTTGGCATTTGTGGACCCTAATAGCACATTAGCATATGTTTTTGCATGTTCTTGATTGCACTACAATGGCATTTCAGGCTTGGGCCTATAGTTTCAAACTTTCCTCTGTTGTGAGCCTTTTAACCTTTTTCTTAGATTGGACTTGCACCTTGAAAATTGGGGTTTTCTCATTCCTTAATTGTCATGCTTTATATGCCTCTTGTTATCTTGCTGTTTTGCCCTACTCTCTGTCTTGTCGCTTTTCTGTTTTGCGAAAATTGGGTTTTAGGGCTTCCTCTTATTGCTCACCCCTCTTTTTATTCGCTTTGTTATTCTCTTTTTCCTTACTCACCCTGCTTTCCTCTTTTCTTGCCAGGATGTCATCTCCAAAGGCAAGGAGCCCGCATCCTCTGGCACGTGGACACCCTGGCCAGCATTTTGGGCATCTCCTCAACAGGACACCGTTACTACAGTCCCCCCAAGAGTAAGCCCCTAGGCCCGTTATGAGTTCCACCTGAGAGTGGTGCATATGATTTTGAAGGCATGATATCCACCATGAGGGCTTTGAAGGACGGGCAAGATCAGCTGTTGAGAAGACTGGATGAGAGTACCAGCAGATTTTGGCCGACTTCAGAGGGAGGTACGACTGGTGATCTCAAGGTTTGACTACTACGACCATCGGCTCAACATCAACAGCTCGTCCACACTCCATGTTGTCTATCCTATTGTATTTTTCCTTTCTTTTCTCATTCTTTGTACTTGCTCTGTAACTGGACTTAATTGTGGGATGATGTGTTTTGACAGTAGTGGTGTAGTTTAATTGTGATGTCTTTTGTCAATTTTTGGTTCATTGATATTATATATATATATCTGTTGTTTATCAGGTGTTTGTGTGAAAATTTTTAGAAATCTCATTTTACGCCGTTTTGCTGCCGAAATTTCGTTAAACTCGTGTTCGATGGGTTATGACACCAGTTAACCCAAACCTGCTAGAATCATCTGATACAGTATTCCACCACAGCATACACACAACTAAGAAAGAGTTCATCAGTTCAGTGAAAGACTTGGTTTACCTGTGAATATTTCCATAATACTTTATACCTGAATTGTGATACAATAGTTAAATACATGTGGGCCCCAGCGTAACTCTCGCACGAGCAATAAGTGTCGTGCTTTAACTCCTCAGGGGGCCACCAATCCTCTTCAGGGAACTCAATTATGGGACCGTGCTACTACAACCACAGTGCACGTATACTCCAGGTACGAGCCGCGAACTCCATCCCGCGATACGCCCATAGGGCTGTCGGAGAAGGCCCAACATAAGTACATTGGCCCTCTTGAATATACCACCGGGGTTGCCGACTGTCCTAATGACCAGCCGGGCGACCCGACAACCGCGACCACTGCTTCCCCCCAAATGGTAACCCAA